>NC_133538.1:51904968-52222718 GCF_048544455.1 Silene latifolia
AACTAAATAGCAATGAAAGTAAATAAGCAAGATGAATTGAAAGGGTTGTAAACAATTGATAAAAAGCACTAGGGTGTCATGGGGTCATAGGGGATTCATGGGAATTGATCATACAAACATGGTCTCAAATTATAAGCAAGCAATTATTGTTGTGATGGATTGAGTTGGGTTATATCTTACAATCCTAGGAAAGTTTGGCACCCGGAGCCGAATCGATTAGATTGTACAACACCTACAAGCCGACTTAGTCTTACCTACTCAACAACATGCATGGTCTAATGAGACTCGAGTTGGTTTATGTCTTACAAGTCTCCTTGAAAAGGTAGGTGATGGGTAAAAAATGCAAGGATTCATAGGCTTGCATTTCATCAAACATAACATGTGCATGAGTTGAGATCAAAACAAGCAAGCAAATAAACCATTAAAGCATATTAATTTGAGCATGAATCATTCCCCATGTTGGTTTCCCCTAATCACCCATTAACCCTAGCTATGGAACTACTCACTCATTATCATGTTGAACATGTTAGCAAGGTTGTCAATCAAACCAACAAAGTGAAATATGATGAAGAAATGAAAGTAATTAGCAATAATTAAAAAGGGATTAAGAGAATTATACCTACTAATAATTCCAATAATAAAGCAAAGAATAATAGAAGTACTTGATGCTTGATTGAGAGGTTGTCAATCTCCCAATAATAACCCAAATAATATTCAATTACCTAAAATAAAGGATGAACAAAAGAGAGATTAAGGAAATAAAACTTGTATTAAAACTTGATTAATTGTTGATTACAAAACTAAAGAGAGATTTGATTGATATTAACTACTCTAAGAATTGATAAGAAGGACATATTCTTCCAATTAGACTAATGGGGTATTTATAGTAGAAACTAGGTGGATGCATTAGGGTTAACTAAGGGCTTAAATGACGATTAAGTCCCTACTTATGGAAACGCCGGTATTTTCTGAAGGAAGGGCATCTTTCTTGAAGCTTGTAGAAACAAATTTGCGCTGTCTTGGAATCCGTGCGTCTTAGGCACGGGACGGCCGGATTCCTGTGTCTCTGGCCGGGCGTCTTTGGGAGAAGACGGGCGTCTTCTGGATGCTGCTGCCCAGGCGTCTTTGATGGAAGACGCACGGATTGTGGTCCTGGGGACGGGCGTCTTCAGGACAATCCGCACGGGTTGCTACTTAGACTTGTTTCTTCTTCTTTTCTTCCCTTTTCTTCATAAAATCCTTGGGGATTTCCTTTGGGATGCAAGGATCTTTCCTCATCATTGCCCAACTACTATAATATGTACACAGGCCTTCTAATCTTGTCTCTCCTTGATGCTTGGTCATTGGATTGAATCAATTTAGTCTCATTTTGCCATGAAAAGGGAAGGTTTGCACTCCTTTCTTACCAAGGACACAAAACCTAAAAGAATATGCAAAACAAAGAGCTAAAGATAATAAATAACCCAAATATGCACCAAAAAGCATGGGGACAACGCTAATTCGGGGAATAAATATGCGCCAATTATGGTCACATCAGTAGAGCCTCTTTGGACCGATGCATCCATATCCGGTCTCTCTTAGGTGAGTATAGGTCTCTTTATGGTGTGTGTTTCATCAAAATGCACAAGTATGGTTCTCATTTCATCTCTTTACAAACATGCATTCATTTGTTATAGCATTTTGGAGTCATTCACATGATTATAATTGCCTTTTTAACCCCTTCACAAACATTTATCCCTAGCTACATTATAATTTGCCTACCTTGTCGAGCTAGTAGCTTTGTTTAAGTTTGTTTGGGTGCTCATTTGGGATTTGGTTCAACGTTTGGAATATCATGTGAGCTTGGTCTTAATGCTCAAGAAAGAAATGAAAAAGGAAAAAAATGAAGAATTGAAATGAGAAAAAAATGAGAAAGAAAAGAATGAAAAAAGAAATGGAAAAGCATGGAAGAAAATGTAAAAAAAAAGTATGATTTGAAATGAAAAGAGAAGAGGAAGTTGATGTGAGCATCCTTAAATTTGGTTGTTGCTAGCTTGACATTAGCTCCAAAATCCATAATTCATTTGTTCCCCTTTCCTACCCATTACATATTGCCTTCTTCTTACCCATTTGGCTTCTTTTTCATTCTTGCATATGATTGCTTTTGGCTTGTAGTTTTGAAATGTTTACCATATTAGATTGCGGGCACATTATCATGAGTCGAGGATAAGTGAGTGTTTTCACACAAATGTCCTTTCACATACAAATGAGAGTGAGTGCATCGTGAGAGTCCATTAGTCAAAAGATCATACAAGAGCTTAAAGGTTCGTCCAAAGTCTTCCATGCAACACCGTCGTATAAATATTATCCATGTTCTTGCTTTATTCGTTTGCCCATGTTGTTTTGGGTTTTTAAATCATTATGCATAGCTTGTTTTGGGATATTGCATTGGTTGGGATATGGTTTCTTGCTTGGGGACAAGAAAGAGTTTAGCTTGGGGGAGTTTGATAAGTCCATTTTATATACACTCTAACCCCATATTTTAGATCTATTTGACATGATAATTTTCACTAATCTTAGTGTTATTGAGCTAATGTTGCATTCTAGCTGTATTTGCATGGTTTGTCATATTTTGTAGGTATTTGAGCTTTTGGGAGCATAATTCTACATATTTTGCAAACACTAGAAGCAAGGCTAAATAGAAGAGCATGATGGACCAACCAAGAGATGTTGCATAGATTTGCATGGTAAAAGTTATGGATTAAAATAAAGAAATCCAAAACAAAGCCAAGTGAAAGTCAAGCACAAAATGTAAAGTCCACAAATACTACTTAGGATGCTCAACTTCGGATCCTCATAAGATGCTTTGTGGAGTGTTTAACCGGAGCTTTAAGGAGCAATAAACATCACACTTTGGATTCCACAAGTCATTAAGGGAGCATTTAATTAAGAAATACCCGGATTCAGGTGTCCCCGATTGGGGTGGCCTGTCCCTGATCGGGGTTGGCTGTTTGTGGATTGTTTACGTTTCACTTGACTCCCGTATATAAAGGGGAGGAACTTCAAGGCTTAGGAAATATTCTTACACCTTATTTTACGTCTCTTATACACTCTAATAGCCGTAAGCACAAAATTCTCTCTTAGTTTTCATCTTTAGTTTTAATATTGTTAAACTTTTGGTTGATGTTAAACATTTGGTTCTAATTTATTCAAGCACTTGGGCCTGTTATAAAATAATAATCTTTTTATTTAACATATTCATATATGTGACATTGTAATTTAGTCATAAAATTAAAACTAGATCTTATGCATGCAAACTTGAATAAGAATAGAGAAGAAATCGTCTTTCTTACTATGGGTTTTCGGATATATGGGCACAAATGAGTTCTCCTTCTCACTTGTTCTTGAGCTTCCTTATAATGGATGAACAAGGATCCAAAATAGAATCCCTCCCAAAAGTGAATACCCAAGGTGTAACTCTTAATAATTAATAATACAATGAGCTAGTAATATTATTAATCTTGCTAAAAATTGACCCAAAATATTATATTACTCTCTTGTTTATTCGGTCAAGAGAAGGGAAGAATTTTGGAGATTTTATTTATCTAATATTTCATAAGATGTAGAGAGAATTTTTGATGATTTCTTACACTAGAAATTATCAGATGAAGTAGTGAATATAAGAGAAAAACTCTATGTTTTTCTCTTAGAAAAACCGGTGGGGAGGAGGTGTGGTGAGCCAATGCATGGTGCTCATTTTCTTCCCAAAAAAGTAGGCTTGCATGGCTACAATTAGGTAGCTAATCATTTTGTTCTCCACTTAAAAGTAATTAACACAATTTAAACCTAATACTCCCTTCATTTTTCGGCACTTATAAAATGGGAGGTCCATTTTATTTTTGTCATTTGTCAATTGTCACATGTTACAAGTCATGTTTAATTGTAATGTATTTATAACATATTAAAAATCAACGTATTAATAAAAATACGTCATGTACAAAAATCGACTTAGTAATTCATAATTACTTGTACCAAAACGGTTTATCAATTATAAATCACAACGTCTTGTATTTATAAAAAATTATTCATTCAATTTCAATTGTTTCGTAAACAATAATTTTATCTAACTAATAAAACAATTTGATTGCTTAGACCGTATCTTATTTAATCGAATTACAATAAGACACGTCAATTATACTCACAAAATCGTCCGTCAATTTTAAGCAATTTAATTAACCCTATCGACATACGATCAATTAAATAATCAATTAAGAGTGTCACCCATTAGGTATGACCTAAGGGGATCAACTGATCACCACCGTCGCACGATAGTAATGTCAAACTCTAGTCAGCCAATCATTACCGATATGTGTGGACCAGTTGACTGTAAAATATTACATCTCACATGTATTCTTAAAATGAGATTTAAACATGTGATCATCATGATCATCAGTTGTGATCGCATTATTGTCGTAGGACACATATTCCAACAATCTCCCACTTGTCCTCGACAAGTGTGCGTCACCAAGTCTCTTGTCCTATTACTATCTCTCACTCAATGCAAGGTGTCTTTCAGGTCGTACTTGTAAGTGATCATATCGAGAGTGGTTTCCTCGATCTGGAGAATAACCGATTGACCGGAATTATCTACCATAGATACCTTCCGAGCGTGGCCACGCATTTTAAGTTCATTACTCCTCGAGTGGCCCTGAGATATTGTTATAACCCTGACAAGGGGTGGACAATTCCTATCGCACTTATTCCCTTCGACTAGCCACAGCCATCATAACCCAAAATATGCCCATTTGACCCCATTTACGAAGGTCGTGGTAACATAAATCAAAGTTAATCTGAAATTATGCCACCTTAGGCGAACAGTCTTTAGTCAAAAGAATCGACTCATTAGAATACTATAGTAGCTCTCGCCACGACCAGGCTATATAAATTTTCCAGAACTCTATAAGCGGCCATAAGGCCCGGCAAAGTGTTCCTAACAGTCTGCCTATGTGATCGACTAGTCATCTCATATGACTCTATGGCACTTGAACTTGCCATCAATCACATCACACTCTAGTCACTTTGAGACGTCACCTCATGTAAGTGACTATGGGAAAATACTATGTTAATTCGGGTTCACTTTAATGGGGTTCAATACGTTATACAACCGGTTTGGATGTAACAAAGTATAATAAAAGAGTTTTATAGTAAAACTCGAACGACAAATGTGATTATCACATATGAATAGTCAATGCCTGATTATTATTTCATATTCTATAATCTAATTTGATCTTGTATGTAGTTATTTATCTCAATGTAATTGAAATGACATGACTCATCATGTTAAGCTTATGAGTAGGCAGTGTAAGTAGGTTTTAGCAACACCCTGCTCAACCTTGCTACATACTTGTTTTCCTTTCGTAATGTATACATTTGCATTACAAAACTTTCTAAGTACGTGTCTAGATCCAATCTAGACATAGGTTTTCTTGCCTTAAAATAGCTCCCACTGTTTTCACAGTGTGCGAGACTCATCCCTCTTGCACATCCCATGATTGCAAGTATACTCAATTTCCGTTGTAAATATTTCTCATTGTTCTTTATTGCGTAGAACGATTCTAGAAAATCTATTTCTTAAATAACATAGCCACAATGGTATCTTAACCATCCTAATGTATTTTGATTATGGTTTTGTCGGAAACATGCGCAATCTCAATTGTCAATTGTCATTTGTGTAACACCCTTACACAAAATTGCATCAAAAACACTTTGCTTTACATCCTTAATGCTTCTGCAAGCACTTAAGGGTAATCTTCATGGCTTACTTGGTAACTATTACTTAAATTCGATTTGAAACAATTCACCATACTCAAAGTATATGAAGTGTTATACATCATTTCCTATTTAATTGATTCGCAACGGAAACAAATGGAATCAATCAAATATGTTCACCGATTGAACTAGTCATGAATCTTATCAACATAAGACTCCTTATTTGACATTAATATCATGTAGATTTATCTCCATAAATCCGGATATTAAAGATGTACTATATTTCTCCAAAGTCTTAAATCATTCGCAATAATCAATATGTCATCCATATATAAGACTACTAAAATTTCCGTAACTCCCACTAAACTTCATGTATAAACACAACTTCTCGACTTATCGGGAATATTTTTATACCATGATCAAATCATTGATTCCAACTCATTGATGTCCTACTCAAGACCATCTCTTAAGTTGCACATTATCTTAGGATTGCAAAAACTCATAACATGTATCGAATTCATTTCTTCTTTGAAGAAGTGGTTTTTTTGATTCCCTTTCTATATATCTCGTCATAATGAAATAAAACCCTTAGACTTAAGCTTCTCAACTAGTGCAAAACCCTTTGCTACCAATGAAGCTTTGAAATCTCTCTTCAACTACTTCAAAACCCTTTGCTACCAATCAAGCTTTGAAATCTCAGAAAAAGCCTTTGTCACTAATCAAGCCTTTTATTTCGGATTTTCATGGCTCTAAGCCTTGTATTGAGTTGTGACTTAAACACTCTCATGTAAGTCATATGTTCATTACTTTCCAGAAGTAATCAACTTGAATCAAACAATTTCTTTGTAAGTTGCAAGCTCTTTACTTTCTAAAAGTAACACTAATTCATCATCTTCAACAAGTGATGACTTTAACCTCCTAGGTTTTGAAGAAACAACATCTTACACAAAACGTCTTATGTAGCAAAGAAAGACCAGTTTCTCACGACATACCATTCTTTGTGTCTCTTGAATTTGCGACATAACATTCTTTGTGGCTCTTGATTTATTTCTCCCACTCTGTCTTCTAGAAATAAACTTGTATTCTAGAAATACAGCTTCATGAGCCACAAACCCGTTGTACTTGTGATTAAGTAAGGAAAAATGAGCATTTGTTTCTTTTGAACACTTACAAACATGGTACCCTACCATTTCATATCTTATATGATTCGTTTTAGATTTAGTGGAAAAATAGTTTAGACAAAATGATAAAATCCCCAAAAGGATCAAGTAACTCAAAGTAACTTGATTGAACTCCAAACCATATCGAATAGCATTTGATTTCTTCATCCAACCACACATTATCCCATAATGCGTGCTAAGAGAAATTAATTTGTGATACCATATCACATTTCCTTTGGCTTATATCAAAGTCTCCACTTTGATAATCTCATCACGACTTAATTGTGATTCTTTGAACTCTTTGAACTTTTTTAAAGATTTCTCCATTTACCTTATTAAGTGACACATTAGTGTCAACTTAAATCGTTGGTAAAAGAAAATGATCAACCTATTTTAGATCAATGATTTAAAACCTCGATCTCCTTTTCAACCAAAAGGGACGAGACATCTTGCTTTGAATACAAGATACGCATATACCATAAGATCTAATGGTTTCAAGAGTACTCGATGACTTTTTGCGTTCATCATTCCAGAATCTAAGGTTTAATCTTGCGTTACCAATTTGAGTCTTGCATCAACTTCATGATATATCATTCTAGTTTGGTTTAGAATATAATCACCTTGATAATGGGCTAGCCATACATCAAATCATGGTGTATAGGGTCACAAAAGTGAAACCTCTTTTGTATCTTAGCAAGTTTATATTCTTATTTAGAGTTTATGCACTTAATAGTCATAATTAAGTGCAACTCTAAACCCAAAAATAGATTGAGTACACAATGACTCTATCTCTCAACATCATTGTTGCTAGTCATCATATTCTAATCATCCTATGTATCAAATACAATGATGAAAACCACCACCGATTTCTAATATTGACGAAGTAGTACTAGCAAAATTTATGTCAATCAAATAAACATTCAAAGAAGAAGGTCCCATTAGATGTCCCACAACTAACTTGTTGATTCTTCAATAATTTGGGGTAGTTTCCTTTCTAGCGTTCAACAATTAAGACAATGGAAACGTTATCGGTCGTGATTGATAGGTTTAGTATCGTTATTCTCAATAACTTTACTTTTAACATTACCTTGTATCAATTCCATTCTAATTTTACTTCTTAGAATTTCGTCCTTTTCTTAACGGTTTAAGAGAATGCTCCCACTCATTTCAATGAGTCTTTGTATAGAGAAGCAAAATTGAATTTCATGAAGACTACTCTTCAATTCATTTGTTTAGTCTTAAAACTTTCATTGAAGTGGTTGCGGTATTTTGGTCAATTTTGATTTCAAACAAATCTAGTTACCAAAATGATGTAACGTTTCAAAGTACTTAACTCAATTAAGCATATGAGAAACAATTCATTGTAAGTAGATATGTTAGTCAAGAATCAAAAACCCTTTTGATCACGAATAACTTTTATCTATACTCTTCACAAGAGATCCTTTCAATGGATAATACGAGGTTTTTAGAAGAAAATTCAAATTTTGTCTTCCGTTACGATGTTTTAATGAAGATTTGAACTAAAATCGAAATGATATCGTATATAATTTGAGGTAAAGAAATAGAACAATATGATAACGGAATAATGAAAACAAAACATTTATCGTTATAATAATACTAGTAAATATAATAACAAGTAAAGCATTTACATAGTGACCTCTACTCAACTATGATAAATGATTCCAAGATCCAAATTCATATTAACTTGGGCACGGTAAGGCCGATTCATCACTTATCAATATAACTCGCTGGATTAACTCTTTAATCGATTCTACTTTTAGAACTCTTGGTCGATAAAATTACAATAATATTTATCTTTAGCCCGGAACACATGCGACTACGGTCACGAATACTTCCATTGAGCTCAATCCAAATTTCGAATAAATGTGTCCATGATCCAAATCCACATCAACTTGGGCACGGTAGGGCCGATTTATCCCTTATTAACATGAATTCGGTGGATAGACATTTATCACCCACTTCCCCTACGTAACAAGGTTTGTACCCCGGTAGGGCCAAGCACATTCCCTCATGAAATAGGTTTTCATGGTTTCTACTTTTTGGTAAGGCTAAGTCTCAATTGTTTATTTTAGCGAGAGGTCATGTCAATTTATTATCTATCACGTTTTAAGTGAACTAAAGCGATGAACAACGATAATTGTAATCGACACGGTCGATAAACTCGATTTAAAATGCATGTTTAGTTATGGTGATTTAGCAATGCATGCAACATATAAATAAAATACAAAGCATAAAAATAAAATCCTAGTATGGCCTTCCTAAAATAGTAAATCTAATAAAATATTACAAATTTGGAAACCAACTCATATGGTCCCTTGAACTTCGGTCTTGGCACGCATTTCAAGGCAATACTTTCTTTGATGGATCGCCTTCTCGAGTGGCATCGTCTTCAAGGAACTCCGGAATAAATAAATTACAAAATGAATTACATAATTTCCTATTATACATTTGTAATTAAAATAAAATAAATCTATTAAATTACAAAACGGTGATACGAGATAATAATAAATTACAACCGAATCGATATTCCCATACATTTCGGGTAATATCAATTAAAACTAAGGCCATACTAAGTAAAATTACATAATTCAAAAATTACATAAAATTAAAATATGACAATCATAAATAAAATGCAGCATTATAATATGTATGAACATGCCCAATTTTATGCTAAATCGCCTTTAAAGAGCCAATATTATATATTAATCGGTTTTTACGGATTTGCGTGATTTAACCTTTTAAAAATCACAATAATTACATAAATTCATATTTATGTACAAGTTAATTACCCTAACCAACTTAGGACTCAAAATTAGTCTCCACTAACATTTGACAATAATTAAAATTGATTTCTTAATATTGTTCATAAATGGACTCAAAAACATAAAAATATGCTATAAAGTTCAAATTAAATCATAAAAATTTCAAATAATTTCAAAATTTGAAATTTAAACTCATGAGCATTCTGGAAAAATACCATTACACTCATAATATTCAAAACTTAGGTTAAAAATTTCGAAAATTTATCAAGAAAAACAATGTTGCGGTTTATCGGTCTTAACAATTATGACCCTAAAAATATGAGAAAAATTATTCTTATTAACTTTTTACTTTTATGTATGAAATATATGATAAAATGTAACATGTGACGTTTTACTTTAAGTCATAAAGTATGTTTTAGCATTATTACTAATTTTAGTCACTATTTATGTGATATTTCATCAAAAATTCATAAATCATGCATAAAGACTTCATTATAGCCAAATATTTTACACACATCTTATAAAATTGTATGTGACAACATACTAAATTTCCATGACCAGATTCGGAATATTACTCATATTAACCTATTTATCCATTTAAATATAATTTTAACTTGAAAAATCCATATTTCGAGCAAAACAAATCATTTTATCATGAAAATTTACAGGCCATCAGTAGATAATATTTGTGAAAACATATCCAAAATCACTGAAAATTTCGAAGTTTAACTATTTTTTCGTCCAAAATTGACATTTTTATCATAAAAATTACATTTTAATGCCAATATTATATAAAATGAACAATAAAATCCATAAATAAACGAAAATATCCTAAAAATCACTTAGGACCAGAAACTTTTAACATGCAAATTTATTTTAAGGTTTTTCTTCATAAAACCAATTTAATTAGTTTTGTATGTTAATCATATAACTCGGAAAAACTATAAACCGATTTGCATGCAAACAACCTAAGGCTCATGATACCGCTTGTTAGAAAATAATTATCTCATTATTTAAACATATTCATATATGTGACATTTTAATTTAGTCATAAAATTAAAACTAGATCTTATGCATTCAAACTTGAAAAAGAATAGAGAAGAAATCGTCTTTCTTACTATGGGTTTTCGGATATATGGGCACAAATGAGTTCTCCTTCTCACTTGTTCTTGAGCTTCCTTATAATGGATGAACAAGGATCCAAAATAGAATCCCTCCCAAAAGTGAATACCCAAGGTGTAACTCTTAATAATTAATAATACAATGAATTAGTAATATTATTAATCTTGCTAAAAATTGACCCAAAATATTATATTACTATCTTGTTTATTCGGCCAAGAAAAGGGAAGGATTTTGGAGATTTTATTTCTCTAATATTTCATAAGATGTAGAGAGAATTTTTGATGACTTCTTACACTAGAAATTATCATATGAAGTAGTGAATAATAGAGAAAAACTCTATGTTTTTCTCTTAGAAAAACCGGTGGGGAGGAGGTGTGGTGAGCCAATGCATGGTGTTCATTTTCTTCCCAAGAAAGTAGGCTTGCATGGCTACAATTAGGTAGCTAATCATTTTGTTCTCCACTTAAAAATAATTAACACAATTTAAACCTAATACTCCCTTCATTTTTTGGCACTTATAAAATGGGAAGTCCATTTTATATTTGTCATTTGTCAATTGTCACATGTTACAAGTCATGTGTAATTGTAATGTATTTTTAACATATTAAAATCAACGTATTAATAAAAATACGTTATGTACAAAAATCGACTTAGTAATTCATAATTACTTGTACCAAAACGGTTTATCAATTATAAATCACAACGTCTTGTATTTATAATAAATTATTCATTCAGTTTCAATTGTTTCGTAAACAATAATTTTATCTAACTAATAAAACAATTTGATTGCTTAGACCGTATCTTATTTAATCGAATTACAATAAGACACGTCAATTATACTCACAAAATCGTCCGTCAATTTTAAGCAATTTAATTAACCCGTATCGACATACGATCAACTAAATAATCAATTAAGAGGGTCACCCTTTAGGTATGACCTAAGGGGATCAACTGATCACCACCGTCGCATGACAGTAATGTCAAACTCTAGTAATCCAATCATTACCGATATGTGTGGACAAGTTGACTGTAAAATATTACATCCCACATGTATTCTTAAAATGAGATTTAAACATGTGATCATCATGATCAACAGTTGTGATCGCATTATTGTCGGAGGACACATATTCCAACAGAGTCTCGTTCATTCTTCTCTGCAATTCAAGTTCTAATTCCTTATTTCGGTAATACTAATTCTTGTTTTTTTAGTTTACATTTCTATTACGTTTTCATAGTTTCGTCGCTAGCATTTCAATTATATAGCATAGTTTAATCTTATATTTTATGTTTTATCATTTAGTTTATATCATTTCTACAATCATGTTTAGCATTTTATACAACATAGTTATTAGTTTACAATTTATTATGAGTGGCTAAATTCCCTTAGTCTAGGGGTTAGGGAAGACATGCAAAATCAAATATGTAAAATGATAAATTAGGTTCATATAATATTATCTATTTGTTTCTATCACATGTTTGCGCCACAATGTTTAATCTTTGGTTATTTGCCGTAATCGAAGATTAAGTGTGTTAATTCGTTCTATAAGTCGAGAGGCACGGAATCAGATTAGACTAAGCATGTGTAGTAGGACGACCTAGTTATAAACGAGAGTTTCTCTAGGACCCGGTCTATGGTTGACACTAATATTGCGAGGTGGGTGTCTTTAAGCCTAAACAATTGACAATGTTACTACTACCAAGTTCAGCATGAACATATTATTACATTTGCATGTGTGACCCGACTCCCCTAGACTCCTTTTATCATATAGTTTACATCTTTATATTTGCTAATCATCAAACCAACCAACAAACCAAACCAAACGTAATCGACCTTGATCATAATAATCGGAATTAAAAGCACCAAATTGATCATAATAATCGGAATTTCAGATTGTTTCACTTCTCTAACACATTCAAAACAATAAATCGTTTAAATTAAGAAGAATCGCATACCTTGATTGATTAACAAAGTAAAGAAACGAAATTAAGCAAGGAAATTAACCCAAGAATCACCACTTAACCCAAGAGTATGAGAGGATTTGAGAGGAAATAAGGAATTTGAGAGTAGTTTAGGTTTAGGTGTGTCGAAATATAGGGGAAGAAGAATAGGAAATAGAAAGATTAGGGGTTTTAGAAAACCCGTAGGATTCGTTGTACAGTAACCTACTCGATCGAGTGCCTGGGGTACTCGATCGAGTACCACCCTACTCGATCGAGTAGGAGCTAAATCATCGAGTATCTGCAGGAATTTTTCCCACATCCCGACATCATAGCTTCCTAACTAGATCGAGTGAGGTCTACTCGGTCTAGTAAACACCCGCACTCGGTCAAGTATAGTTAAGCACTCAGTCAGAAGTACGACGTAAATCAAAGATACCTGCAAAATAACACCGCGTGTCGATTCCAAACTAAGTTCGGAATTCGGCACTAATTATCACTTCGATCACGTATTACAATCATTAGTCACGCACAACGTATCGCCTTACTAACTAGGCGTATGCCACCTTACGCTACAACAACTACCCAACTCGGTTCACCTGCTACCGAACGTTCCATAAACATATTCACGTCATCATATTGTACTTGAACTTACTACACATGTTACTACTAGACTCATATTCACTCCAATTTGAAGCATATAATTCACCTCAATTCTTTCTTTCACTTATCACATAAATACACATTTTTCAAACAATTGTTCAATCATGTCTTACATTCTATCCTAAGCAATTCATCTTGCACTAATCAAATATTACGCAGCGGAAAAATTTCAACTGATTAGCAAAGCATATACACATTGCCATATGCTATGATTCGAATTATTACTCAACTATACTATAACTATTATCATAGTCATTACGGTAGGATTTATAAACTCGCTTACAACTTCCGTCATTGTTAACTTTTAGCAAACACCTACATGTTCACTCTTCATGTCACGACATTCGATTCCACATTTTCACGCATCACTATCACTTAAACCTTCGTCACATATCTCATAACCATCCTATAAGCTTGCTAATCATTCAAAGAACTTCAATAATCTCATCAACAATTATCCTACACGGCCCAAATTCTACCATCACACCCCTACTAACTTCTAACAAAGACTTAACCGGAGGTAGCTTCGGCACAGTTAACATACATATCACACATAGACACACGGACTCCACATTCCCATACCATGTGACTGGCTTAAGTGTCATGGGGCCAAGATTTTTAAATGAGGGCGCCTACTCACCCAAAATCTAGCATCAGCTGGGGCTCCCATTACACATACACCAGGTTCATTTTATTAGACTCTCTACGTTCATTATGTTCATTTGTTACAGGTTCCCAAATCGTCGCTCTGATACCACTTTGTAACACCCCCATATTCAGAGGAGCCTTAACTAGGCCTTCCTTAGGATATAAGGGCGTTACCATCTCGGTTGCCCGAGGATAGCAATATTCAAATGCCGATAAAAGAACTATTAAGATATATTACAAGCGATTTAAACCAAAATACAATATAAAGGTACAACTCAAAGACTATTCACTATGACCGCCATATCTCGTGAGGACTCATCCCCCCGACTCCGGCTATCAACAACATCAACACCTGCTAAGACCGACTGCTCACCATAAGGGATCACGGCAGACACATAACAAACAAACAACCACACAAGGTCAGTACTGAGATAAGACACAGCAATAACAACTACAACCAACAACACAATACGATGCTATCAGTCTCACACACACAGTCACGACAATCCAACCAATCTCTGTCACTGACTGTCCACTGGACCAGTCCTGCCAGTGGGGGACCGCAGCCGCACCCACCAAATCCCCGCTCATCATACCGAGCGATAACCCTGTCCATTAATGTGCACATCCCCTCCCGTGGCGGGTTCCACGGAGGGCGAAACTAGGGCGTGAAGCCACTCCTGCAAGTGACCCCACTAAGTCGAGATCGCATCTTGAGAACCAGAGACAACAACCACAACCGCCATAACAATCGTTGCCATACAATTACGACACTAAGCAAACATCAAACAATCACAACAACTGACACGCTAGACCATCTACAGAAACTAAGTAGGCGAACATACCTTTAAGCCACCGCAACCAATCCATGCCAACAGATAACATGTCCAGCGACCAAGCAACGCCTATAACCAGAATACCATCATCTATTACTAACAGGCAAACCCTAACTAAAAGAACAAGGACACGGATGATGATTATGACATACCTATTAGGGAGAAAACTCAGCAAGAGACCGCTACCCGACACCAGTGACGCCCTCCTAAGGTTCAAGGATCTTCAAAAAGGCTTCCACGGAGGTTTTGAGGTGAAGGGGAGGGAAAGAGGCGACTGAAGGATAGAAGGAAAGTGGCGGAAGTGATTTGCGGATTTAAAAAAACGCGATATAAAACCCTCGTTGAAAACCAGGTACTCGATCGAGTACCCAACATACTCGATCGAGTGGCCCCCTACTCGATCGAGTAACCTAGATACTCGATCGAGTAGCCTCTATTCTATCGAGTACCACTCTAAACACGCAGCCCAAGATGGTTTTGGCACACTTTTCTAAGACTACTCCCGCTCCCATGGTCAGTCAACGCTGGTCAAAGGGTCCCTAAAAGGGCGGGTATTACAGTCCTCATATCGTCCCAAACAACGAGAGTGAAGTGCTCAAGTGGGTCAATGCTCAAGATCAAACATTCAAGCCGCTGGATGCTGCGAAGGAGACCTTCGAGGAGGAAAGTGATGATTACGATTCCGTATCCACGATTGAGTCAGACTCCGAGTCTTAGGCTTTCTCATATCTATCCTAGTGTCTGTCCTTTTATTCCTAAGTGACAAATTGGGGGCTGTCCCCATGAGTCACACGTATTCATCGAGTCTGTGCTAACATCTTATTCTTCTCTCTTCCTTTACAAGTTCCCGTTGACCACGAGAATTGATTTTTCAAAAACAAATACCATATTCCGGTTCAATGTGAGTGCACTCGAGTGACGTTCAGCTCCGAGTAACCAAAGGACCCGAAACTCCGCGTCTATTTCTTTACCTATTCCATGTCTGGCAATAGAAACCTTTTAGCACTCAATTTCTAACGAGCTTTTATCAAAGGGGTTCTACGATGAACATAGATAACAAACCAGAACATCTCCTTGTTCAAGATCAATGACGGAAGGCAAGCCCATTCCCCACAAAAAACATCTCATCACCAAGTATCAATCTCTCACCAACAGGTACATCCCCGTCTGCACCTTTACCTCCCTCGAACGACGGACGGCAAAGAACCAATAGATCCAAGCCAAAACAAAGGCGAAAACCAAAGCGAAAGCGAAAGCCAAGGCTAAAGCCAAAATAAAAACAAAATAGTGAAATTCAAATTCGCTATTTTCACTAATTTCAATCAACGGAATAAAAAACCGTCATTTTCAAATAGAAAAAAAAAACAAAATAGTGAAATTCAAATTCGCTATTTTCACAAATTTCAAATGAAGGAATTAAAAACCGTCTCTTTTCAAGAAAATGAAATAACGGAATTCAAAATTCTTTATTTTCTCACGATTTCAAACGACGGAATTAAAAACCGTCCATTTTCAACCAAAAAACGAAATAGTGAAATTCAAATTCGTTATTTTCCCACAATTTCAAACGACGGAGGTAAAAACCGTCACCTTTCAAGAAAATGAAATAGCGGAATTCAAAATTCGTTATTTTCTCACAATTCCAAGAGACGGAATTAAAAACCGCCCTTTTTAAACAAAAAATGAAATAGCGAAATTCAAATTCGCTATTTTTACACATTTCAAACGACGGAATTAAAAACCGTCGTTTTTCAAAAAAATGAAATAGCGGAATTCAAAATTCGTTATTTTCCCACAATTTCAAATGACGGAATTAAAAACAGTCATTTTTCAAGAAAATGAAATAACGGAATTCAAATTTGCTATTTTCGCACAATTTCAAATGACAGAAATAAAAACCGTCACTTTTCATGAAAATGAAATACTGGAATTCAAAATTCGGTATTTTCTCACAATTCCAAGCGACGAAATTAAAAACCGTCCTTTTCAATCAAAAATAAAATAGCGAAATTCAAATCGTTATCTTCACAAAGACTCAAACGACGGAATTAAAAACCGTCACTTTTCAAACACAAAACCCAGGACCAATGAGTCCAACACACAAAATCCCGGACCGATGAGTCAAAAAGACCAAGTCCAGGACCAATGAGTCCAATGTCCTGGACCCATGAGTCCAACACACAAAATCCCGGACCAACAAGTCCAAATCACCAAGTCCAGGACCAATGAGTCCAAAGCCAAGGACCAATGAGTCCAACATGCCAAATCCCGGATCGATAAGTGCGAAACACCAAACACCAAAACCTCAACAAACTTTGCTTCACCCCTAAGGCGTTCTAGAGACTGCTACAGGGAGACCTATCTAGGATTATGAGGATTCCCTCACGCTCGTAATATCACACCTTAACCTTTAAAGTCCAGACATGGGTAACTAATCCCACATTGTTTACCAACCATTTCGTGCTCGGGCCACATCATGCTTGAGACCCCATTCCGAACCACATCATAAGACGTATCCCATCAAACTAAACACTACAAATCCAAGCTCCAGATTTTTATCTGTCAAACAAACCTTTCATTACCAGGCTTCACATTCCATAATGTCGAAGCCATGTTCACCCTGACCCAGATACGGAGTCTTCAAAAAAAATTGCTCCCCGGAACGGGACGGTCACATTTCATTCTTAGAGTCCACTTTTTAGTGTGCTCACGTAACAAGAAACATTTGCATAAACTATGCCTCTTCGATTCATAATCAAGAGGAAATTCTCTAAGATCAACTTTCGAACCACCAAACGTAATTTACCGCTGTGGGAATGATGAGGGAGAAATTTAGAGGGAGAAAATTCTCTGAATTTTAGGTAACGGTTTCTAAGTAATGGCGAAGAAAATTACTGGTGCTCATCATCCTACTACTAATTCAACAAAAAATTCAACTAAAAATAATAATTCATCAAGTATTATTAGCAATAATAGTAGTAATAAATATAATAATCGTACAAAAATTAATTTTGCTAACAATAAAATTACAGTTTCAAGTCCTCAATAGAAACGATTGATGAAGATATTGAGTCGGCGAGAAAGCAGATTGATGTTGCGGTTCAGTAAGCTGTTGAGACGGTCCTTGTGGCTGGTCTGGTTTTATCCTATGATCCACAGGATTTGAGAACTGTTCAAAAGGCATCATCATCTAATGTGAATCGTCTGGAACCAATTGTTGAAGCTGAGTGTGATACTGGGGATTGTTCAAGCCCACGAGTGAAGTTGACTGCTGACGATGTCAAAGAGGAAATTGAATACTGGAGGTTGGCGGTCTATGGATATGTCATGGGTGAGAATCTTCCGAGAGATGTACTTGATAATTTTATGAGGCGTATGTGGTCAGCATATGAGATTACCCAGATCTCGTTCTTTCTCAATGGTTTGTTTGTGGTAAGATTTGCAAAACCTGATCATCACATGTTTGTTTTGGCAAATGGAATGTTTATTTTTGATGGGAAACCTATAATTATTAAGCCTTGGGACCCTTCTGTTAAAATCTCTAAAGTGTCTGTTAAGAAGGTACCTATTTGGGTTAAATTGGTAGGGCTGGATCTTAAATTTTTGGGGGCTAAGTGCCTAGAGAAACTAGCAGGATTAGTTGGTCGTTTTATCAGAATTGGTGATACTACCATTGAGAAATCTCTGCTGGAGTTTGCTACGCTTTTGATTGAAGTTGAAATTGATCAGGACTTTCCTAATCAGATTGTTTTTGAGGATGAACTAGGGTCTGAAGTAAGGGTGTCTGTTGAGTATGATTCGTTACCTATTACTTGCCAAAAATGTAAAGGAATTGGACACAGTATTTATAATTGTAGGAAAAAGGCATTAGGGGGTAGACGTTTTGCTCCTCAACCTCTGAAACAAGTCTGGAAACCTAAACTAGGAGGTAATGTGTCAAATGTGGATCCCAAGGAATATCCACCTTTAAGGCCTACTCAGGCAGCTGGTTCTAGTAATAGTGTGGGTGTACCTGGACCAATTATAGTCTCTACTCCAGTAATTACTCAAGCTCCAGTTAGTCATGGTCAAATTTACACTCTTTCCAGAGTGATTTCTATGATCACTAGGCATGAGTCAAGAAGGGCTGCTGATAAGGATAACGAGTTCTCTGCTACTTTTCATGCTGAATTGGCTGAGGCCTCTCAGGTTACTGAACTGGTTGATAAAGATGGTGGTGGTGGGGGGGGGGGATGCTGCTTCCCCCAATGATTAAATTGGGAGTATGGAATGTGAGGGGCCTCAATAGTGATACTAAACAGAAAGATATTAAGTGGTTTCTGCTTCAGAATAATGTAAATCTATTTGGGCTCCTTGAGACTAGGGTAAAACCTGGGTCTCTAAATAATGTGACTAATAATGTTTGCTATGGTTGGGATTTTGTTTCTAATACTAGTATGCACTCTGGACGTAGAATTTGGATTTTGTGGAAGAATAATAAGGTGGATTTAGAAGTCCTTGAAATGGCAGCTCAGTTTATTCATGTTAAAATAAATGTGCTACTGACTGGACATAGTTTTATTGCAACTTTTGTTTATGATTTTAATAAAATTGTGGATAGGGTGCCTCTTTGGAATGCTCTGCTTAGGCTTTGTGTTAATGGACCTTGGATTATTTTAGGGGACTTTAACAATGTCATGTTTTCCAATGAGAGATTTGGTAGTATTGTGAAAGATGATGAGATGTTCCCTTTTCAATCTACTGTCAATAATTGTGATCTTCATGATATGAAAACTATTGGAGCTTTTTTTACCTAGAATAATAAGCAGCCTAGTGCTACTAGGGTCTTTAGTAGGATTGACAGAGTTTTGATTAATGGGGATTGGATGCATTTCTGGTCTGATTGGGTAGCTCATTTTCAACCTGAACGGGAATTTGATCATTGTCCTTGTGTTGTTTCCTGTGGAGAGAGTCCTAGAGGGAAGAGGAAACCATTTCAGTTCTTTAACACGTGGACCAAAGTGGAGGATTTTAATGTCCTAGTGACTGAACATTGGCAGATGCAGGTCACTGGTACTCCCATGTTTAGAGTGGTTAGGAAACTAAAAATATTGAAGTCTAGCTTTAAGAGTTTAAATAAGGATCTCTTTTCTGATGTTGAAAGGAATGCTGATGAAGCTTAGAACCTGCTGCTTGAGTGACAAAAGTAGCTCCAGTTGGACCCAACTTATACTATTTTGATGGACAAGGAAAGGCAAGTTAGGGAGTCTTTTCAGTTGTTAGATGAAGTCAGGAAAGATTTCTTACAGCATAAAGTTAAATTTGCCTGGGTAAAAGATAGAGATGTCAACACCCATATGTTCCACCATGCTATCAAGCAGAGGCAAATTCACAATAAGGTGTTTCAGATTGAAAATAAAGTAGGGGTGGAATACAAGGCTCCAGAGGATATTCTACAAGCATTTATTGAATATTATGAGGATCTGCTGGGATCTAAATCTGCAACTTCTCAATTTTAAAAACATATTATGCAGCAAGGTCAGACTCTATATGAAACTATTTAGGAAGATATGTGTAGGATCCCTTCTGAAGAGGAAATCATAGCTGCTTTGTTTGATATCACTAGTGACAAAAGCCTTGGTCCTGATGGCTACACCAGCTGCTTCTTTAAGACAACCTGGGCTATTGTTAAAGGATATATTTGCTGTGCTATACAGGATTTTTTCAGGCATGGAAATTTGCTGAAACCGATCAATAGTCATTTATAAGCTCATTTGTACTACCCTCAGTGGGTGTCTGCCTATGCTAATTAATCCTGTCCAATGTGCTTTTATAAAAGGAAGAAGTATTCTGGGCAACATCTTGATTAGTCAGGATTTGTTCAGATTATACACTAGGAAGAGTGTGTCTGCTAGATGTCTAATGAAGGTGGACTTAAGGAAAGCCTATGATTCCATTGAGTGAGTCTTTAAAGAACAAATGTTGGATGCTCTTCATTTTCCTCCCATTCCATCAATCTGAATGGTCAAACTCATGGTTATTTCCATGGAGGTAAAGGGTTAAGGCAAGGTGACCCTATGCCCCCCTTGCTTTTTACTATTTGTATGGAGTACCTGAGTAGGCTACTTGAGTTGGGCAGTGGCATCGGTGGTTTTCACTTTCATCCTTTATGTAAGAATTTGAAGCTAACTCATCTCATGTTTGCAGATGATTTGCTTTTATTTTGCAAAGGGGATGTCAAATCCATCTGTATCATCATGTAAATATGCAAGAGATTTTTCAATGCTTCTGGTTTAACTATTAACTCAGAAAAATATGACTTTTATTGTAATGGAATGAGCCCTGAGTTGGTGAACACGGTCTTGCTTGGTACTGGATTTAAGAAGGGGGAGCTACCTTTTAAATACTTGGGAGTTTTAATTTCTCACAAGAGGTTGAGCAAGATTGATTGTAATGTGCTGGTGGACGGAATGATAAGCAGAATTAAAGGGGGGAATAGTAGGAAAATTTCCTATTCTGGTAGGCTTGTTCTGGTTAAAACAGTTTTGTCCACAATTCATAACTATTGGTCTCAAATTTTTATCTTACCTGTTGGAGTAATGGATAGAATTCAAGCCCTTTGTAAAAAATTTCTATGGGAAGGCAGTGATAAGTATTCTAAAGCTCCTTTAGTTGCTTGGTTTGTCTTATGCCAGGCTAAGGAGTCTCGAAGGTTGAGGTTAATTGATTGCAAACTCTGGAATGTAGCTGCTATTGAGAAGTTAGTCTGGTGGATTGCTACAAAACAAGATCATCTTTGGATCCGTTGGGTTGACAATATCTACTTGAAAGGTACCCCATTGGCTTTCTTATGAACCAACTAGTTACAGTTCCTGGGCTTGGAGGAAGATTTTTGAGGTGAAAAATGCTCTTAAGAATGGTTAAATAGCTGGTAAATGGAGAGGTACAGATGCTGACTATGCTATTGCAGATGGGTATCAGTGGTTACAGCAAGGGCCACCCTTGCAGGTTCCATGGTTCAGAATTGTTTGGAACTGGTTCAATATGCCTAAATGCTGTTTTACTAAGTGGTTGCAGCAATAAAATAGGCTCCTTACTCTTGATAGGTTGAAAAAAATGGGACTTGATGTACCTACAGCCTGTTATGTTTGTGGTTTGGCTCTTGAAACTCATGAGCATGTCTTCAGGGAGTGTGCATTTGCATTGAAATGTTATAACTTGATTGCAAATTGGTTGCAGGTTAGGGTGGTGGACATACTTAGTTGGGACAAACTTTTATAACTGAAATGTAAATCTATGTTGCCCAAGCAAGTGGTGTGGGCAGCTGTGGTAGGAGTGATTTATGTTATCTGGCATTGCAGGAATCTCAGTCGAATTGATGGGTATGTCAAGCAGCCTAGTCACCTTATACAGCTTATTAAAGATGACTGTAAAAGACGCATTTTAGGAGTGTTCCAAGGAGAAATGAGGCTGGCTGATAGGAATTGGTGTCTAATGATTGGCATCAGTAGATTTGTATCTTCTATTTGTTAAGTTAATACTGTAAGAAGTTTCAAAAATAGTGCTCTAGCTGGTGTAATATTGTCCATTTTGGGACTGTGCTATCAATATTACTAATCTTCCACCAAAAAAATTTACCGTCGTGACCCCTCAGCTCTAGATTTATATCTATCAAACAAACCCATTACTACCAAGCACCACATTCCATAATGTCGAAGCAATTTTCACCATGACCCAGATATGGAGTATTCGAATGTTTTGCTACCGAGAACGGGACATACCTAGTCTACCCTTAGGGTCCATTTTTTAGTGTGCTCACATGATAAGGAACATTTTCACGAATTAGACCTCTTCGATTCATGATCAAGGAGGAATTATCTAAAATCAATTTTCGAGTCACCAAACGGCATTTACCTTCGTGGCCCTCACAATTTATGGTCCTAACAGTTAGCTTAGGCGCACACACTTAGAACTACGACCTGGTTTGATTTCACTTCACGTGAATACGTATGCAGTCCTTCAAGGACACAACCATACACCTTAAAATCAATTATCAACACACAGTCAGAACTACAATCTGATTTGATTTCACTTCATGTGAATACGTAGGTTGTTCTTCAAGGACACAACCATACACCTTAAAATCAATTATCAACACACACTCAGAACTACGATCTAGTTTGATTTCATCTCACGTGAATACGTACGCAGTCCTTCAAGCACACAACCATACACCTTAAAATCAATTATCAACACACACTTAGAACTACGACCAGGTTTGATTTCACTTCACGTGAATACGTAGGCAGTCCTTCAAGGACACAACCATACACCTAAAAATCAATTATCAACACCAGCTCAGAACTACGATCTGGTTTGATTTCACTTCACGTGAATACGTAGGCATACCCCCAACAAGGACACAACTGCATACTCCTTTCACAACATTTCCAATTTTCAATAATTAATAACCAGCTTAGAACTACGATCTGGTTTTATTTCGCAAACACGGGAATACGTAGGCAGTTCCCCAACAAGGACACAACCGAACACCCTTTTCAATCTCAACCATCAGCATCAATCCTCAAAAGCAGTCCACCTAGCTGCAAAAAAATAATTTCGTACCTCTTTAATAGGGGCTTCTTCCTTAAAACGTCGCCCATTCCTCCTTTTGCCAAATTCTCATCTTCTCACTCTGGGAGCTTCTCATTTGAGACACTATATGTCCTTTATCCTCAAACATATTTTGAGTCTCAACTACAGTCCAAAATAAGACCGCCCATAGTCTAGTGCTCGTTTCAGACGATGACAAGGTCTTGGTTCCGCTCTCCGAAACATCATGCCTTAGGGAAGGATCTCAAACTAGCAAACGAAGGCAAAGGCGTCTGGAGAAGATAGCAATTCGTGATCCCCAGTCCAGCGGACTTTATACTCTAAGGATCTGATGCGCGCAGTCACTCTTTCTTGGCTAGGAGTTTCACTTAGATGTATAAAGCTTATCAGAGTCACCCCCTTGTCGTGTCGATACCGAGTTTGCATCATGTTCACAGCCGCCTGTTTGTCTGTCTGTCAGTTTTCGTTTGTGTGATTCAAGGTTGCAACAGTCACGTGTCTCCAACCTATCAAATCACGGATTTGTGAGCAACAAGGCTCAATATTAAGCTTCGCAACTTTCGAAGCTCATATCTCCTTTCACGCGAGATATTAAATTCTAATTGCTCCCATGCTTATGTGCTTACGGGCTTATATGCTTACATGCCTACGTGCTTGTCTATGCGACTATGGATTTTTGTGGTCACTAACCATGCAGATAATCTTGAGAACAAAAATGCACTTGAACTGAGTACTGGGTTCTTCCTAACAAATGCCGACCAGTCAAGTCCAACGGCTTTAACCGCGTCGATTAGATGGCATACGCTACCTCCCAACGAGCAGTAACTCATATCCCCGACAAGTCCTGAGAAGTTTTTAACTCCCCAACGAGTGCCGATTTTTAAATGGAAGTCACACAGGTCTCTCAAAGATCTTCGCAACATCGTTCATGATCCCGACGTAGCGCTCTCCCTAAATGGTTTTCAGTGAGCTTTGCTTAGATGATTTATCCCCACAGAGTATATTTAGGACCTCCAGTAAGTTGGAGTTCGTTGCTCCCTAGCCGAACCTATCAACGTCAACCTGGTTGGAAGTCATTAACGGACAATATCTTGAAATACACCCGATGTTTCAGGTTATTTCACGCAGTCGATCATTCGACCATCGATGGCTGGCAAGCCTCAAAACGCACCGTTAACATGGCTGGCGAGCCTCAAAATACACCATCAACATGGCTGGCAAGCCAAACAACATAACCTCAACGCGGCTGGCGAGCCTCATCATATCCGCAACATGGTCGTCGAGCCTTTACCTGCAAACAAAAAACAATTCAAGGACATATCCCGAAGATGCCTTAGGTATGATTCCTTCTTATGGCGGGCGAGCCTTTATACATAGTCTAATGGACTTTAAATGACCCGCACCGACAGTCGACAGACTCTAAAATTTTCCCGACAGCAGGTTCATGACTCGCATCCCAGAGTCGCCTCGATGTCGCCCTTCCCGACGGCAGGTCCTTGGCTCTAACCCTTTTGACTCGCCTCGACGTCGCAATGGTCTTCAGGTTGTAATCTTCGATTGAACTGGAGACCATAATTTGACTTTTGCCCCGTCTAAGCCCTAGTCAAAGTGCGGGCTCTATAGATACCGAGTATCTGCACCTTCCGAAAACCACCCGATGATGATCAGACTATAACGTGTTTTTGACACGCGTGCCTGGATTGGCTATACATGAGACGGTTTAATGCATTACTCGAATATGAAAAATGATTTCAAAAATGGTTTCCTAATTTCAATTGCATTAAAATGACACTAATAAGAGTTAAAACCGTTTTCGGACCCAAAATCGACCCAAAAACCCGAAATTCGAGTCAACCTGAGTCAACCCGAGTCAACCCAAGTCTTGAACGTCAAAAATAATGCCATAAATGGTTTTATCTTGCCATTTGCATTAAAAAGACACTAACTAGAGTCAAAACCGACACCGGGCCAAAAATCGACTCAAAATTCAAATCCTGATTCAACACGGATCAAACCCGAGTCAAGCACAAGATGCCTACCCCAAATAACTCCTAAAAATCATCTTATTAGATGCCCATATTGTTACACGACATCCTATTTGGATACCACAAATCAAACCAACCAAACACTAGATAGGAGAAAGGCCACATCCAAATTGAAAAGGACAGGGTGCCTCATTGCGTAGAAGGGTGGCTCGTGCCTCGTTAGGTGTCCTCCTTAGTCTCCAACCAAACTCCACGGACCTACCACCCCATAATTCTCTATTAATACCCACCATCACACACTACAATACTCACGCGAGCGTCCACCCCCTCACATCTCCCTTAAACTTCTAGACTCGACCTCTTAAGTCAACAAATCGACACGTGTTTTCGACCTACAAATTGAAAACAGAAGCCTTGCACATTTTGTTTGGTACCGTCGCCGTGCATTCGACCAACCCATTCGACCAACTCAACATTAATCAACATGTTTTTCAACAACATATTTTCAACCCATTTTCAAAACAAAATACTTTTTTAAGGCACTCTTTTAAACTTCTTTAATCATGAGTAGTCGCATACGAGAAGACCGTTTCTAAAGTCGTCTACCTCGCAAACATCAATACACGTAAGTTGGAGGGTGTAAACAACTCACCTATTTCATGTCTTTGCTGTTTTTATGAGTTTATAAGCATGAACAATGCATAACACGATCCAAAAATAGGAGAAATGAGCCAAAACAGGATTTTGGCCTGAGACACGGGCTGCTTGCGTAGCAGAGGAGCTCGCGCCTCAATGCCCTCTCAAGACTTAATCTAGTCGTGTTTTTGTTCTTCTTTCCGCTACATTTTCCTTTTATTTTCTTTTACGGCTTTTACCGTTTTAATTCATTTTAATGACAAATATTTTAACCATAAATCGTTATCACCCTTGGTTCCTTATACCATGACGGTTTTATCCTTGACTCGGTGATAATATTTGGTTAATTACATTTTAAAGGGTATTATAACACGCGTTTCTTTTATTTACCATTTTTCTAATTTATTTGCACTTACAAACATATTACTCATAATTCATAATCATCCTTGGTTCCTTACACCATGTCGGTTTAATCCGAGTACGATGACAAACATGACTAATTACAAACAAATGATCTTAACATATTATTTCATATCGAACAGTTTTCATTTTTATTTGTAAACTATACTTTTCAAACTTGCAAATCCGACAGCGAATATTACTAAGATAATAGTAATTATTCCGAGTCATGCAAATCATTTAATCAGAAAAGCGGTTTTAAGCAACCTTTTTAATAACCAGGAGATGCCCCTTGGGTCATCGTCTGACTCGCGCCCCAAGAGGCTGTCTGTTTTCATATTTTAAAAACTTGGGCAAAGCCTTTCCCTCGCTAATAGGCTTGCGCCCTAATTGGGCTGCTTGATGCTGTTCTGCCACATTTTTAGCACTTGTCTAGGACGATCCCGATTACGGTTAACCCGAATATGTGACGGATTAGATTGATGAGTTTGCATTTCATACTTTACCCTTTAAACACACCTTTCCAAATAAATGGATTGTGTTAAGCATCATACTCCGAATTTGGTAAATGGATGTTTAATTTCCGTTTTCACATGCAATTCAACCCTTAAATCCAACTCGACATCATCTTCTTGATATTTGGATAAACAAACCGACTTAGGAAATTCTCACATGTTAGGTTAAACTTTTGAATGTGCATCCATGCATATACCGTTTTGTCAACTTTTGCACTTAAATAACCACGATCGATCAGTAGAGGCCGCTAACACGGGCGGGATTGGGTGTCCGATTAAAGGGCTTCCCAATACATACCCTCACCCCTTACTCAGAACCTTTGGATAGTGAATGGCCTTATTTAGGGCGTACGAGAGTCATTCTAGCGATATGATGCCAAAGGGGGACGAGTCCTTATCTTTAGTACCTATGTCAAACACCTCTTTTTGCCTTGGTTGACCTAGGTATAAAGTGGTTTTCGAACGGTTTCAAAGCAGCCCATAATTGCTTGCTGGTGACTCAGAACATCTCTGCATCATTTCGAGACCTTTACCGAGATGAAACCGACCGATCTAAAGTGATCCGTCCAAAGTAATTTTACGCCGCCGAGCGTGGCTTTCAACAGACCACTGCATGTCTACAGATTGGCTTGGCGTGCAGGTGGCCCGTGTCTATAGACTGGTAGGTGGACCACGTCCACAGACTGGTAGGTGGACCACGTCCACAGACTGGTATGTGGCCTATATCCACAGATGATGAATAAGAACAATACATGTAATTAAGGTAATGTTTTAAAACCATATTATAACACAAGATTCTTTAATTTCCGAAAATGAATTGGTAACATGTGAAAATTTGAAAAGTTGGTTAAAATAAAAGAAACTATCTTGGGGATTCCTTTCATTTGATATTCATCCATTTGAAAAGTTGAGAAAATCTTCATTCACATCCAACATTTGCTTCCAATTCTTACGTTTCACATTCAAAATCTTGTGTGTAATTCTCTTGTAGCATAGCAAGGAATGCTAGAATCGGTTATGGAAGGAATGCTCGCTGTAGATACCCAGTATCTGTTGAATTTCCAACAAACAGCCGATGATTATCGGACCAGAACATGGATAGGAATCATAGCGTTTGATCGACAGTTTGGTATAACTATACGTCAGAAAACTTAAAACGATTTTGAAAATAAAACATTTCAAAACTTTTTAAATGTCCCTGGAGTGTTTAATGCATGACGACGGGGTCGCAATGCCACTAACTAGAGTCAAAACCGACACTGGACCAAAAACCGACTCAAAATTCAAATCCCGACTCCAACAACGTGTCAAATCTAGTCAAACACAATAAACAAAACTTTTCAAGACTTCCATGTTAAGTATTTCCTGGAATGCTTCATGGTCAAGTACAAATCATGTCATCCAAAACATAAGATAGAACAAATCAAGATTTCAATTGCGTGATAGTGACAAAACACCTCGAAGACCCGCGAAATGGCTCGTGCCTCTTCGAGCAACTCATGCGGCGACGTCGCTCAAAACGGACACAACCACCCATTTCTCTATAAATACCCACCTTCACACACCATAACACCTTACGCGAGTGTCCGCCCCCTCATCTCTCCCTTAAAATTCTAGACTCGACTCAAGTCACAAACCGACACATGTTTTCGACCTAACGATTGAAAACTCAAGCCTTACACATTGTTTCGTACCGTCATCGTGCATTAAATCACTTGACTTACCATCTCGACCAACTACACCATCACTAAACTTCAAACACTCTTTTTACATTGCTAAAACGGTTTTCAAACTAAGTTTTCCGACCAAACAAGTTGAAACACTTTCGTCGATTTCTCATCTCAAGCCTAGCATGTAAGTATGAGGGTGTAAAAATCCTCTTCTATCATGTTTTCATCTGTTGTATGACTATAACATGCTAAAACATGCATAACATTATCCAAATATGGGATAAATGAGCCAAAATCGGATTTTAGCCGGAGACAGGGACTGCTTGTATAGTAGGGAGCCTCGCGCCGAAAGCCCTTCTCAGACCTTAATCTAGCCGTGTTTGGTATCATCTTCCTCTTTATTTCATTTCTCATTTGTAATCGGTTTTACCATTTCAAATATTTCGAATCAGTTTTATGATAAACTTTTGACCACAAAACATTTTCACCCTTTGTTCCTAATACCTTGACGGTTGAATCCGTGTTTCGGTAATAATATTTGGTTAATCACATTTTAAAAGGTATTTTAAAGCCTTTTATTTCATTTATTTACATTTAAAAAACAAGCATATTAGTCATAAATACAAAATCATCGTTGGTTCTTCATACAATGTCGGATTTTAACCTGAGTACGATGATAAACATTGAATAATCACAAACAAATGAACTTAAAATAATTAGTTCATAATCATTTTAAAAACTATTCATGTCAAGCTTGCAAAACCGAACCCGACATCGAATATTGTGAAAATAATGATGATTATTCATGTCTGGTTCTTCATATCAACAGAAAAGCGGTCTAAACCATTTTACAAACCCTTTTCATGGTTAGAAGACGTCCTTCCAATCGTCTATTGACCCGCGCCTAAATAGGGCACTCGATTTCCAATTTTCAAATTAGAACAGGCCTGTTTGCATCGCCCGACGGCTCGCGCCTATATAGGCTGCCTGATGCAGACCCTGTTTTCTTCCAGCACTTGTCTTGGATGATCCCGACTTCAGTTAAATCGAATACAGGATAGATTAGATGACAAATTAGCCCATTTTACATTGTATTTGCAAAACGCCTTACTAAGACAAATGGATCACGTTATGCACCATAAACCTAATTTGGTAAATGGATGTTTAATTTCCGTCTTGCAAGCAAATCAACATTAAATCCACCTTGACATCAAATACGTGATAATTAGATTAAACAACCGACATATAAAGCTCACATGTTAGGTTCAAACTTATGGAAGTTGATAAAATGGGTAAATGAATGAATTGGGTGTCCGATTAAAGGGCTTCCCAATACGTACCTTTACCTCTTACTTAGAAACTTTGGATAGTGGACGACCTTGTCCAGGGCGTCCGAGAGTCATTCTAGAGATAGGATGCTAAAGAGGGACGACTCCTTATCTTTAGTAGCTATGTCAAACACCGCTTTTTGCCTTGGTTGACCTAGGTATAAAGTTGATTCGAACGGGTTCCAAGCATCCCACAAATGCTTGGTGGCGACTCCAAACATCTCTTGCATCGTTTCGAGACCCTTGCCGAGACGAAATCTACCGATCTAAAACGATCCGGTCGAAAGCATTTTCTTATGCCGTCGAGCGTGGCTTTCAAAAACCGCTGCATGTCCACAGATTGGCTGGGCGTCGCAGGTGGCTACGTCCACATATTGGTGACTTCGCTGGGGATAACTAGGTCACTTATGTCTTTGTGATCCCTAGATGGTGAGACTCAAACGAGGTCTTGGTTGAAATGCATTAATTGATATTACGGTCATAGTCGGGTTCCTTGTCTGGGACCACAACCTAACCATTTTCGACCAATTGGCTCATCTCGTCGGCGTGAGTTTTCTCATCCCCCCGTTTTGAATCCCGATTGAGTCAAGCATACCGTTAATGTTACACATTTCCGTTTTGTCAAAGAGCTTTCATCACCTTCGGGCACGAGGCTAGGGCACCCTCCTTACACATTTTGTTTGGATTGGTATCCTTCTCGAAAATTGGGGTTTAACTGCTTGGTGTGTAACCCACCCTTTTAAGCCAAAACCCGTGTCAGCATTATGCATAATATGATGAAACTGCGAGTGCTTATGTGTTATGTGATCATAAGTCGTTCAGTGTCATTTCAAACTTTCAAAACACCTTTTTTCGCCGTTATAATGACCGTTTCAAACCACGGTCTTTCGCCGACCGTTGCATTTAAAAAAACACGCCTTTCTAGGCCGTCGTATTGACAATTTTCAATCCCTGTTTTCTACAACCATTTCAACACGCCTTTCTAGGCATTGGTAATAACAATTTTCAAACCTGGTTTTCTACAACACGGATTTTAACCCGTCTCACGCCGACATAATGGCTCTTTCAAAACTCGAGAAAGGCACACACCTCTTTTTCAAAGCATTTTTAAATCCCGAGGACCATACACTGTCCCCAAGACCTTTTCAAACCTTTGAAAACATGATTTTCATAACATACAATTTTGAATTTCAAAAAAATTGTCTTTGGAAACAGTACATTGTTTTCAGAGCCGACTCAAACTCAAACCGTCTGTTGAAAACAAACTTACGACAACTCTTCAATTGACCTACTTCTGAAGATCCCTATTCTTCGTGTGCCGTCCATAAAGTGACAAACGAATCATTTAATAAATCTCTGTTTTCGAAAACTTCAGTCCACTATTCCAATTCCGCCTCGTGTCTATCGAGTCGAAACAAGCGTACTTATGGGTCTTTAATTATGTGTCGTCTCACCCCGAGACTCGTTCAGCGGAGTCACGCCATTACATTGGACGTCAGTTAAAGTCCGGTCAACACTGTCACATTATAAATCGAGTCAGCACTCGCCCTCGTTTCGTTGAGTCTGATCTATTTTCCCGTCCTTATGTTATCTGTGTTTAGTCATTAAACCGTGTCGGATTGAGATGTTTAGTAATGTGAGCCGTTTTTATGCCTCAGAGCCATGGCTCCATCGTCAGCGTTATCCAGCAACAACAATGACAATGGAAATGTTACAGCTGCTCAGCTAGCCAGCCTGCTCACCACTCTTAAGGTCACCCTGGACCGTCTCGAGACCCGTATCGACACCCTGGAAAACAAGGAAACCAGAGAACACAACACTCCGCCTTTGACTGAACTGAGAAAAGGCTCAAACTTTTGGGGGACACAACTTCTAGGCCGTGGTAACAACATCAACCTTGAGAACAATCGGAGATTCGAACTCGTTTGAAATCAATTACCCGACAACTTTACCAGGACTGATGTACCCAAGTTCAAGGGAGTGGAGGACCCACTCAACCACGTTCGAGCCTTCAAGGATTACATGTCAATCAAGGGGGTCAAACATGAACTCTTTACCCGGAACTTTTCATCATCCCTGGAACCGATTCCCCGCCAGTGGTACTATTTCCTCGACCCTAAGAATCTTACCACCTGGGACGAAGTCGCCGTTGAATTTTCCAAACAGTATGCCGACAATGTCGAAATCCAAGCCAATACACGCACTCTTGAAGTCCTAACCAGAATGATAAGGAAGGGTTCACATAATTCCTAACCCGTTGGAGGAGGGTAAGCACTAAATTGGTCAGTAAGCCGAGTGAATAAAACTCTGGTGGAGAAGTTTGTCAATATCCTCCGTCCGGTTTATGCCAACTTGCTAAGATATCAAAACATCAAAACCTTCCAGGACCTACAGATCCTCGAGACCCGCATTGTAGATCACCTCCGTAAGGGCGTCCAAGCCAAAACCACTAGTAGAGGCTATCAGAGATCCACATCAACCGGATCTCGCCCCTATGGTCAAACGAACAAAATTGACGAGGTCAATCTCCTCGAACCAACCACAATGAAAACTGAGCGTCCTCAAAGGGTATTCACCAACTTAGGATCAACCTATGCCAGTGCCTTAAGAAGACTCATGGACCAAGGGAAACTACAACCGATTGGGCCAACTCCGGACCCCTTTGAGGCTAAGAAAACCCGCTTCTGGAATCCCAATGCCTACTGCCAGTATCACCAGGGAAAAGTTCATGACACTGAAGCCTGCTTTAAAATAAAACACATCATACAAGATATGATCGAGAACGGAGAGCTACCTCTACCTCCACCAACAAAACCAAACAACAAAACAAACCCCTTAGAAATCCATGCTATCTCTAATGACGAGCCAACCTTGGATTGCTTGCACCTCATCCTGCCAATCGATGATGAGGTGAATGCCTAGGAGAAGGATAATCCGGACGGGATATTCATATTCAGCGCTGCAACCATGCTCACCATGTTCCAAGAGGTTGAGGAAGCCATATCCAGTCTCTAAGAAAGGATTACCTGACTTGAGGACGCTTACCACCGGTTTATTTTCAACCCACCATCACCAACACCGCGCACGAGGGAGGGCCCTCCAAACACCCAAAACTTCCCTCACCAGGAAGGATTGCTCCAGCGACCATTCTTGCATGCACCCCGCAATAATCAACCCCACAAATATTACCCTCACAAAAACTATCCCCATAAAAACTTCCCTCGCAAAAACTATCCACCGAGGAATACCCCTGCAAGATACCCTCGAGATCCCGAAATCAATGGTATCTGGAGAGACGACGTAGAGGATGCCCACATAGTCCCAAGAAAGGGCAAACAAGTGAAAGAGATAGGTCATCTCACCCGGTCCGGACGCCCCTACTATTACCCGAACAATTCAACTGTCGTTCCAACGAATGACCAGGTTATCCCGGACACGGACACCTAAGCCAAGGTTCTCGAAAACTGGATCCTTAAACAACTACAAAAAGCAAAGGCCGAAATTTCCATTTGGCAACTAGTTGCTACATCCTTCGAACATCGGCAACCTTTACTACAATATTTGGGAAAGCTGACAGTTCCCTCTACCACCTCTCCTGAAGAAGTAGTGGCACATATGACAAGGGATGTCCCCGACCTGAGCAACCCGGTCATATTCTCTGACGAAGATATCCTTCTATTCAGAGCCAACCATAACCTGGCATTGTACATCACCGTACAATGCCTCAAGAAGAATGTTCCTATGGTTCTAGTGGATGACGGATCTGCGGTTAATGCCATTCCCCTCAAAACGGCTCACAGACTGGGTAACAAAGAAGCTGATTTGGTCCCAACAAACCAAGGAGTACGCACCTATGACGATACTCATCGTAAGGTCGCGGGTCTCATCACCCTGACCATTGTAACTGGACCCTTGGAAAGACAAGCCAGTTTTCAGGTGTTTGACATCGACGCCTCTTTCAACATGCTTCTAGGACGCCCCTGGATTCACGTGGTCAAGGCCGTCATCTCAACCCTCCATCAGAAAATCAGGATCCCGTGTAACGGGAAAATAATCAAAATTCCCGCTTCCCCGATCAAGGCTATCATGAAAAAGGGAATAGCCTCCCAAGTCATTGAGGAAGACGACAGCGAAATATGGGGATTCCAAGCTATGAATGCCCTAACCGATGAATCAGCACCTTTTGATTGTGACCCGTTCTCCAAGCTCACAGTCAATCGCATTCTGATGCGCCAGAGTTATTTCTCGGGGCTGCCCCTCAATCCGTTGAAGAACAGCTTGCCACCTATGAAACAGGCTAATGTCCCTAAAATCGCCTTTGGGCTAGGCTATGAACATACCGATGAACACATCCATGAGATGAACCTCCTAATACGAAAGCGTAGAAACCACGGAGTCATTCTTTGTCCATACCATTTGACTCTCAAAGGATACTTCGTCCCCGAGGGAGAATCAGAGCTCTACAATGGCTTTCCTGAGCCAATCTATGAATCCGTAGCTAAGGTCAAACACTCGGGCTTAGAGGTCTTTCAAGACTGCTACTTCATCCCCGACAACACCAATGGTGCATCGACCAAATCTAAGTTGACCACATGCCTCGATGGACAAGCCATCAGTCTCCTCTTCGGAGAGGACAACATAAAGCACCTCGGCTATGAGAACATCATCAACATTTCTCTAAAAGACAACTAGTTTGATCCCACCGCCTTAATCTCTGATACTGACCCGGAGAAAGCTATACGAGGCTCGGGGAAAACTGTCATGTGGACAAATCGCCAAGGTCTCATGCTTAAGGACACAACTGGAGAAGGTCCTATATTCAAAGAGGAAAGTGAACAAGAGTCTGAGTCTGAGTCTGAGTCAGAGTTTGTCCTAGCTCCTAGCACTCCTGATGTCCTCGTCAAGGTCCCATTTCCCTTATTTTATCACAAACATGTGGCTGCTTCAGAGGCCGAGTCAACTAAGATTATCCCCACTCCAATGGAAGGTAGCAACCTGGAGCTTGTTCCAAGGGCCACCTCCTCTGCTGTGTCGCCTCTGACTGCCCATGAGATGTCTGTCCTATCTGAGCTTTTTGCTCAAGTCAACTTAATGAATGCTAAGTTTGCTTATGACTCGTCTGAATTTAACTGCAATACAATTCTAAACGAACATGAGGAATTTGACTTGAGTGACTACCCACCTCGCCTAGCCAATGAACTTGACAAACGAGAGGATAGGACCCCCATCATTGAGGAAAGCGAACCTATCAATGTAGGAACTGATAACACACCTCAAGAACTTAGGATAGGGACCGCCCTTGACCCCCTCGGAAAGACATCAGTTCACCGACCTTCTACACGAATACAAGGATGTATTCACTTGGTCCTATAAAGACATGCCTGGGATCGAGAGGGAGATTGCAGAACAAAGAATACCCATTAAACCCGGAGCTAAACCCGTGAAACAAAAGTAGCGCCGAATGTGCCCTGAATGGGCCTTTAAAATCAACGAAGAGGTAGACAAGCAGTTTAAAGCCGGATTCATCAAAATGTCCGAATACTCTGACTAGGTGGCCAACATAGTTCCTGTACCCAAGAAAGATAGGAGAGATCAGGTTTGCATCGATTTCAGGGTTTTAAACAAAGCAAGTCCAAAAGACGACTTCCCTCTGCCACATGTTGACATCCTGGTGTATAATACCGCCGACCATGCCCACTAATCATTCCTGGACGGGTATGCTGGGTACAACCAGATCAAAATGGTCGAGGAAGACATGCACAATACTACATTCACTACACAGTGGGGCACATACTTCTACACTGTCATGCCCATCGGTCTAATCAACGCCAGAGCGACTTATCAAAGAACCGCCACCACATTCCTACATGACATGATGTACAAGGAGCTGGAGGTATATGTCGATGACATGATCGCCAAATCAAAAGAGCGGGATAACCACATCAACGCCCTCCGAAAATTCTTCGCTCGTCTGTGGAAATATGACATGAGACTGAATCCTTAGAAGTGTATATTCGGGGTCACCTCCGGAAAACTCCTTGGTTAAGTCGTCAGCAAAAGAGGCATCAAATTTGATCCTACCAAAATCAAGGCTCTTCAACAAATTCCTCGGCCTAAGAACGAGAAGAAGATTCGGAGATTTCTCGGACAAGTCCAATACATCATCCGCTTCATAGCCAAACTCACTATGATTTGCGAACCAATATTCAAGAAGCTTTGCGGCTCCGATTTCTCGAACCAATCACATCTATTGGGACGACGACTGTTAAAGGACCTCCAACTGGATAGAGGAAATCCTATCCAAACCTCCTGTCCTCATGCCACCTCAACAAGAAATTCCCTTACCTCTGTACCTGACTATCACCGACAAAGGTATGGGAGCAATGCTAGCACAAACAGTCGACGACGAGGAACGAGCTATCTACCATATCAGCAAAAAGTACATCGAGTATGAGATAAGGTACACCCAACTGGAAAAGACATGCCTTGCCCTAGTATGGTCAACAAAGAAGCTATGACACTACATGCTCAGCTACACGGTTCACATCTACTCTAAGATGGACACGGTCAAATACATCTTCAAAAAACCTGTACTAAACGGAAGGCTGTCTAGATGAACACTCATGTTATATGAATTTGATCTCAAATTCATACCCCTCAAGGTTATCAAGGGAAGGGCATTCATCGATTTCTATGCAGAAAATCTCGTCAATGAGGATCCAACGACCGACACATGCTCACTCCTTGACGAAGACATCCTTTGTGCCGAAACCCATGCATGGGACCTATACTTCGATGGTGCATCAAATCTGAGAGGCTTTGGGGTAGGAATCCATTTAATATCACCAGAAGGGGAACATGTTCCGATCTCAGTCAAACTAGACTTTGCCGTCACCAACAATACCGCCGAATACAAAGTATGCCTCATCGGCCTACAGGCAGCCATAACACTTGGCATCAAGAAACTGAGGGTCCATGTCGATTTCTCACTCATCATCAATCAGGTGTCCAGATCATGGAAAATCCGAAGCGACAGCTTAGTACCCTACCGAGCAAAAATCAATCAGGAGGCCGAATTCTTCGACCAAATCGACTACTTCCACTTGCCACGAGAGAAAAATCAATTTGCTGGCGCCTTGGCAAAACTTTCCGCGCTCGTCAACATACCTGGCGAGATGACATCGGTGCCCCTATGTGTCGAGAGAAGGAGCGAGCCAACTCACATCTGCGCCATTAACAACGACGAGGAAAACCATGTCCAACCGTGGTACCAAGCCATCCTCAACTATAAAACCAAAAACGAATTCCCTCTCAACTCTGATACAAGAGGACAAAGAGCCATCCGTTTACTTGCATCGCAATTCGTAATAAACCAAGAACAACTATACAAAAGAACACCCCAAGGGATTCTTCTCCTTCGAATTAATCACCACAAAGCCAAAAAAATTCATGGCAGAGGTCCACGACTAGGAATGGGGCCCTCACATGAGCGAAATGATGTTGATCCGAAAAATCATGCGGTTAGGCTAATACAGGACCACCATGGAAGCCGATTGCAGAACCTATGTCAAACATTGCCATAATTGCCAAATGTTCGCCATCATACAACACATACCACCATCCCTTTTATACACCATGACATCACCCTGGCCTTTCTCGACCTGGGCATCGACATCATCGGGAAAGTCTACCCGGTGGGCACCAAAGGGCATTGCTTCGTCCTCGTCGCCATCGACTTACATGTATATATAATATGTACTAGCATTAATCACATTAGTCAAGTAGTAAAATTTTTGTAAATCAACAATTAATTACTAAAACTTGTCTCAATAAATTTATTATTCAATTATCGCATAATTAAATAATAAGTTTCGTTGGCATGAGTTCTCAACTCGTACTCTCTAAATTAAATCAATCGGCTAACTCTTAGTCAACTTATTAAGGGACAAATTAATCGTTTGATACACATAAAAATTAGCTTTTATATTGGGGCTCGTTTTTTTAGGTGTGACCGAATGGGATTAGCTGAACACCGCCGTCAAACGACAAGAACGTCAAATCCTAGTTGGCCAACCGTTACCAATATACGTTGATCAGCTGACTAGTATTGCGAAAGAATATCCCGAGTATATTCCGTCCATGAGATTTATTATATGTACGCACTATTGTGGAGGACACCTACTCCAACAATCTCCCACTTGTCCGATACAAGTTGTGCCTTACCAATTCATGTGTCTGATTCACATCTCCCACTCAATGCAAGGTGTCTTTCAGGTCGCACTTGCATTTGAACATAACGTGAGTGGTTTTCTCGATAAGGAGAGTAACTGACTGACAGGAAAATCTACCATATATCTCTTCCAAACGTGGCCGCGCTTTTTCAACAACTACTCCCCAAGTGGCCTTAAGATGTTTATACCCTAACGTGGGTGGACAACTCCTGTCGACCCATCTACTCTGTATAATGCAGATCACCATGACCCAGAAGATTCTCATCGGCCTCATTTCACGGCGCGACCTAAGAGAAAAACCAAAGCCAATCGGAAAATGCACTGACCCAGATAAATGGTCACTAGTTAAAAGAATTGACTCATAATAATAATATAGAAGTCCCTGCCACGACCAGGCTTCAATAAAAAAATTAACAAGGGACTCTATAAATATCATTGCCCGACAGAGTGTTACACAGTCTGCCTATGTAAACGATTAGTTATCCCCATGACCCCATGTAGATACCGAGTATCTGTCGAGTCGCCAACAAACACCCGATGATTATCGGACTACAACATGCTTAGGAATCACAGCGTTTGATCGACAGTTTTGTACAACAATACGTCGGAAAACTTAAAACGATTTCGAAAACAAAACATTTCAAAACATTTCAAAAGTACCTGGAGTGTTTAATGCATGACGACGGGGTCGCAATGACACTAACTAGAGTCAAAACCGACTCAGGACGAAAAACCGACTCAAAAATTCAAATCCCGACTCCAACAATGAGTCAAACCGAGTCAAACACAAAAACAACAAACTTTTCAAGACTTCCATGTTAAGTATTTTCGAAATGCTTCATGGTCAAGTACAAATCATGTCATCCAAAACATAGGATAAAACAAATCAGGATTTCAATTGCGTGATAGTGACAAGACACCTTGAAGACCCGCGAATTGGCTCGCGCCTCTTCGAGCACCCCATGCAGCCACATCGCTCAAAACTCACACAACTACCCATTTCTCTATAAATACCCACCTTCACACACCATAACACCTTACGTGAGTGTCCGCCCCCTCATCTTTCCCTTAAAATTCTAGACTCGACTTCTCAAGTAACAAATCGACACGTGTTATCAACCTACCGATCGAAAACACAATCCTTATACATTCTTTGGTACCGTCATCGTGCATTAAATCACTTGACCGACCATCTTGACCAACTACACCATCACAAAACTTAAAACACTCTTTTACATTGCTAAAACGGTTTTCAAACTTAGTTTTCCGACCAAACAAGTTGATACACTTTCGTCGATTTCTCGTCTTAAGCCTAGCACGTAAGTATGAGGGTGTAAAAATCCTCTTCTATCATGTTTTTCCTCTGTTTTATGACTATAACATGCTAAAACATGCATAACATGATTCAAATATAGTTTAGATGAGCCAAAATCGAATTTTAGCTCGAGACAGGGGCTGCTTGTATAGCAGGAAGGCTCGCACCTAAACCCCCTCTCGGGCCTTAACCCAGCCGTGTTTGGTCTCCTCTTCCTCTTTATTCCATTTCTTATTTGCAATCGGTTTTTACCATTTCAAATATCTCAAATCATTTTTATGATAAACTTTTAACCATGAAACGTGTTTCACCCTTGGCTCCAAATACCATGACAGTTTAATCCGTGTTTCGGTAATAATATTGGGTTAATTACATTTTAAAAGGCATTTTAAAACCTTTTATTTCATTTCTTTATCTTTCAAAAAAAACATATTAGTCATAAATACAAAATCATCCTTAGTTCAATATACCATGTCGGCTTTAAACCCGAGTATGAAGATAAACATTCACTAATCACAAACAAATGAACTTTAAACAATTAGTTCATAATCATTTTCAAAACTATTCATGTCAAGCTTGCAAAACCGAACCCGACATCAAAAATCGTCAATACAATGATGATTATTCAAGTCTCGTTCCTAATATCAACACAAAAGCGGTCTAAACGACCTTTTTAAACCAAGACGGTTTCAAACACCCTCTTTTCAAACCACTTTACAAACATTTTAACCGTCAGAAGACGGCCTTAAACCGTCTACTGACTCACGCCTAAACAGGATAATCATTTCCTAATTTTCAAACCATGAAAGGCCTGTTTGCATCGCCGTGTGGCTCGCGCCTATAGAGGCTGCCTGATGCAGACCCTGTTTTTTTCCAGCACTTGTCTAGGATGATCCCAACTTCGGTTAACCCAAATACACGACGGATCAGATGACAAATCCGCTTTTTTTTACATTGTATCTGCAAAACGCCTTACTAACACAAATGGATAACGTTATCCACCATATACCTAACTCGGTAAATGGATGTTTAATTTCCGTCTTGCATGAAAATAAACATTAAATCAAACTTGACATCAAAAACTTTATACTTGGGTAAAACAACCGATATAGAAAGCTCACATGTTAGGTTCATACTTGTGGATGCGCATCCATGCATTTACTCGTTTTATCAACTTTCACATTTAACCAACCAAGATCGATCAGTAGAGGCTGCTACCACTGGCGGGAATGGGTGTCTGATTAAAGGGCTTCCCAATACGTACCTTCACCTCTTACTCAGAAACTTTGGATAGTGGATGACCTTATCTACGGCGTACGAGACTCATTCTAGAGATAAGATGCTAAAGAGGGACGACTCCTTATCTTTAGTACCTATGTCAAACACCGCTTTTTGCCTTGGTTGACCTAGGTATAAATTGTATTCAAACGGGTTCCAAGCATCCCACAAATGCATGATGGCGACTCCGAACATCTCTTGCATCGTTTCGAGACCCTTACCGAGACGAAACCGACCGATCTAAAACAATTCGGTCGAAAGAATTTTTACGCCACCAAGCGTGGATAATTTTCCGACTGCTGCATGTTCACAGATTGGCTGGGCGTCGCATGTGGCCTATGTCCACAAATTGGCGACTCCGCTGGGGATAAGTAGGACACTTGTGTCTTTGTGTTCCCTAGATGGTGAGACTCGAACGAGGTCTTGGATGAAATGCGTTAATTGATATTACGGTCATAGTCGGGTTCCTTGTCTGGGCCCACAACCTAACCCTTTTCGACGAATTGGCTTGTCCCGTCGGTGTGAGTCTTCTTATCTCCGCGTTTCCAATCCCGATTGAGTCAAGCATATCGTTGATGTTACAAATTTCTGTTTCGTTAAAGAGCTTTCATCACCTTCGAGCATGAGGCTAGGGCACCCTCCTTACACATTTTGTTCGGATTGGTATCCCTCTCGAAAATTGGGGTTTGATCGCTTGGTGTGTAACCCACTCTTTTAAGCAAATACCCGTGTCAGCATTATGCATAATATAATGAAACTGCGAGTGCTCATGTGTTATGTGATCATAAGTCCTTCCGTGTCATTTCAAACTTTCAAAAACCATTTTTGAGCCGTTATAATGGCCTTTTCAAACCTCGGTCTTTCGCCGACCGTCACATTTCAAAAAAACACCTTTTTAGGCCGTCGTAATGATGATTTTCAAACCCAATTTTTATAACCATTTCAAACAACACGCCTTTTTAGGCCGTCGTAGTGACGGTTTTCAAACCCGGTTTTCTACAACCATTTCAACAACACGCCTTTTTAGGCCATCGTAATGACGATTTTCAAATCCGGTTTTCTACAACCATTTCAAACAACACCCCTTTTTTGGCCATCGTAATGACGATTCTCAAACCCGGTTTTCTACAACCATTTCAAACAACACGCCTTTTTAGGCCGTCGTAATGACGATTTCAAAACCGGTTTTCACAACCATTTCAAAAACTCCTTCTTACGCCGTTCTAATCGCCGCGTCAAGACACGAATTTTAACCCGTTTCGTGCCGACACGATTTCTCTTTCAAACCCCGAAAAGGCACACACCCCTTTTCGAAAAATTTCCAGATCCCGAGGACCATACACCGTCCCTGAGACCACAACCTTTCAAAACTCGATTTTCAAACATACAATTTTGAATTTTAAAAACCGTCTTTGGATACAATACATTGTTTTGACAGCCAAATCAAACTCAAACCATCTTTTGAAAACAAACCTAAGACAACTTTTCAAATGACTGACTTTCGAAAATCCCTATTCTTCGGAAGCCGTCCACAAAACGGCAAATGAATCTTTTGAAAATCTCTATTTTCGAAAACTTCAGTTCCCCATTCTAATTCCGCCTCATGTCTATCGATTCGAAGCAAGCGTACTTATGGGTCTTTACTTATGAGTCATCTCACCTCGAGACTTGTTTAACGGCGTCACGCCATTACGTTGCATGCAAGTCAAAGTCCGGTCAACACCGTCACATTACAAATCGAGTCAGCACCGAGGCATCACACACAGTCGCCCTCGTCTTATCGAGTCTGATCTGTTTTTCCCACTCTCATGTTGTATGCGTTTAGTCGTTAAACCGTGTCGGATTGGGATTTAATGTGAGCCATTTTTCTACATCAGAGCCATGGTCCTGTCTTCAGCTTCATCCAACAACAACAATGACAACAGAGACGTCACAACTGCTCAACTAGCCAGCCTACTCACCGCACTTAAGGTCACCCTAGACCGTGTCGAGACCCGTATCGACACCCTGGAAAACAAGGAAACCAGAGAACATAACACTCTGCCTTTGACTAAAACCGGGAAAATGCTCAATCTCTTGGAAGAACAACTCCTAGCCCCGTGGTAACAACATCCACCTTGAGAACAATCGAAGATTCGAACCCGTTGGGGATCAACTACCCGACAACTTCACCTTAACTGATGTACCCAAGTTTAAGGGAGTGGAGGACCCGCGCAATCACATTCGAGCCTTTAAGGATTACATGGCCATTTAGGGGGTCAAACAAGAACTTTTCACCCGGAACTTCCCATCATCCCTGGAACCAATTCCCTGCCAGCGGTACTATTCCCTCGACCCCAAGAACCTTACTACTTGGGACGATCTGCGCAAGGGTGTCCCAGCCAAAACCACCGGTAGAGGCTATCAGGGATCTACATCAACCGGATCTCGCCCTTATGGTCAAACAAATAAAATTGACGAGGTCCATCTCCTCGAACCAACCACAAAGAAAACTGAGTGTCCTCAAAGGGTATTCACAAACTTCGGGTCAACCTATACCAGTGCCTTAAAAAGACTCATGGACCAAGGGAAACTACAACCAATTGGGCCCACTCTGGACCCGTCCGAGGCTAAGAAAACCTGCTTCTAGAACCCTAATGCCTACTTGCAGTATTACCAGGGAAAGGGTCATGACACAGAGGCCTGCTTTAAACTGAAGCACGTCATCCAAGATATGATCGAAAAGGGGGAGCTGCCTTTACCTCCTCCAACCAAACCGAACAACAAAACTAACCCCTTGGGAATCCATGCCATCTCTGATGACGAGCCAGTCTTGGATTGCTCACACCTCATCCTGCCAATTGATGACGAATTGAATGCCGTGGAGAAGGATACCCCGGACGGGATATTCGTATTCAGGGCCGCAACTATGCTCACCATGTTCCAACAAGTTGAGGAGACCATAGCCAGTCTCTCAGAAAGGATTAACTGACCTGAGGACGCCTACCACAGGTTGATTTTCAACCCACCAACACCAACACCGCGCCCAAGGGAGGCGCCTCCAAACATCCAAAACTGCCCTCGCCATGAAGGATTGCTCCGGCAACCATTCCGGCACGCACCGCACAATAATCAACCCTACAATAATTAACCCCATAATAATCAAACCCACAATAATGGACCCCGCAAAAATTACCCCCACAAAAATTTCCCATACAAAAACTAACCACCGAGGAATACCCCTCCAAGGTACCCTCGCGATCCCGAAATAAATGGTATCTGGAGAGACGACGCGGAGGATGTCTACATGGTTCCAGGAGAGGGTCAACAAGTAAAAGAGATCGGTCATCTTACCCGGTCCAGACGCACCTACCAAAACCTAAACAATTCAACAACCATTCCAACGACGAATGACCAAATTGTCCCGGACATGGACACTCAACCCAAGGTTCCCGAAAAATATATCCTTAAACAACTGCAAAAAGCAAAGGCCGAAATTTCGAATTGGCAAATGATTTCTACATCCTTCGAACATCGACAAGCTTTACTACAAGCCTTGGGAAAGTTGATAGTTCCCTCTACCTCCTCTCCTGAAGAAGTGGTGGCAGATAAGACAAGGGATTCCCCCGACCTGATCAACCCAGTCATCTTCTCTGGAGAAGTTATCCCTCCATTCAGAGCTAACCATAACCTGGCCCTGTACATCACCGTACAATGCCTCAAGAAGAATGTGCCTATGGTTCTGGTGGATGATGGATCTGCGGTTATTGTCATTCCCCTCATGACGGCTCACAAACTGGGTATCAAGGAAGTTGATTTGGTCCCAACCAACCAAGGAATACGCTCCTATGACGACATTCGTCGTAAGGTTACGAGGCTTAACACCTTGACCATTGCAACTGGACCCTTGGAAAGACAAGCCAGTTTTCAGGTGGTCGAAATCGACGCCTCTTTCAACATGCTCCTGGGACGCCCCTAGATTCACGTCGTCAAGGCCGTCACCTCAACTCTTCATCAGAAAATCAGGGTCCCTTTCAACGGGAAGACAATCATAATTCCCGCTTCCTCGATCAAGGCTATCATGAAGAAGGGAATAACCACTCAGGTCATTGAGGAGGACGACAGTGAATTGTGGGGATTCCAAGCTATGAATTCCATAACCGATGAATCAACACCTTTTGATTGTGACCCGTTCTCCAACATCGCAGGCAATCGCATTCTGATGTGCCAGGGTTACTTCCCAAGCTTACCCCTCAATCCGCTGATGAACACCTTGCCTCATATGAAACAGGCCAAGGTCCCTAACATCACCTTCGGGCAAGGCTATGAGCCTACCGATGAAGACTTTCAGAAGATGAACCTCCTAATACGGAGGGGCAAAAAGCACGGAGTTATCCTCCGTCCCTACCATTTGACTCTCAATGGATACTTCGTCCCTGGGGAAAATTCAAGCTCTACAACGGTTTTCCCGAGCCAATCTTTGACTCCGTAGCTAAGGTCAAGCACCCAGGTGTAGAAGTCTTTCAAGACTGCTACTTCATTGCCGACAACACCAAAGCTGCGCCGACCAAATCTGAGTCGACCCCATGCCTGGATGGGCAAGTCGTCAGGCTCATCTTCGGGGAAGACAATATCAAGCACCTCGACTATAAGGACATCATCAACATTGCTCTAAAAGATTACCAATTCGATCCCACCGCCTTAATCTCTGATACTGACCTAGAGAAAGCTACACAAAGCAGGAGGAAAAATGGCAAGTGGACCGATCGCCAAGGCCGCATCCTCAAGGTCACAACTGGAAAAAGTCATATGTTCAAAAAAGTGAAGAGGTGTCCGAGTTAGAGTTAGAGTCAGAGTCTGTCTTAGCTCCTGGTAGTACTCCTGATGTTCCGGTCAATGTCCCCTTTCCACTATTTTATCACAAACTTGTGGCTGCTTCAGAGGCCGAGTCAACTAAGGTTATCCCCTCTCCCATGGAAGGTAGAAACCTAGAGCTTGTTCTAGGGGCCATCTCCTCTCTTGTGTCGCCTCTGACTGCCCATGAGATGTCTGTCCAATCCGAGCTTTTCGCTTAATTCGACTTAATGAAAGCTAAGTTTGCCTATGACTTGTCTTATTTTAACTATAATGAAATTCTGAACGAACATGAGGAATTTGACTTGAGTGACTACCCACCTCACCTAGCCAAAGAATTTGGAAAACGAGAAGATAGGACCCCCATCATTGAGGAGACCGAACCTATTAACGTAATGACCGAATACGCACATCAAGAACTTAGGATAGGGACAACCCTTGACCCCTCGGAAAGACAGTAGTTCGTGGACCTCCTATACGAATATAAGGACGTATTCGCATGGTCCTACAAAGACCTGCCTGGGATCGACAGGGAGATTGCAGAGCACATGATACCTGATACGGTCGTTATGTACCAAAAATAAAATACCTAGATACTACTAACAGAAGTCAGCGGTAAGTAGGGTCGATCTCCACAGGGAGGCGGTAAGTAGGGTCTACTCGGTTTGTCTAATGTCACTAATGGGGGTTTTAATTGTTTTAACTAAACTAAGAGACTAAGGCAAGAGAAATAAAGACAAGAGAAATTAGCAGAAGAAAGAGGGAACTAGGATTTCGGGTCATCAATGAACGTTAATTAATTAAAGTTAAGGTCACAGATCAGTCGATGTGTCGGTCTAAGGGGCAACGAATATCTCCTTTCGGTCTAAATTCGCCCTAAAATGCCATTAGCTTAACTTTCGCCCTCACTAAAGCATCCTATTGTTCACTGCAGGTCTCACCTCTTCCAACCTTTCGGTCTAGGTCAAGGCTTACCTAAATTAAATGGCTAATTGTGTCGACTCAACTAGCAGGATACAATTATAGCAGCGATTAAAAACAAAGACTAAAACAACAACGACAACCTATAAACCTAATTAGCAATTAACACTAGTCCATTGAATCACCTAAATCCTAGAAAGGAAATTAGCTAGCCATGAATAATAAAAGATCAAGAATAAGGGAAAGAAGAATAATAAACATTAAATAAGAAGAATAAAAGGAAAGAGAAAGTTACAGAGTAAGGATTCGAAAAAGGGAAGAAAAGCAATGTCCAATAGTAACAGGAGGAAAAAGTAACGTATGATAGTGTGTATTATGATCCCCCTTAACCTAATTATGAAAGCTTAAATAGGAAAACAAAATTCTATCCCGAAATTAAGTCCAACACGGGTTAATTAATCCCGCGTAACATCAAAACCACTCGATCGAGTAACTTTAAATCACTCGATCGAATAAAATTAAGCTTAAACCACTCGATCGAGTAGAAAATCTACTCGATCGAGTAAACCTTAAATTTAATCTACTCGATCGAGTAGAAAAAGGACTCGATCGAACATAAATCTACTCGATCGAGTACTTTCCAGCGCACAATTTCCTGCTTTGCGCACTAAACTTCAAACGGCTGCCATTTCTTCGTTACTTAGGCAAACAGGGCTATTCTGGTGGCGTTAGAAAGATAAGAGGACACACTTTCATCTCCAATTGGAATAACCTGAATATCTGTTGTAGAACTCGAGATATTGCTCTTCAAAGTAGCCACTAGCAATTTGAAGTTCTTCCTTTGCCCGCCTAGCTATCTTTCTTCTTTACTCTTCTCTCATGAAGCAAAGGGTGAAAGTATATGTATAAGAGAGAAAGAGAAAACGGTCACTCACCTAGACTGCGACCTACATAACATGCATGCAACAAAAATGATAGACGATTCAAGTACTACACATACATTCCAACCAACTATGTCCGTCACAGCTAAGGGCTTACAAATAATATGGGAATAGTGAGGTTCAGGTGAGACAAGGCAAAACAAGTTATGGTAATGTGGAGGTAAAAGCGTCAAACTAGTTCCTAAAAGGACCATATAAAACCATCCGAATCTCAACTGACTGAAAAATCAAACACAAGTGCCCTTCTTTGGCACAAAACTCACTACCCAATACACAATCTCCTCAAAATGATATCGATAAAACAGAGGAGTAAAACCGTCACAAGATAGAGATAAACACGGCCGGTCTCTTTTATTCATACAAACTCAATTCAAATTTTTTCTTTTTTCTTTCTTTTCTTCTTTCTGTTTCACGTGAACTTCAACTTTTTTCAATTTTTTTTTCCTCATTCACGTTTTTCTTATTTTTTTTCTTTTTAAATTTCTTTTTTTTCTTCCTTTCTTCAATTTCCACCAACTCCAATCATATACACACGGGCCAAACTGCATACGGAAAAAGCATACCACAAAAGACATACTAGACTAGCTTGACTAGGCAGGCTCAGTTTTGGATGTAGCTAATGGGTCAAAAAGGCAAGATTTGGCTTAAGTGGAGCTAAATGGGTGAAAAATATAAGAAAAGGGGGCAATTTGCAAGCACCTCCCTGTATGTGACACCGACCACAAACCCGAGAAATCGAATTTCATAAATGTGCAAAAGTAATAGACATGTTATGCAAGGAGTACTACTCTCAATTCCAATGTAAACCGGTCATGAATGTCACCAGTTATAAGGCTCTAAAACTCAGAATTTATAGAGTAGGTTGCCAATTTATCAGGTCAAGTCTAAACAATCAGCTAAATTTGAACAAAAACTCGTAGATATGCACAAGACTCAGCTAATAACTGTCAATAAAGTGCAAGGCTCAAGTAAAAATGACAAGTTAAAGTGCAATTTCATCACGGAAATCTACCGTTCCGACTCAACCTATATGCAAAAATAAACGTGAATATTTATTATTTTCGTTTTTTTTCGATTTTTTTTCTTAGATAATAAAGAACAATGCATAGGAAATACGAAAATTTTAGATAATAAAGAACATTGCATAGGAAATACGAAAATTAAACGTGATAACAGGAATGCAATAAAAACTGAATGCAGACACAGATATGGATGCATAACCTCCCCAAACCAAACCGTACAATGCCATCATTGTACTAAAAAATAAGGGAGGATAATGAAAACTGAAAAGGAGAGAATGGAGATGTAGAAAAACTTAGAAGAATACGCGAAGTAAGGACCTCTCTAAACCAGCCAGCAACATGGGAGGTCGCAAATAGCTTCATAGTGGCGTCATAAGAAGTGAATCAAAGCAATAAAACTCGATCAAGAGAACCGATTATTAAACAAAATAAAAACTGAAATGTTCGAAAAACAACTAAAAATAAAATCTCCGGGTTGCCTCCCGGGTAGCGCTAGTTTCATACAGGTCCCGGCTCGACCTTCTTTTCTTCGAGCCTCTCTAATCAGTCATAATAAAAACATCTCAAAGTGCACAGCAACCGATCAAACAGCTGCGCATGTGCTACACAAAAATGTAAGTAGCACTACAGTGGAATAAAGAAATAGGAAATCAAAATGTACGACCATTTAAGTCTAACAAATTTCCTATGATAGCTCCTAAATTTGTCCACAAAATAAAGGAGCTCAGGAGCAATTAATAATGATTTAGGGCATTTTTTTAGATTAACAAATTTGTGATGATAAGTACGATGAAAAACTATTAAACTACTCGTCCAACTAGGAGGGGGTATAGTATTAAAATACAAAGCATGAGTCAAATGAGGCTATGTACTATTTAAACAAATAATAATAGAATTATCGTTTACTACCTCGGGTTGGTTGCTCTAAATGTCAGAATCATTGACAAAAGAATATATTAGCTCATCCGTGTTAGGAGCAATCACTGACTCAGCTGCCTCCTCTGTGGAAACCGTCCCGTAAATCGCAGCCTCAAGTGCATCCAACTCGGCTTTGAATAGGGTAGATTCACCGTATCTATTGTCTTCATCAAAATCGTCATCCAGAACAAACCCATATGACGTTTTATTGCTCACACTGGCCAATTCAGTCGATCGAGTAGAAATGTTACTCGATCGAAGACTCCCCTCTTGATTTTCACTCGATCGAGTGCATGAAACAGCTCGATCGAGTAGTTCCTCTAGGCAGCAGTTCGATCGAGTAGAATAAAGTGTTCCATCAAACGATTCTTCAGGTAATTCACTCGATCGACCAATATATTTCACTCGATTGAGTGATTCTTGCTGTACAGTGCTGAAATCCTCGTGTAAGGCATCATTATCTGATAGAACTTCGTAATCCGAGTCATCCCAGTCATCAGAAACAACTAACTGAGATATTTGAGACTCGAGCTTATCAAATCGCGCACAAGTGTGTCTATCACCTTCTTGCACTTGGAGTGCAAACGCCTTCATCAAAGATTTCAGCCCCGCAATCTCTTCTTTCTGCTTATCAGGATGAGGAGCTTGTTGTTGTAGTGGCCAGACAAATGGAGGCTATTGGTAGCCTCGTTGATAGGGTAGATGCGGCGGCGCAACTATAGCAGAGTGGCTAGCTTGTCCATGCTGCTTGAACGCATAGACCTCATCGCGCCAAATTTTGACACTATTTTTTCCGCTAAGCAAACAAATGCATCATGCCCAAAGAGCACCACATCTCTCACACAAAACCACCTGCCGCGCCATAGAATGGGACATAGGTGGATGGTCAAAGGTACTCAAGCCTTCCCTTTGACGATCTTTGACCTAGAATTGTCTAGGTAGGACCTATCAAAACAGAACTAGAGAAAAAGATGAGAACGGCCTCAAGGAAAAAAAATCCCTAGAGGCTAAAAACAGACAAAATAAAACAAGTAAATAAATAGTTGCCTCCCCGGCAACGACGACAAAATTTGATACGGTCGTTATGTACCAAAAATAAAATACCTAGATACTACCAACAGAAGTCAGCGGTAAGTAGGGTCGATCTCCACAGGGAGGCGGTCACTATTCACTTGTCTACTCGGTCTGTCTAATGTCACTAATGGGGGTTTTAATTTTTTTAACTAAACTAAGAGACTAAGGCAAGAGAAATAAAGACAAGAGAAATTAGCAGAAGAAAGAGGGAACTAGGATTTCGGTTCATCAATGAACGTCAATTAATTAAAGTTAAGGTCACAGATCAGTCGATGTGTTGGTCTAAGGGGCAACGGATATCTCCTTTCGGTCTCAATTCGCCCTAAAATGCCATTAGCTTAACTTTCGCCCTCACTAAAGCATCCTATTGTTCACTGCAGGTCTCACCCCTTCCAACCTTTCGGTCTAGGTCAAGGCTTACCTAAATTAAATGGCTAATTGTGTCGACTCAACTAGCAGGATACAATTATAGCAGCGATTAACAACAAAGACTAAAACAACAACGACAACCTATAAACCTAATTAGCAATTAACACTAGTCCATTGAATCACCTAAATCCTAGAAAGGAAATTAGCTAGCCATGAATAATAAAAGATCAAGAATAAGGGAAAGAAGAATAATAAACATTAAATAAGAAGAATAAAAGGAAAGAGAAAGTTACAGAGTAAGGATTCGGAAAAGGGAAGAAAAGCAATGTCCAATAGTAACAGGAGGAAAAAGTAACGTATGATAGTGTGTATTATGATCCCCCTTAACCTAATTATGAAAGCTTAAATAGGAAAACAAAATTCTATCCCGAAATTAAGTCCAACACGGGTTAATTAATCCCGCGTAACATCAAAACCACTCGATCGAGTAACTTTAAATCACTCGATCGAATAAAATCAAGCTTAAACCACTCGATCGAGTAAACCTTAAATTTAATCTACTCGATCGAGTAGAAAAAGGACTCGATCGAACATAAATCTACTCGATCGAGTACTTTCCAGCGCACAATTTCCTGCTTTGCGCACTAAACTTCAAACGGCTGCCATTTCTTCGTTACTTAGGTAAACAGGGCGATTCTGGTGGCGTTGGAAAGATAAGAGGACACACTTTCATCTCCAATTAGAATCACCTGAATATCTGTGTAGAACTCGAGATATGGCTCTTCAAAGTAGGCACTAGCAATTTGAAGTTCTTCCTTTGCTCGCCTAGCTATCTTTCTTCTTTGCGCATCTCAAAATAGCTACATTCCCGCTCCAAATTCACTCTTCCTCCAAATGCTTGCTAAACGGACGGTAAAAGGCTCGATTTTACTACTTTCTGGTTCATTCCTGCAAATAAGATAAAACAAACCAAAGTAGCATATTCGGAGCATTTCGTAGCATAAACTACGATAATAGCATAGAAATACGTGCATAAAAAGGCCTAAAAGACTATATAAAATGCACGTATCAAATATCCCCAAACCAAACCTTTACTCGTCCTCGAGTAAACTAAATACAAACTAATGGAACGGAAAAGATAACTCAGAGCTAGCTATAACTTGTCTACTTAAACCAGTTTAATGCAAACTAAAATCAACAGTTACAGCTACAATGGTCATTACGCAAATGAATTATAAGATGTCCATAAATAAAGCTGACCTATCGACCCTACAAGACCAACAAAATCGGACTCTCACGTGGTCACTCTTCTTTCATGAAGCAAAGGGTGAAAGTATATGTATAAGAGAGAAATAGAAAACGGTCACTCACCTAGACTGCGACCTACATAACATGCATGCAACAAAAATGATAGACGATTCAAGTACTACACATACATTCCAACCAACTATGTCCGTCACAGCCAAGGGCTTACAAATAATATGGGAATAGTGAGGTTCAGGTGAGACAAGGCAAAACAAGTTATGGTAATGTGGAGGTAAAAGCGTCAAACTAGTTCCTAAAAGGACCATATAAAACCATCCGAATCTCAACTGACTGAAAAATCAAACACAAGTGCCCTTCTTTGGCACAAAACTCACTACCCAATACACAATCTCCTCAAAATGATATCGATAAAACAGAGGAGTAAAACCGTGACAAGATAGAGATAAACACGGTCGGTCTCTTTTATTCATACAAACTCAATTCAATTTTTTTCTTTTTTCTTTCTTTTCTTCTTTCTGTTTCACGTGAACTTCAACTTTTTTCAATTTTTTTTTCCTCATTCACGTTTTTCTTATTTTTTTTCTTTTTAAATTTCATTTTTTCCTTCCTTTCTTCAATTTCCAGCAACTCCAATCATATACACACGGGCCAAACTGCATACGGAAAAAGCATACCACAAAAGACATACTAGACTAGCTTGACTAGGCAGGCTCAGTTTTGGATGTAGCTAATGGGTCAAAAAGGCAAGATTTGGCTTAAGTGGAGCTAAATGGGTGAAAAATATAAGAAAAGGGGGCAATTTGCAAGCACCTCCCTGTATGTGACACCGACCACAAACCCGAGAAATCGAATTTCATAAATGTGCAAAAGTAATAGACATGTTATCCAAGGAGTACTACTCTCAATTCCAATGTAAACCGGTCATGAATGTCACCAGTTATAAGGCTCTAAAACTCAGAATTTATAGAGTAAGTTGCCAATTTATCAGGTCAAGTCTAAACAATCAGCTAAATTTGAACAAAAACTCGTAGATATGCACAAGACTCAGCTAATAACTGTCAATAAAGTGCAAGGCTCAAGTAAAAATGACAAGTTAAAGTGCAATTTCATCACGGAAATCTACCGTTCCGACTCAACCTATATTCAAAAATAAACGTGAATATTTATTATTTTCGTTTTTTTTCGATTTTTTTTCTTAGATAATAAAGAACAATGCATAGGAAATACGAAAATTTTAGATAATAAAGAACAATGCATAGGAAATACGAAAATTAAACGTGATAACAGGAATGCAATAAAAACTGAATGCAGACACAGATATGGATGCATAACCTCCTCAAACCAAACCGTACAATGCCATCATTGTACTCAAAAATAAGGGAGGAAAATGAAAACTGAAAAGGAGAGAATGGAGATGTAGAAAAACTTACAAGAATACGCGAAGTAAGGACCTCCCTAAACCAGCCAGCAACATGGGAGGTCGCAAATAGCTTCATAGTGGCGTCATAAGAAGTGAATCAAAGCAATAAAACTCGATCAAGAGAACCGATTATTAAACAAAATAAAAACTGAAATGTTCGAAAAACAACTAAAAATAAAATCTCCGGGTTGCCTCCCGGGTAGCGCTAATTTCATACAGGTCCCAGCTCGACCTTCTTTTCTTCGAGCCTCTCTAATCAGTCATAATCAAAACAGCTCAAAGCGCACAGCAACCGATCAAATAGCTGCGCATGTGCTACACAAAAATGTAAGTAGCACTACAGTGGAATAAAGAAATAGGAAATAAAAATGTACGACCATTTAAGTCTAACAAATTTCCTATGACAGCTCCTAAATTTGTCCACAAAATAAAGGAGCTCAGGAGCAATTAATAATGATTTAGGGCATTGTTTTAGATTAACAAATTTGTGATGATAAGTACGGTGAAAAACTATTAAACTACTCGTCCAACTAGGACGGGGTATAGTATTAAAATACAAAGCATGAGTCAAATGAGGCGATGTACTATTTAAACAAATAATAATAGAATTATCGTTTACTACCTCGAGTTGGTTGCTCTAAATGTCGGAATCATTGACAAAAGAATATATTACCTCATCCGTGTTAGGAGCAATCACTGACTCAGCTGCCTCCTCTGTGGAAACCGTCCCGTAAATCGCAGCCTCAAGTGCATCCAACTCGGCTTTGAATAGGGTAGATTCACCGTATCTATTGTCTTCATCAAAATCGTCATCTAGAACAAACCCATATGACGTTTTATTGCTCACACTGGCCAATTCAGTCGATCGAGTAGAAATGTTACTCGATCGAAGACTCCCCTCTTGATTTTCACTCGATCGAGTGCATGAAACAGCTCGATCGAGTAGTTCCTCTAGGCAGCAGTTCAATCGAGTAGAATAAAGTGTTCGATCAAACGATTCTTCAGGTAATTCACTCGATCGACCAATATATTTCACTCGATTGAGTGATTCTTGCTGTACAGTGCTGAAATCCTCGTGTAAGGCATCATTATCTGTTAGAACTTCGTAATCCGAGTCATCCCAGTCATCAGAAACAACTAACTGAGCTATTTGAGACTCGTGCTTATCAAATCGCGCACAAGTGTGTCTATCACCTTCTTGCACTTGGAGTGCAAACGCCTTCATCAAAGATTTCAGCCCCGCAATCTCTTCTTTCTGCTTATCAGGATGAGGAGCTTGTTGTTGTAGTGGCCAGACAAATGGAGGCTATTGGTAGCCTCGTTGATAGGGTAGATGCGGCGGCGCAACTATAGCAGAGTGGCTAGCTTGGCATGCTGCTTGAACGCATAGACCTCATCGCGCCAAATTTTGACACGGTCGTTTCCCGCTAAGCAAACAGCTGCATCATGCCCAGCAGTACCACATTTCTCACACAAAACCACCTACCGTGCCATAGAATGGGACATAGATGGAAGGTCAAAGGTACTCAAGCCTTCCCTTTGACGATCTTTGACCTATAATTGTCTAGGTATGACCTATCAAAACAGAACTAGAGAAAATGATGAGAACGGCCTCAAGGAAAAAAAATCCCTTGAGGCTAAAAACAGACAAAATAAAACAAGTAAATAAATAGTTGCCTCCCCGGCAACGACGCCAAAATTTGATACGGTCGTTATGTACCAAAACTAAAATACCTAGATACTACTAACAGAAGTCAGCGGTAAGTAGGGTCGATCTCCACAGGGAGGCGGTCACTATTCACTTGTCTACTCTCTATTCCATGTCTAATGTCACTAATGGGGGTTTTAATTGTTTTAACTAAACTAAGAGACTAAGGCAAGAGAAATAAAGACAAGAGAAATTAGCAGAAGAAAGAGGGAACTAGGATTTCGGGTCATCAATGAACGTCAATTAATTACAGTTAAGGTCACAGATCAGTCGATGTGTCGGTCTAAGGGGCAACGAATATCTCCTTTCGGTCTCAATTCACCCTAAAATGCCATTAGCTTAACTTTCGCCTTCACTAAAGCATCCTATTGTTCACTGCAGTTCTCACCCCTTCCAACCTTTCGGTCTAGGTCAAGGCTTACCTAAATTAAAAGGCTAATTACGTCGACTCAACTAGAAGGATACAATTATAGCAGCGATTAACAACAAAGACTAAAACAACAACGACAACCTATAAACCTAATTAGCAATTAACATTAAATTAGTCCATTGAATCACCTAAATCCTAGAAAGGAAATTAGCTGGACATGAATAATAAAAGATCAAGAATAAGGGGAAGAAGAATAATAAACATTAAATAAGAAGAATAAAAGGAAAGAGAAAGTTACAGAGTAAGGATTCGGAAAAGGGAAGAAAAGAAATGTCCAACAGTAACAGGTGGAAAAAATAACGTATGATAGTGTGTATTATGATCCCCCTTAACCTAATTATGAAAGCTTAAATAGGAAAACAAAAGTCTATCCCGAAATTAAGCCCAAAACGGGTAAATTAATCCCGCGTAACATCAAAACCACTCGATCGAGTAACTTTAAATCACTCGATCGAGTTAAATTAAGCTTAAACCTTTCGATCGAGTAGAAAATCTACTCGATCGAGTAAACCTTAAATTGAATCTACTCGATCGAGTAGAAAAAGGACTCGGTCGAACATAAATCTACTCGATCGAGTACTTTCCAGCGCGCAGTTTCCTGCTCTGCACACTAAACTTCAAACGGCTGCCATTTCTTTGTTACTATGGCAAACAGGGCGATTCCGGTGGCGTTGGAAAACTAAGAGGACAAACTTTCATCTCCAAAGTAGTCACTAGCAATTTTACGTTCTTAATTTGCTCTCTTAGCTATCTTTCTTCTTTGCGCATCTCAAAATAGCTACATTCCCGCTCCAAATTCACTCTTCCTCCAAATGCATGCTAAACGGACGGTAAAAGGCTCGATTTCACTACTTTCTGGTTCATTGTTACAAATAAGACAAAACAAACCAAAGTAGCATATTCAGAGCATTTCGTAGCATAACCTACGATAATAGCGTAGAAATACGTGCATAAAAAGGCCTAAAAAGACTATATAAAATGCACGTATCAATACCCATCAAACTTGGAGCTAAACCTGTGAAACAGAAGTTGCGCAGAATGTGCAGTGAATGGGCCCTGAAAATCAAGGAAGAAGTAGACAAATACTCTGACTGGGTGTCCAACATAGTTCCTGTACCCAAGAAAGACGGGAGAATTCGGGTTTGCGTCGACTTCAGGGATCTGAACAAAGCAAGCCCAAAAGACGAATTCCCTATGCCACATGTTGACACCATGGTGGATAACACCGCCGAGCACGCCCTATTATCATTCATGGACGGGTATACTGTGTATAATCAGATCAAAATGGCTGAGGAAGACATGCACAAGACTGCATTCACTACACAACGGGGTACATATTGCTACACGGTCATGCCCATCGGCTTAATAAATGCCGGAGCAACCTATCAAAGAATTGCCACCACACTCCTATATGACCTGATGCACAAGGAGGTGGAGGTATACGTCGATGACATGATCGCCAAATCTAAAGAGCGGGATGGCCACATCAGCGCCCTTCGGAAATACAACGTGAGATTAAATCCTCATAATTGTGCATTTGGGGTTACCTCTGGAAAACTCCTGGGACACATCGTCAGCAAAAGAGGCATTAAAATTGATCCTACCAAAATCAAGGCTCTTCAACAAATGCCTCGGCCTAAGAATGAGAAAGAGATTCGAGGGTTTCTCGGTCAAGTCCAATACATCAGCCGCTTCATAGCCAAGCTCACTATGATTTGTGAACCAATCTTCAAGAAGCTTCGTGCCTCCGATCACAACGATTAGGAAGACGACTATGAAAAGGCCTTCGACAAGATAAAAGAAATCCTATCTAAACCTCCTTTCCTCATGCCGCCTCAACACGGAATTCCCCTATCCCTATACCTGACTGTCACCGACACAGCCATGGGAGCAATGCTAGCACAAACAGTCGATGACGAAGAATGAGCCATCTACTACATCAGCAAAAATTTCATCCAATACGAGACGAGGTTCACCCAACAGGAAAAGACGTGCCTTGCCCTGGTCTGGTCAACAAAGAAGCTACAACACTACATGCGCTACACGGTTCACATCTATTCCGAGATGGACCCGGTCAAATACATCTTCGAGAAACCCGTACTAAAGGGAAGGCTGTCTTGATGTACACTCATGCTATTAGTATTTGACCTCAAATTCGTACCCCTCAAGGTTATCAAGGGAAAGGCAGTCGCTGATTTCCTTGCATAAAATCCCGGCAACGAGGATCCCACGGCCAACACATGGTCACTTCCTGACGAAGACATCCTTTGTGCCGACACATATGCATGGGACCTATACTTCGACGGTGCATCAAACCTGAGAGGCTTCGGGGTAGGAATCTTTCTAATATCACTAGAGGGAGAACATGTTTCAATTTCAGCCAAGCTAGACTTCACCGTCACCAACAATGCCGCCGAATATGAAGCATGCCTCATCGGCTTACAAGCAGCCATAACACTTAGCATCAAAAAGCTGAGGGTCCACGATGATTCCTCACTCATCATTAATCAGGTGTCCGGACCATGGAAAATACGAAGCGATAGCTTAACACCCTACTGATCAAAAATCAATCAAGAGGCCGAGTTCTTCGACCAAGTCGACTACTTCCACTTACCACGAGAGGAAAATCAATTTGTTGATGCACTGGCAAAACCTGCAGCGCTCGTCAACATACCTGACAACATAACATCGATGCCCCTATGTGTCGAGAGAAGGAGCAAACCAACTCACATCTACACCATCAACAACGACGGGGAGAACTATGTCGAACCTTGGTGCCAAGCCTTCCTCAACTAGAAAACCAAAAACGAATTCCCTCCCAACTCTGATACCAAGGACAAAGAGCCATCTGTTTACTTGCATCATAATTTGCGATAAAACAAGAAAAACTATAGAAAAGAGCACCCCAAAGAATTCTTCTCCTTTACATTGATCACCACAAAGCCAAAAAAGTAATGGAAGAGGTCCACGACGGAGAATGCGTCCCTCACATGAGCTCAAAGATGCTAGCCCAAAAAATCATGCGGTTAGGCTACTATTGGACCACCATGGAAGCCGATTGCAGAAACTACGTCACACATTGCCACAACTGCCAAATCTTCGCCAACATACAACACATACCACCATCTCTTTTATACACGATGACATCACCCTGGCCTTTCTCGACCTGGGGCATCGACATTATCGGGAAGGTAAACCCGGTAGGCACCAAAGGGAATTGCTTCGTCCTCGTCGCCATCGACTACTTCACCAAGTGGGTGGAAGCATAGTCCTATGCAGTCTTGACCGCCAAACAAGTGGCCAAGTTCATCCAGGACAACATCATCTGCAGATATGAAGTACCCCATGAAATCATCAGCGACCAAGGCTCCCACTTCTGGGTGGAAACACAAGCCTTGCTAGACAAATACAAAATCAAGCGGCATCGATCATCCCCCTATCGTCTCCAAACCAACGGAGCGGTAGAGGCAGCAAACAAAACTCTTGTCACCATTATCAACAAGATGCAAGATAATTACCGCAATTGGCCGCGCAAACTCTCATTCGCACTCTTGGGATACCGAACCTCCATTCGAACACCAACAAAAGCCACACCCTTCTACCTAGCATACGGTATAGAGGCGGTTCAACCAGTAGAGCTAGAGGTCCCATCTCTACGCATCCTACTGAAGAGTCAAATTCCTGAGGCGGAATGGACCCGTCAAAGGTTCGAACAACTCAAGCTTCTAGACGAACCGCGACTCAATGCCTTGCATAATGTCCAGCTATACCAATGATGTATACAATGGGCATTCAACAAAAAGGTCAAACCCAGGAACATCAAAGAGGTTGACTTGGTCCTCAAGTTGGTTCAAGCACCACGACCCGTCGATCCGAGGGGGAAATTCAAACCCAATTGGGTCGGGCCATACCTGGTCAAGAAAATACTTTCGGGAGGCGCAGTGTGACTAAGTGACCTAGACGGGGGAGGATTTCACAAACCCGACCAACCTAGATAAACTCAAGAAATACTACCCTTGAGAGCTAGCAATCCACAAACCTTACCCTAGTTTCATAACTAGTGACCACCATAGCCCTTTCAAGTCAAGTTCCTCAAACGCTTTCTAATTTGAAAAATTGCATGTTTTACCGAGTCTAAGTCACGGCACCCTGCCATGTTTCGAACGTCCTTTGATCTGTCAAAGGCAACATCCATTTGCACTCATACAAAAACACCTGAACTACGAGCATGGTTTGATTTCGCCTTTTCAGGTGGATACGTAGGCAGTCCTTTTTTACACAAGAAGGATAAAACCACAAAACCCAATCAAAATTTACAAAACTTTTCGAACTACGATCATGGTTTGATTTCAACTTCTTCAGGTGGATATGTTGACAGTCCTTTCTTATATAAGAAAGATACAACCATCCCCACAAACATAAAAAACATCTCCTATATCGACTTCAAAAAAGAAGAGGGAAAAGTATTCCCCTTTCCACAAAAATACAAATAAGAAGCCGTTCTCCCTTCCCACAAAATTCCCTTTCACATGTGCAATATTTAGGATAATTCAAATTGAATTGTCTTTACAAATTGGATGGAAGAAACAAGCATTCACAAATTCTTTAAACACAAGCAAGCAATCCTCTTATTTAATTAATAATGAGAAGGATTACAAATTTGACAACAAATAAATCTAGGCAAGTCTAAATCTTGTCAAAGCTAGAATGTCGACTAAGACATCGGACATAATAAAACTAGCATAAAATACAATACATAGCTAGTACAGTAATAAAAACTCACAACACTAATACAACATAATAATAAAATGGGTAATGGAGGTCTTCATTCTTCCATTCTACCCTTGCCTTTTCCCTCGGGGTACATCTTCCCCTTGTTCTTCTTGTTGGCCCGCCTAGCTTGAACTTCCTTTTCGAAACGGATCCTCAACGGATCTACAAGGGCGACTGTAATACCCGTCCTCTTAGGGACCCGTTGACCGACCTTAAAGGCGTGTTGTAACCTTTGGGAATTCTGGCAAGCGGTGTCTCGTGTTGGGATAGTCCTTGGGATGAGCGGTACTCGATCTAGTCGAGGCTACTCGATTGAGTAGGGGCCACTCGATCGAGTGAGTTGGTTACTCTATCGAGTAGCATCTTTTCATCGAGGGGTTATAATCGTGTTTTGATAGAATCGCAAGTCATTGCCGCCTCCTTCCTTCAGACCTAGATGTCGCCTTACCTCATTTCCTTCACCATAACTCCTTCCATGGGAGCCTTTGAGGATGCTAGTGCCTTAGGGATAGGTTACTTGAGTCGAGTAGCGGTCTTGACGCCTATATGCGATATGTAGGTATGTCATTATCATCATCATCTTTGTCATTGTTGCTCCTTGTAGTGTTGTGGCTATAGTAATAGAATTGTGTACTTTTTGTATAGGAATTTTTCTTGCTTGGTCGATGTCTTATGTTTGAACAAGGAATCGCTGCAGGTGGCTAAAGGTAGGTACGCCTACTCAGTTTCTGTTGGTTTTTTAGTGTGTCGGTTGTTATGCTGATTGTAGTGTTAGTGTGGTTGATTGCTTATGATAATCGGTTGGTGTTGTGTTGTTTCGTTCATTGTTGTTGTGGGGCAGCTGATTGTGAATGATTGTCTATGGTTCTCAAAGTGCGTCCTCGGCTGAGTGTAGTCACTTGCGGGAGTGGTTTTACGCCCTAGTTTCGCCCTCCGTGGAACCTACCACGGGAGGGGATGTGCACATTAATGGGATAGGGTTATCGCTCGATATGATGAGCGGGGCTTAGGTGGGAACGGCTGTGATCCCCCACTGGAAGGGCTGCTCCAGTGGACAGTCGGTGACTGTGATTGGCTGGAGTGGTTGTGACTTGTGTGTGTGCTTGGTTGTATTTGTAGTATGCTGGTAGTTGATGTTGTGTCTTGCCTCAGTTACTGACCTTGTGTGGTTGTTACTTGTTTGTTTCTATTATGTCTGTCGCGATCCCTTATGGTGAGCATTCAGTATTAGCAGGTGATGTCTTCGATGGTAGCCGGAGTCTTGGTGGGATGAGTCTTCACGAGTCATGACAGGAGTAGTTTACATAGTGTTGATGAGTTGTATCGTTTGTATCAGTAGTTTTGTTTTAATCACTTGTAAAGTAACGATAAATGTTCTTTTATCGACTTTTGAAGATTGCTTTCCTCGGGCAACCGAGATGGTAACGTCTTTAAATGCTAAGGAAGGTCTTGTTAAGGCTCCTTGGTATATGGGGGTGTTACAAAGTAGAATCAGGGCGACGATATTGGAACCTGTAACAAATGACCCTAATGAACGTAGTGGGTCTAATAAAATGAACCTGGTGTATGTGTATTGGGAGCCCCAGCTGATGCTAGATTTTGGGTGAGTAGACGCTCTCATTTCAAAATCATTTCCCGATTATGCTTAAGCAAGTCACCGGGTATGGGAATGTCAAGTCGTAAAGTATGTGCCTAATGAGTGTAATGGTTATGCTAGAAATATTTGTGCTGAAGTCTATGATGATGCTAGTATGTGTGATGGTGATGGAAACGGTGAAAGTATACGGTTGAGTAGAGATGTGTATGAAAGTAGTGGAAATGATGAAGCGTTTATGATACATGATATTGGGTATGATGTGGTGATGGTAATGTTTTCCCAAATAGTTGGTATTAGTGGTTGATCTAAAGAACTTGTGAGTCTTGTGTGTGGTAATACTGATAATTAGTAAGTTTTGATTTTGTTGTAATTGTTACCAAAATAGAATTTGGAAAATGCGATAGATGAATGGTTGAATGCTTCCACATGTGACATGATTAAGTTGAGTAAACTAGTTTGTATATGTTGTGGTATAGTTAGATTTCGAGTAGACTTGAATGGCAAGTAATGGATGAATGACTAAATGGATGCTTAGAGTAATATGATTAGTGGTTACATTGTCAAAGATACTACGGTGTAATTGGAATTTCTTTGCTTTAGTCACAGTTATCACTACTACAAATCAAGGCAACTACAACGCCCCTTTAACTACGATTATTCACGAAAATCACAATAGACGTTGTAGAATGTATGGCGCGAATTTTACTAAAATTAATTACAACGGGTATGGTTATATAAGCGTTGTTATAAATTTTAACAACGGGTCACACATGCACAACCATTGTTAATAATTTGGCTCAAAATTGACGCAAAGTTAGTGAAAAGTAATCACAACGGTTACTTTTGAAACCCGTTGTTAAAACTTATTTGACAATGGTTGTTGTTTTACAACCGTTGTTAAAACGTTTTAACAACGGTTATTGTTTAATAACCGTTGTCAATACTCGAGTTCATGAGCTCGTTTAAATACGAGCCGCTGGAACAAACTGTGGAGTTCCGTCTCATGAATACCAGCTTTGTCTTGACCATGGACATGTTTGCTTCTCACCATGGCTTGGCTAAGCCTGCTAAGGTAGCCGTTCGTGATATACCGACCGAGTATGGGGTTAGCAGTCTTATGCCTTGTATCACCGGGATATCAGCTCCCACTGCTAGTAACATGTTGATCAATGATGTGCAAGATGTCACTTTGCAAATCTTTCTTCATGCTTTGCCGTGCCTCCTCTACGAGAGATCGGATGGGAGTAAGTTGAACTCACATGAGTTGATGCTTCTGATGGCGTACCTTAACCGTGAGCGGACTAAGACAATGACCTTTAGTGCTCCCGCTATAGTGTGTTCCTGTCCAGCTTTGATGGCCTCGTCTGACACTAAGATCCTGAGTTGTGGTACCATTGCCACACGTTTAGCTTAGTAAGCTAAATTCCTTTGAGGCTTCTTCGGCCTACACCCCGTTAGCCAACCCGGTACCTACCTTGGACAGAGCTTACTTCCTCGACCTGAAATGGTTGAGAACCTTAGAGGATGGTAGTTTAACGTAGAGGGTGTGGGGCATGAGTTGGATGAAGATACCAGCTCCTGAGCACCTCCCACCGACAGAGCCTTTACCTGCGGCAGTTATATCTGCCGATTCTGACGAGGAGGAGGAGGAGGGGGATGCTCGTCCTACGAGGCAGACGTACTTCTTCGACCCGGAGATCCTCCGAGTCATGCCTGAGCCGAGGAAGGGGGAGAACGTGATGGCTAAGGAGGATCGACCTAGGATTGGGAGAGGGCCACGCCGAGTGCGAGAGAGGATGGCTGAGACTCAGCCGCAGCAGCCGGAACCACCATAGTATCCGTTTCCTGGTTACCCATATTTTGATACCCCAAAGACGCGTGAGAGCTACCTTGCTGAGACAGTGTCCTCCATCTTGACGATAAGGAACTTGCATGATATGGTGTATGTTCAGGGAATTGGGACCTCGGGACCTCATCCGGTTTGGTGGAGGGGAGTCGGGGACAGCAGCGGGGATTTTCACTTTTATGTGGTGGAGATGAGGATGTCGTGATGGACGAGCAGCAACAACAGGAGTGATACTCCGTTCCATTCTTTTATGTTTGTAGTTTTGATAGATGTTAATTGATTCGGTCGGTATCTTCTTTTGGAACTTGGTTGTATCGGTGGCCATAAGGCCGTACTTGCTTATTTTGAACTTGTTTTATAGGATTGGTGGTTGGGATATCATCCCGGCTCGTGGTTATGCGATAATATAGCTTGTGTTTGAAATTTAGAGCATTTTTGACCTGAAGCCACTCGATCGAGTGCCCTCACTCGATCGAGTAGCTGTAGGTGTGTCTACTCATGGGGTATTATGATCTCGGGCAGCTCGATCGAGTAGATAAGATACTCTATCGAGTAGGGCCAGCTCGATCGAGTGTCTTTCCCACTCGATCGAGTGACGCTGTTATGGGCACTTTTCAAAAATTAAATTGTTTGAATGCTATTATTTTTGGATGTTTCGATATTTATCATGACAATTGAAGGTTAGTAACATGTTTTGGTCGCATTATTAGTTATGTTTTGACTCATGCTTCCATTATAAATGATGTTCTGTGAGATATAGGTGTGACGGGACGATGACATGTATCGTTACGGGAACTTGACATGCAAGTAATGTTGTTTAAAGTTCATTTTTGTATATGTACATATTGTTGGCTTGTGAGTATTGGTTATGTGGCATCAGTGGTCGGGGATGGACATGGATTTTGAGCAATTCACGCAGTTTTAGTAGTAATTGTATCGCCTTTAGTCTGTATGCGCATACCATCTGTCATGGTTTACCGATTGCTATGTTTATAATATCCTAACTTCTTCCATGTAGTTGTATAATATTAAGTTATTGCGAAGCAACTAGTTGTCACAAGATATGTGCATGTATGGGTTCGTGAGGTAGTATGTGATCTCAATAGTTTACGGTTGTAAGGGTTGTAGTCACGTAATGTCCGTGTGTAAAGTGGCATGTGTATATGAATTAATAATAGTGGTGGTTCATGAGTAATGTCTATAAGATGTGATAGGTGTCGGGTTAAGGGACAGGGAAGTCGTCTGATGTTGAACTTCGGGGACGAAGTTCCTTTTTAGAGAGGAAGAGTAATGTCGCAAAAGAAAAAGTCGAAATTATAACAATTTTGCCGTATGCTTGTAATATTTTGTAATATCTCTGTTACATTCCAAGTACGAGTATATTTAAGTGAGAATGAGTAATTGTCGAACAAGATGACATGTCGTTGTACCTTATTTTCCGTAATCTTTCATTATGTTATAATGAGAGTATGGTGTCATGAGTAGTAGCGAGGTTGTCAATAGTGGTTTTGTGTTGTGCGGCTATGAATCATACATTGTTGTGAGTGTATGATACGACCGTTATGTTGCATGTTTGGTATTGGTAATTACGACCAGTGAAAGTATAGTCTTGAAGTTGTGTTGATGCATGTCTGAATAATTCGATGTAGTAGTATAAACGATAGTCGAGTTGGTCGTGTTAGTGCACGTTATGTGTTTGGTAACTCAAGTAGTGGTTCGTTGAGGCTTGGCTATGTGGTGTGTGTTAGGCATTTGACGATGATGATGTTTGATGGACATACATAGTGGGGACAATATTTCTGAGTAGTTTTGTTGACTTGTGTCGGGTAAACGGTGGTGTCGAACTTAGTTTATTGTCATGTGGTTTGGGGAAGGATCAGTCGAACATCGGGGATGAAGTTCTTTTCTAGGGGGGAAGACTGTAATACCCGTCTTTTTAGGGACCCGTTGACCGACGTTGACCAACCTTTGAGGTATATTGTAGCCTTTGGGAATTCGTACAAGCGGTGTCTAGTATTGGGATAGTCCTTGGGATGAGCAGTGCTCGATGTAGTCGAGGCTACTCGATCGAGTAGCTTAGGTACTCGATCGAGTAGGGGCCACTCGATCGAGTGAGTTGGTTACTCGATCGAGTAGCATTTTTTCAGCGAGGGTTTATAATCGTGTTTCGATAGAATCGCAAATCATTTCCACCTCCTTCCTTCAGACCTAGATGTCGCCTTACCTCATTTCCTTCACCATAACTCCTTCCATAGGAGCCTTTGAGGATTCTTGTGCCTCAGGGATACGTTGCTTGAGTCAGGTAGCGGTCTTGACGCCGTTATGCGATATGTAGGTATGTCATCATCATCATCATCATTGTCATTGTTGTTCCTTGTAGGGTTGTGGTGATAGTAATAGGATTGTGTACTCTTTGTATAGGGGTTTTGCTTGCTTGGTCGATGTCATATGTTTGAACAAGGAATCGCTGCAGGTGGCTAAAGGTAGGTTCGCCTACTCAGTTTCTGTTGGTTGTTTATTGAGTCGTTTGTTGTGCTGATTGTAGTGTCAGTGTGGTTGATTGATTATGTTAATCGGTTGGTGTTGTGTTATTTCGTTTGTTATTGTTGTGGTGCAGCTGATTATGAATGATTTTCTATGGTTCTCGAGGTACGTCCTCGGCTGAGTGGAGTCACTTGCGGGAGTGGCTTCACGCCCTAGTTTTTCCCTCCGTGGAACCCGCCACGGGAGGGGATGTGCACATTAATGGGACAGGGTTATCGCTTGATATGATGAGCGGGGCTTAGGTGGAAACGGCTGCGGTTCCCCACTGGCAGGGCTGGTCTAGTGGATAGTCGGTGATGGTGATTGGCTGGAGTGGTTGTGACTTGTGTGTGTGTGCTTGGTTGTATTTGTAGTATGCTGGTAGTTGATGTTGTGTCTTGCCTCAGTTACTGACCTAGTGTGGTTGTTTCTTGTTTGTTTCTGTTATGTATGCCGTGATCCCATATGGTAAGTAGTCAGTCTTAGCAGGTGATGTCTTGGATGGTAGCCGGAGTCTTGGTGGGATGAGTCTTCACGAGTCATGACAGGAGTAGTTTACATAGTGTTGATGAGTTGTATCGTTTGTATCAGTAGTTTTGGTTTAATCACTTGTGAAGTAACTATAAATGTTCTTTTATCGACTTTTGATGATTGCTTTCCTCGAGCAACCGAGATTGTAACCCCTTTATATGCTAAGGAAGGTCTTGTTAAGGCTCCTTGGTATATGGGGGTGTTACAGCGACGGCCTCCGGTCACAAGCAAGACCCCATTCTCGGTCCAAGTCGAGCCCATACACGGCCCACTACCTCTTTGGGACCCGAGCTTCTCCTCTTTGCTGGCCTCATTACATCCGGGCTAGCTCCATAAACAAATCGTCAAAGAAGGCATGGTTGGCCTTCCCGACCTCTCTATACTTTAAGTCGACGACCTCGTCCTTACGAGACTTGGACCTTTCCTTCAAGGTTTAAGCTCTTGACCACTTGACATAAGCGGGAGTCACCCATGTTGTGGCAACGGGGTTTAGTACTTACCAAATCGGCCGAGTGGTCCACCACCTTTCGAAGACCTCCACAACCTTGGAGTTTTGAAAAACACTTTCTTGGATGAGAGTATCTTGAGCGGGAACCTTTTGTTGACGCCCCATTTGCCTCATAAGCCTTTCGGGATAAATGAAGGAAGCAACTTTCAAGCCCACCACCATCAAAGAACAAGAAGTAGGCCGAGGCGGGCAACCCCGCGAAGGACCTCAAGTACCACCATGGCACCACCCAACGCATATGAGGACCACCCTCCTCCACCAATCTCGAGGTCCAATAGGCCTCGCTGGATGCAAAACTATCCGAGTACAATTTCTTCGTCATAGTAAGGTGACGGAAGTAGTAAGAAGAAGAATCGGTCGGAGGCTCTACATACCTTAGCCTCTTCAATAGCCACACTTGGAGGATCGTTGGAGATCCGAACGAGGGAGCTTCTCCACAAAAGCCCTTCTTGTCCAATGCTTGGATGATCTCGCCAAGCACCTGTTAGGTTCATAAACCCCTTATTAGACTCATCTAATCATTTTATAAAATACCCATAATATATATTTATGTGGATCTAGTGCATGCATAACAAAATAATGAAAAAGTAAGAAAATCGAGTTTTCTTACATTGTAAAAGTACCGGATTTTCGGCACAAGTAAGGTCTCCTACCTTCACTTGTTCTTGAGCTTAATACATTGGAATGATCCTCCATAAACTCAAACTTTTAAATTAGAAAATCTCCTCTTGAATGCACCCAAAATAATCCCTTAAATTAATAATGATATTAACTATATGTTATTATTAGATTCCTTAAAATATATTCTATATTATTTATTACTAATTCTAGTAATGTAATATGTAATATATGAATGAAAAATTTTTATGTCTAAAAACAAAAGTTAGACAGATGGAGGAGTAAAAGCATACATACATACTCTATGCATGAGCTGGGAATAAATGAATAAGACACAAGCTCTTATTTTGAGCCAATGGGGGCCGGGTAGGGTGAGAGGAAAAGAACTCTTGCATGGCCTTGGTCTTACCCATAAAATGTAGGGTAAAGGCTAGTTAGTATAGGTAATCATTATGTTTATTTTATCATAAAATAAAACATCCACTAACTCCTTAATTCCTCTATTTTTCGGTCCACCCATAAAATGGACATCCATTTTATGTTTGTTAACTAGTCATTGTAATATGCTAGGTCTTGTGTCACACACCATGTCCATATTTATTTTAATGCATATTTAACCCCTTAAATATTATTTTATAACAAATAAATTACTTGTGACAAAATAACTAGGAATACATGATTACTATTATTAAAATGGGTCATATAAATATAATTCACAACATTTTGCAATTATAATTATTCAATCATTCTTAATTTAATTGTTTCACAAACAATAATGAATTTTAGTAATAAAATCTTTTAATAACTAAAATAAATCATATTTAATCAAATTACAATAAGATACCAAAATTCTCACTCACAAATGAATTGTTCAAATTGAAGGAATTGATTAACTTGTATCGACATGTAATTAATCACCTTATCTATTAAGGAAATCGACCTATAGGTGTGACCTTAAGGGATCAACTGATCACCACCGTCAAATGACAGTAATGTCAAACACTACTTAGCCAATCATTACCGATTAATGTTGATCAGTTGACTATATAATGAATCATCCCTTACGTATTCTTATTATGAGATTTAATTATGATTTTTAATCATGTGATTGCACTATTGTTGAGGACACTTACTCCAACAATCTCCCACTTGTCCGAGACAAGTGTGCGTCACCAATTCTCTTGTCCTATTACAATCTCCCACTCAATGCAAGGTGTCTTGCAGGTCGTACTTGCATTTGGTCATATCTTGAGTGGTTTCCTCGATCTGGAGAGTAACTGTCTGACCGAAATTATCTACCGTAGATACGTTCCGAGCGTGGCTACACATTTTCAGTTCACTACTCCTCGAGTGGCCCTGAGATTTTAGATAACCCTGACAAGGGGGTGGACAATTTCTATCGCACTACTCCCTTCGTACACCCACGGTTCATCATGACCCAAAAGATGGACATTCACCCCTTTTGACAGAATGGCTTGGGGCAAAAATCAAAGTCAATCAGAAAATGTGCCGACTTAGGCGAATAGTATTTAGTCAAAGAATTAACTCAAAAGAATATTATAGTAGCTCTCGCCATGACCAGGCTTTATTAAAATTACCAGGACTTAATAAGCGGTCACTGCCCAACAGAGTATCTCATACAGTCTTCCTATGTGATCGACTAGTCATCTCTTACGACTCTATGACACTTGATGTAACACCCCCTCATACCAAGGTGCCTTACCAGGACCACCGTACCATGAAAGTGTGTTACCATCTCGGTTACCCGAGGTTAGTAAATATCAAAAGCGTCTGAACAAAGCACATTTATTAAATTACGAATGATATAATGTTTAAATCAAAACCAAATCCCAAACCGATCAAACGAAATATAAATAAATGTCTAACAACTGAAAATCATAACTACGACTCGAACAGTGATGCTACGACTGATGATGACAATTCCCCCATGACTGTCCCAAGCTTACCAATAGCAATACCTGTCAAGTCTGCTCACCATCCCCGAATGGATAACCGCAGGTTTTATAAACAACAACACAGGGGTCAGTATTACTCAATCAATGTAAGACAAACAACACGGTAACCAGCTGATCATCCACACTCTCCGGTCTCCCGATCTCACATAGTAACCGACTACACATAGAAGTGTGTATCCCTGCCAAATTACCAATCGCAACAGGTAATCCACGCCGCCAGTGGGTGACCGCAGCCGATCCCACCAAGTCCATCTCATCAACGAGCGACTAAAACAAATCCCTGTCCCTTAATGTGCACATCCCCTCCCGTGGCGGGTTCCACGGAGGGCGAACTTGGGTGTGAAGCCACTCCCGCAAGTGACTCCACCACAATCACAACACACAGCATCACAGTTGTTACAACCTCTCCACACCAACACCGTCATAACAACGCCTATACTCCGATGATCAGCAGCTATCAATAATCACGAAATAATCATGCCATAACAATTAATAGTTAAACTGAGTAGGAAACCCTACCTTAGCAATCAACAGTAGAATGTAGATCAGGCAATCAGAAAGGCTTCTCTACAAAGTCTTCTCCTATACAATAATCACATAACACAATTACATAAAGAACCATCCCCTTTTTATTCCCTAATTCCAAACATACAGTAGTCCCAATAAAACATAAATGACATAGGGAATGAACTTACCAACAGTAGAATGCGAGATTGCACGTAAAGGTCACAACGATTGCACACACACGAGATTAGAGGATGGTTAGGGAGTGATTAGAGAGTAATTAAGGTAATCGTAAAATGATTAGGGTTAAAATGACGTTTTAGAAACTGACGGTAAATATAAAAATAACCCTAAACACTCCCGCATCAAACCGCTAAAACAACACTCGCCAGACCGGATACTCAGTCGAGTAAAGCTATACTCGGCCGAGTATCCTCTACTCGGTCGAGTATTCCCGTACTCGGCCGAGTATTCCTCGGCAGAACCAAAACAGAGCCTACAATTAACATTACTCGGCCGAGTAGAGCTACTCGGTCGAGTATGTAACTTAATAAAATCCGTAGTATTACAGTCTTTCCTCCTTAAAAATAACTTCGTCCTGAAGTTCACACTCCACCCCAAAACAAGACACTACACAACGCCAAAAGACTATGCTAACAAGCATTTACCAACGTCAAAGAACCACACAAGATACCACAAAACTCACTAACCCGAGTCAAACTAAGACAAAACACAACCGCGACCATCTCCTATCCCCCTAAAAAGACAACGGTTACGTCCCCGTAACCAAACATACATGATCAAAAAGACTAGGAAAACATTCTCGCATTGCTTCCTCGGGTTCCCATGTGGCCTCTTCCACATTATGATTAGACTAAAGGACCTTGAGTACGACCGTCTCACCATTTCTTTTCTTACGAACCTTGCGATCAAGAATCTCTTCACGGTCGGGGAGGTGAGGAGCTGTTGTTGCGGGACGCCGACTACGACACCTTCCGGTTGTCGAGGCTTGCTTGGTACCCGATCGAGGTATGTTTTCCTCTTTTCTTTAATTTTCATTGCCTCCCTTGATAGGATGGTTTGTCATCATTGATGTGGATCCAAATGGCTGGGAGTCGACCCGCTGATGAGGACTGAGCCCCCAGCTTTCCCGATGGAGACCACTTTTCAGGGGCCGGGTGGTGAGGAGCTTCAGTTGCGCTTACCGGAGCCCGCGACAGTCGAGGTGACCGATGCTGGCATGGAGTGGAGGTTGATTGTTCTGAGGGTGAGTTCCTGACTTGAACATTTTCTCTGATTATACTTCGCCTTACATTGTATTGAAGGACATTCTTGTTTTGTAGGTGACGACTGTTAGTCACCAGAACTTGTGGCGGATGGCTAACCGCTGGAGGGCGCTTGCTGGTGACCTAGCTACGAGGGAGGCTCGGTTTTCTCAGGTACTTTTTGTGTGATGTTTTTTTTGTGGATCTGGTGTTGCATTTCATGTTTTTAGATCTCGAGGATCTGTTATTGTGTTTTGCAGAGTGCTGCGGATCCAGCGGAGCTTGCTCGGGTCCGTGCCGAGTTGGAGGCAGCTAGGTCGGTGGTCAAGGCCCAGGGGTTGGGGATCACTCGTCAGGACCAGGAGCTGAGGCATCATGAGGAAGAGCTGCGGAGTCGAGACGCGGAGATTGCTTCCCTCAGGGCTCAGTTGGCTGCGGCGCAGGAGCTTCGCGTCATGATGGAGGAGGAGACGCTGGAGAGCTCTCCGGAGAGGGAGCCTGAGCAGGTGGTGGTGTCTGCGTTGGCGGCGACTCCCAGTGAGACTAGGACTGGTCCAACGGGAGACGTTGAGTAGTTGTTGTAGTTTGTCCGTGTCTTGGACTCTTGTCTGTACATATTTACATTTTGCGTGAGGCGGTTTGTATATATGTGGTTTTGGGCTGTGGTTTATTTTGGGATTTTGTTTTTTTTTTCTTTTTTTTGTGTTTCTGAGGAGCGCTGTCGGCTGTCTGATTCTCCTTTTGCTTTGCACCAGTTCCTGCATCGTTAGTGTAGAAAACAACAAATAGCATGTATACATAAACGTAAACACGTAGAAACATTTGATTGAAAAACAAAAATTAACCAAGATGACTTGAAGTTAAGATTTGAAATTTTGAAATGACTTTTTAAAATTCCGTGACAAATCGTCGCATTTGGAATTCAAAAGGAAATTATTTGAAAATTTGAGCAATTAACTCGTGTCGTGAATTAAATTGCATCGAAATTATTGAAGATGACTCGAAAAATTCAAACTCAGACCGTCAGGAAAGAATTTTAGAAAAGGATTTTTGCGAGTATATTTGGTTTTTGAGGTCAAGACTCGAATTTGTGAGTGCTTGTATTTTTGAGGAAAATTGATGTCGTATCATCAATTTTCGATTTTGATTTTTGCCGGAAATTTGCGAAAAAGCGAAAAATTTTCGGAATTCTTTTGGAATATGTGTCCTCCGACAATAATGCGATCACAAATGTTGATCATGATAATCACATGTTTAAGTCTCATTCTAAAGAATACAATTGGGAAGTAATATTTTTTACTGTCAACTGGTCCACACATATCGGTAATGATTGGCTGACTAGAGTTTGACATTACTGTCGTGCGACGGTGGTGATCAGTTGATCCCCTTAGGTCATACCTAAAGGGTAACACTCTTAATTGATCATTTAATTGATCGTATGACGATACGGGTTAATTAAATTACTTAAAATTGACGAGCGATTTTGGAAGTAATATTTACGTGTCTCATTGTAATTTGATTAAATAAGATACGGTCTAAGTAATCGAATTGTTTTATTACTTAGATGAAATTATTGTTTAAGGAAACAATTACATTTGAATGAATAAATTATTATAAATACAAGATGTTGTCATTTAGAATTGGTAAATTATTTTGGTACAAGTAATTATGAATTACTAAGTCGATTTTGTATATGACGTATTTTTATTAATGCGTTGATTTTTAATATGTTAAAAATACATAACAATTTTACATGACATGTGACATGTGACAAATAGACAATTTGACAAAGATAAAATGGAGTACATTTTATCTATTATAACCGAAATAATGGGGAGGATTAGGAAAATATTATGTTAATTATGTTAGTGGTAAACATAATAATATTTGTCTAAAACTAGCCATGCAAGCTTACTTGTTCTTGTGAAGGCAAACTTACTCATGCATTGGCCCCTTGACCCCCTCCCTTTACCCGGTTTTGAGAAGGAGAAAACCATGGGTTTTCTCCTCTATTTTACCTTATACACTACATGATATGTAATGTACATTCATTCATTCATTTTTCAACTATCAAAAATAGAGTTTTTAGAGATATAAAAACTTCTTCCTCTTTCCTTCTCTTAGCCGAAATTAAGAGAACCAAAATAAATATTTTGGGTCATTTTTATTTAAATTAATATTGTTCTAGTAATAATAATATTAATTTTGTTAAGAGATTACCTTGGGTATAAATCCTTGGGAGGGATTCTACACTTGAATCCTTGTTCTTCCATTTTGGAGTGCTCAAGAACAAATAAGAAGGAGAACTTACTTGTGCCCATAAAATCCGAAATATTCAATGTAAGATGATGATTTCTTCTTTAATTTCATTATTACTTGCATGCATAAGATCATCTTTTAATTTTATGACTAAAATTAAATCAACACATATATGAATATGTCAAGTAATGAGATATAGATTTGTAACAAGCGGTATCAAGAGCCTTGGTTGTTTGCATGCAAATCGGTTATAGTTTTTCCGAGTTATACGATTAACATATAAAACTTGTAAATTTGTGTTATTATGATATATCACGAAAATAATTTATGCATGTTAAAGTTTCTGATCCTAAAATGTATTTAGGATATTTTGGTTAATTTATGGATTTTTGTTGTTCATCTTATATAATAATGGCATTAAAAATATGATTTTATGATTAAAATGTCATTTTCGGACTAATATTAGCTAAACTTTGAATTTTTCAGTGATTTTTGGATATGTTATCACATATTTTGTTTTAGATGACGTGTAAATTTTCAGAATTTTTGGAGTTTTTTATGCTCGAAATATGGATTTTTCATGATAAAAATCGGATTTAGATGAAAAAAATAGGTTAATATGAGATAAATTTCTAATCTGGTCATAGAAATTTAGTATGTTGTCACATGCAATTTTACAAGATGTGTGTAAAATAATAGGCTATATTGAAGTCTTTATGCATGATTTATGAATTTTTGATGAAAAATAGCATAAATAGTGACTTAATTTTACATACTCCATGACTAAAGAAAAACGTCACATGTTGCATTTTATTATCTTTTTTAGATCTAAACTTGAAAAGTTGATGAATATAATTTTTCTCATGTTTTTATGATTATTATTGATAAACCGCAACATTGTTTTTCCGATAAATTTTCGAAATTTTAACCTAAGTTTTTGAACATTATGAGTGTCATGGTATTTTTCCAGAATGTTCATAAGTTTAAATTTTGAATTTTGAATTTATTTGAAATTTTTGTGATTTATTTGAAGTTTATAGCATTTTATTGTAATTTTGGGTCCATTAATGAACAATTTTAAGAAATATGAGTTAATTATAGTCAAATAGTTAGTGGAGACTAATTTTGAGTCCTAAGAAGTTAGCGTAATTAACTTGTGCATAAATATGAATTTATGTAATTTATTGTGATTTTAAAAGGTTGAATCACGCAAATCCGTAAAAACCGATATAATATACGATATTGGCTCCTTAAAAGCGATTTAGCATATAATTGGGCATGTTCATACATATTATAATGCTGCATTTTATTTGGGTTATTTTATGGGAATAATCCATACTATGTCCCATCTTCTCAGATTAATCTATCCTCGTGTTTAACTTAGAATAATCTCATCTTTGACGTCATTTAACTTGTAATGAACCGAGCCCATAATTGACTTGTTAATACCGGTTTCCAAACAGGTCATTTTTTTTCTTTTTTCTTTTTCCTTTTTCTTCTTCTAGTTCCTTTTTTAGACTTTCTTTATCTCCATTCTCATGAAATAATCAGACCTCCATAACCAATCTTATGACCTTCATAATAGCCATCATCTCCATTGCTAGCAATCTCTACAATAATCATCATACTATTTTAATCATCAACAAACCCAAATAATCCACCAAAAGAAACCCAAAATCGATTAAGAAACCCAAATCGATTAATTTCGACAAACCCAAATAAATTGCTTAATATTGTAATTATAGCTTACCCAGAAAGCAAAGCACCGATCTTGATCTTTATTAGTTGTTGACTTGTGGTGCTGATTTCTATACTTAATTTTATGTAAAGGGTTTGAGTGATGCAGCTGTATACTGTAGATTGCAATGAAAATTGACATTGATCAGTGAGAATTCATGGGATCATGAGGTGGGTAGTTGTTGCATTTCTTGTTTATCAGCCCACCATACATAATAGAATTCAATAGATTTTAATTTCAACAAACTTAATCGATTTTTTGGAGGGGCGAATCCAGAAATCTTTTGATGAGCCTGGATTTTTTGGGGGTTTATAAACAAAAAAACCAAATCGATTGAAAACATAACTTTAAACGTAGAAACCCTGATTTTTGGGGGTTTAATTATAAACAAACCCAATCGATTATGAGTGAACCCAGATTTTTTTGGGAATTTGGTGAACCCTGATTGTGGTGGGTGGTAGTGGGAAATTGGGTGGCTGAAATTCTAGAATAAAGAATTGGTTGATGAGGGGGAAGAAAGAGTTCAAGAGGAAAGGTAACCGGTTTTACAGGTATCCCTTCCAAGAGATCACTACAAGTTAAATGGCGTCAAAGATGAGATTATTCTCAGTTACACACGAGGATAGATTAATCTGAGAAGAGGGGACATAGGATGGATTATTCACATGAAATAACCCTTTTATTTATGATTGTCATAATTTTATTTTATGTAATTTTGAATTATGTAATTTTTACTTAGTATGGCCTTAGTTTTAATTGATATTGCCCGAAATGTATGGGAATATCGATTCGGTTGTAATTTATTGTGATCTCGTATCACCGTTTTGTAATTTAATAGATTTATTTTATTTTAATTACAAATGTATAATAGGAAATTATGTAATTTGTTATGTAATTTATTTATTCCGGAGTTCCTTGAAGACGTCATCATTCAAGATGGCGATACATAAAGACGGTGTTACCTCGAGATGCGTGCCAAAACCGAAGTTTAAGGGACCAATAGAGTTGGTTTCCGAATATGTAATAGTTAATTAGATTTTCTATTTTAGGAAGGCCATACTAGGATTTAATTTATGATTTGCATTTTATTTATATATCGCATGCATCGCTAAATCGCCATAACTAAAACATGCATCATCTTTTAATCGAGTTTATCGACCGTGTCAATTAGAATTATCGTAGTTCACCGCTTTAGTTCACTTAAAAACGTCATAGATAATAAATTGACATCACCTCTCGCTAAAACAATCAATTGAGACATAGCCTTACCAAATAGTAAACCCATGAGAACCTATTTCGTGAGGGAGTGCACTCGGCCATACCGGGGTACAAACCTTGTTACATAGGGGAAGTGGGTGATAAATGTCTATCCACCAAATTTATGTTAATAAAGGGTATTTTGGCACACCGTGCCCTAAGTTGATATGAGTTTGGATTATGGACACATTTATTCGAAATTTGGATTGAACTCAACGAAAGTATTCACGACGGTTTCCGGATGTGTTTCGGGCTAGAGATAAATATTAATGTAATTTTATCGACCAAGAGTTCTAAAAGTAGAATCAATTAAAAGGTTAATCCACCGAGTTATGGTAATAAAGGGTATTTCGGCACACCGTGCCCTAAGTTAATATGAATTTGGGTCTTGGGATCATTTATTATAGTTGGGTAGAGGTCGCTATATAAATGTTCATATCTTGTTAAATTTATTTACAAGTATGATTTAAAAGGACAAATGTTAATATTTCCATTTTCCTCCATACTTGTAGTTCATTACTATGAATCCATCAAACGCTACCGCACCAATAACTATTGAGTCATACCACAATGTTTTTGACGACGTTTGCTCCAACAATGATTTCGACACTACTAGAGAACTTCATTACGGGATAGGTTCGGATGGAAACCTTAACTTCATCACTTCTACTAGACCACCTACTATTACTAGATCTCGTGTGAGCCCGTCTCAGGAAGACCGCTTCATACAATCTATAGGATCTTTGTCTCTGGAAGATAAAGATGCCAAAACTAGTGGGAGCTCAAGCAATCAAGTTCTTGCTTCAAAGGGCAAAAAGTTTAAGAAGAAGGGAAAGAAAGTGAAAAACTTCAAGCAAGTTAATGATGAGTGTCATTATTGCTATGGCATGGGACATTGACTTAGGAATTATCCCGTATATTTGCGAAATATAAGGGAAGTAATCGTCGTTCCAAAAGGTAAAATTCCTAAGGAAATTTATGTTATTGATATAAATTATACTTCCACTACGAGATGGGTACTGGATACCGGTTGTGGTTCTCACCTTTGTAATCATTTACAGGGTTTAAGAAACGTGAAGAGGCTTAGCAAAGGAGATGTGGATCTACGCCTTGGAAATGGAGCTCGAGTAGCGGCCGAATCCAAAGGAACTTATGTATTAGCTTTGCCTAATGGATTTGAGTTTTATTTAAATAATTTTTTTTATGTGCCTACACTCTCTTAAAAAATTATTTCTATCGCTATGCTAGACATGGATGAATTTTGTTTTGTCATTAAGAACAATCGTTGTACTATTTCGAGGAATGATTTGGTTATAGGCCAAGCTTCTTCCATCAATGGCATTTACATTTTAGAAACCTCAAATCCAATTAATGATATCTATAACATTCAATCAAAGAAACTCAAATCAAGTGACCCAAATGAATCGTTCATTTGGCATTGTCGATTAGGTCACATAAACGAGAATCGCATCAAAAGGTTAATTTCAACTAATGTGATTACACCATTTGATTTTTAATCATATGGAACATGCGAATATTGCCTTCTTGGCAAAATGAATCGAAATCCTTTTAGTGGTAAAGGGACGCGAGCAAGTGAACTATTGGGACTCATACATACCGACGTGTGTGGACCAATGAGTATTACCGCTCGTGGTAATTATGACTACTTCATAACCTTCACCGATGACTTGAGTAGATATGGGTATATCTATTTGATGAAGCATAAAAGTGAAGCGTTTGAGAAATTCAAGGAATTTCAAAACGAAGTAGAGAACCAATTGAACAAAAGGATTAAGGCACTACGATCCGATCGTGGTGGAGAATATCTTAGCCTTGATGTCGATTCACACTTGAAAGGTTGTGGTATTATATCACAACTTACTCCACCCAGAACACCACAACTCAATGGTGTTGCCGAAAGGAGAAATCGAACCCTACTTGATATGGTTCGATCCATGATGAGTCAAACCGAGTTACCGAACTCGTTTTGGGGATTTGCGATTCAAACCGCAATAACATCTTTGAACGTAAGTCCAACCAAAGCAACTGAAAAGACTCCATATGAGATATGGAGAGGAAAGGTTCCAAATCTATCCCATATGAAAATTTGGGGTTGTGATGCTTATGTCAAAATTAAAAATGAAAATAAGTTGGCACCTCGATCCGAAAAATGCATTTTTGTAGGTTATCCCATGGCCTCACGAGGCTATTATTTCTATAAGCCTCAAGAGAACAAAGTGTTTATGTCACGAGATGCTGTCTTCCTAGAAAGTGATTTTATTTCTAGGAGACAGAGTGGGAGAAATTTTGAACTTGATGAAGTTCTAGAGCCACAAACCGAGATAGAGACGCAAGAAGAAGTTCCTTCATCGTCTAACGCGGTTATTCCTCCTCCTCTTAGAAGAACGGGCCGAGTTATTCGCCATCCAGATCGATATGTGGGACTAATCGAAGAAGATGGAACACTCGATGTGTTGCTTTTAGAAAGTGACGAACCCGCCACCTACAAGGCCGTAATCTCTAGTCCAAATTCCTCCTTATGGCTTGAAGCCATGAAGTCCGAAATGGATTCTATGCACGAAAACCAAGTTTGGGACTTGGTAGATTTGCCTAAAGGGGCAAGAACTCTTAAATGCAAATGGATTTTCAAAGTTAAGAATGGCATAGAAGGACATGATGATTTCTACAAAGCTAGGCTAGTGGCAAAAGGACTTACCCAAGTCCAAGGTCTCCATTATGATGAGACCTTCGCCCCGTAGCCATGCTAAGTTCCATACGGATTTTGTTAGCGATTGCCGCATTTCATGATTATGAAATATGGCAAATGGATGTCAAAATCGCTTTTCTAAATGAGCATTTAGAAGAGGAGGTGTACATGATACAACCCGAAGGTTTTGTTGATTCAAAGAATCCTAACAAAGTGTGCAAGCTTAAGAGATCCATTTATGGTCTTAAGCAAGCATCTAGAAGTTGGAATCATCGATTCAATCATGTTATAAAAGAGAATGGTTTCACTCGAAGTGTTGAGGAACCATGTTTATACATGAAATTTAGTGGGAGCAATGTTGTGTTCCTAATCTTGTATGTCAATGACATACTACTCATTGGAAATGATATTCCAATGTTGTCTTCTGTTAAGAAGTGGTTAGGTAACCACTTCCAAATGAAGGATTTAGGAGAGGCACAACGCATATTAGGTATCCGGATCCATAGAGATAGATCCAAGAGGATATTGGCACTAAGTTAAGAATCTTATATTGATAAGATTCTTCGACGATTCAGCATGGACAAATCAAAAAGGGGTTTGGTACCTATGGTAACTGAGACTATATTGAGCAAGACTCAATCTCCCTCCGAACCCCATGATGTTGAACGCATGAAGACGATCCCTTATGCTTCCGCTGTTGCATCAATCATGTATGTCATGATATGCACACGTCCTGATGTCTCGTATGCCTTGAGTATGACGAGTAGATATCAAGGAAATCCAGGTGAGAGTCACCGGATTGCCGTCAAGAACATCCATAAGTACTTGAGAAGAAAAAAGGATTCTATCTTAGTGTTTGGAGGAGACACCGAGCTACGTGTTAATGGATACACGGACTCGAGTTTTCAAACGGATAGAGATGACATGAAATCAGAAGCTGGTTTCGTTTTTATGCTCAATGGTGGTGCCGTTAGCTGGAGAAGCTTCAAGGAAGCTGTAATTGCGGATTCAACAACGGAGGCTGAGTACATTGCAGCATCCGAAGCTGCCAAGGAAGCTGTGTGGATCAGGGAATTCACGGAAGGTCTTGAGTAGTACCTACCGCCAATGATCCCATCACTCTCTATTGTGATAATAGTGGGACGATCTTCCAAGCTAAGGAGCCAAAGTCTAGTAATAGATCTAGACATGTACTTATAAAATATCATGTAATAAGAGATTTCATTGAAAGAAAGGAAATTGCGATTTGTAAGGTTGGGATGGATGACAACATAGCCAATCCGCTCACCAAGCCTTTAACGCAGGCCAAGCATGATGGACATGTTGCATCCATGGGACTTAAACGTGTACCAAGTTTATGTTAGATTTTTAAATGAAATAAAAGTGTTGTTTTGGTTCATGTTCATAATCGAATTTGTCTTTTATCTTTTATTTATACATTGTTATATCCAAACGGGTTGTAGTGACAAGTTGAACCCCGTTAAAGTGAACACGGATTAACATAGTATTCGCCCATAGTTACCTGTATGAGGTGACGTCTCGAAGTGACTAGAGTGTGATGCGATTGATGGCAAGTTCAAGTGCCATGGAGTCATATGAGAATGACTAGCCGATCACATAGGCAGACTGTTAGGAACACTTTATCGGGCCTTAGGACCGCTTATAGAGTTCTGGCAAATTTATATAGCCTGGTCGTGGCGAGAGCTGCTATAGTATTCTAATGAGTCAATTCTTTTGACTAAAGACGATTTGCCTAAGATGGCACAGTTTCAGATTAACTTTGATTTGTGTTACTACGACCTTCGTAAATGGGGTCAAATGGGCATATTTTGGGTTATGATGGTTGTGGATAGTCGAAGGGAATGAGTGCGATAGGAATTGTCCACCCCTAGTCAGGGTTATAACAATATCTCAGGGCCCTCGAGGAGTAATGAACTGGAAATGCGTGGTCACGCTCGGAAGATATCTATGGTAGATAAATCTGGTCAATCAGTTATTCTCCAGATCGAGGAAACCACTCTCGATGTGATCACTTGCAAGTACGACATGAAAGACACCTTGCATTGAGTGGGAGATAGTAATAGGACAATAGAATTGGTGACGCACACTTGTCAAGGACAAGTGGGAGATTGTTGGAATATGTGTCCTCCGACAATAATGCGATCACAACTGTTGATCATGATGATCACATGTTTAAGTCTTATTCTAAAGAATACAATTGAGAAGTAATATTTTACTGTCAACTGGTCCGCACATATCGGTAATGATTGGTTGACTAGAGTTTGACATTACTGTCGTGCGACGGTGGTGATCAGTTGATCCCCTTAGGTCATACCTAAAGGGTAACACTCTTAATTGATCATTTAATTGATCGTATGACGATACGGGTTAAATAAATTACTTAAAATTGACGGACGATTTTGGAAGTAATATTTACGTGTCGCATTGTAATTTGATTAAATAAGATACGGTCTAAGTAATCGAATTGTTTTATTACTTAGATGAAATTATTGTTTAAGGAAACAATTACATTTGAATGAATAAATTAATATAAATACAAGATGTTGTCATTTATAATTGGTAAATTATTTTGGTACAAGTAATTATGAATTACTAAGTCGATTTTTTATATGACGTATTTTTATTAATACATTGATTTTTAATATGTTAAAAATACATAACAATTTTACATGACATGTGACATGTGACAAATAGACAATTTGACAAAGATAAAATGGAGTCCATTTTATCTATTATAACCGAAATAATGGGGAGGATTAGGAAAATATTATGTTAATTATGTTAGTGGTAAACATAATCATATTTTCCTAAAACTAGCCATGCAAGCCTACTTGTTCTTGTGAAGGCAACCTTGCTCATGCATTGGCCCCTTGACCCCCTCCCTTTACCCGGTTTTGAGAAGGAGAAAACCAAGGGTTTTCTCCTCTATTTTACCTTATACACTACATGATATGTAATGTGCATTCATTCATTCATTTTTCAACTATCAAAAATAGAGTTTTTAGGGAGATAAAAACTTCTTCCTCTTTCCTTCTCTTAGCCTAAATTAAGAGAACCAAAATAAATATTTTGGGTCATTTTTATTTAAATTAATATTGTTCTAGTAATAATAATATTAATTTTGTTAAGAGATTACCTTGGGTATAAATCCTTGGGAAGGATTCTACACTTGAATCCTTCTTCTTCCATTTTGGAGTGCTCAAGAACAAGTAAGAAGGAGATCTTACTTCTGCCCATAATATCCGAAACATTCAATGTAAGATGATGATTTCTTCTTTAATTTCATTATTGTTTGCATGCATAAGATCATCTTTCAATTTTATGACTAGAATTAAATCAACACATATATGGATATGTCAAGTAATGAGATACAGATTTCTAACAAATTCGACTGACATGGAAACGATCCATCGCGGATCGGGGCGACTAGCCCTTCCCTCCTTTTAAAAAAAGAAAGAAAAATCCGCATGTTTAAAGCTGTGTCATGGAAACCGTGTCGAATTTCGTAAAACGCGAAAACAAGGAAATGTGAGTGTGAGGAAACACAAAATTTCCCGAATCATCCCGAAGAGGCGCGAGGTTCCTGGAGGGAGGTTTGAGGTGTCAGGAGGAAACACACGTTGAAAGAGACAAGTCAACAGCAGGAATCCTGGAGGAGCCTCAAAGAGGCGCGAGCAGCTTGGCGATGGAAGCCAGCTCTCCCCTCTTTTTGAAAAATGCGCTGATCATTTTGTATAAATAGAGACGTTTGCGCTTCATTGTTTCATCATCCGAAACACAAAAACATCTCTACAAAACCTCTTCTTCTTCCACAAAAATATTTCATGGATGCTTTTGAGAACGCATTGCGACAATGGTGCCAGGATTTGTCGCCTCCCGAGAAGTATCAACTCGATTGCATGGGAGTTCGTCAAATGTTGGTGCATCGTCAAGTCAAGGTGCAACCTTCGTTTCTTGAAGCATGTTCTCGGTTTTGGGATTCGAAACACCATGTTTTCGTTTTCCCGAAAGGTGAAATTTGTCATGTTGCCGAAGAAGTTGGAGTCATTGGTGGGTGGCCGGGTTGTGCTCTGGTGCTTCCTCCGACTCGGTTGTGCTACAAGGAGAAATTCCGTTCCATGTTGGTCTTATCAACATGCCAAATCAACTTTCTTCTTGCTCCACATGGTGTGGATATGTTGGCTCTTATCAACATCTTTTCAAACCGACTAGATGCTAATGTCTCGGAGGTGGCTAGGAGAAGGGCTCTTACATTTTGCCTTGTCCATGTGTACCTCTTTGTTGATGTCTTCAAGAAGGAGGGGCCAAGATGCCATGGTAGCATGACCCTTATCCATGTGATTGAGCAAATGGAGCATGTTAGAGATCCATCATGGTTGGTGCTTGGAGAGATTATCCAGGCTTTGGACAAGGAAGGCTCTTGTGGAGAAGCTCCTTCTTTCGGATCGCCAAGGATCCTCCAAGTGTGGCTATTGGAGAGGCTAAGGTATGTAGAGCCTCCGGTTAATCCTTCTTCTTATTCCTTCCGTCACCTTACCATGAGGATGAAGTTGTACCCGGATAGTTTTGCTTCCACCGAGGCCTATTGGGCCGCAAGGTTGGCGGAGGAGGGTGGTCCTCATATCCGTTGGGTGGTGCCGTGGTGGCACTTTAGGTCCTTCACGGGGTTGCTCGCTTCGGGTGCTAGTCCTCGTTCTTTGATGGTGGTGGGTTTGAAGGTTGTTTCCTTCATTTATCCCGAAAGGCTCATGAGGCAAATGGGGCGTCAACAAAAGGTGCCCGCTCAAGATACTCTTCTCCAAGAGAATGTTTTCCGAAAGTCCGAGCTTGTGGAGTTCTTCGAAAGATGGTGGGCCACTCGGCCGCTTTGGGAGGTGCCAAACACCGCTGCCGTGACATGGGTGACTCCCGCTTATATCAAGTGGTCACGTGCTCCGTCCTTGGAAGAGAGATCCAAATTTCGTAAGGACGAGGTTGTCGATTTGAAGTATCGAGAGGTTGGAAAGGCCAACCGTGCTTTCTTTGAGGAGTATGGCAATGGAGCTACCCCCGATGTGATGAGACAACCGAAGAGGAAGAGTTCCGGTCCCAAGAATATGGTGGGCCGTGCATTGCCTCGTCTTGGGTCGAATATGGGGTCTTGTGCTAGACCGGAGGCCGTCGTCATATTAGATCCGTTGAGGATCCATTCCGGGGAGGAAATCCATGCTAGGCGGGCCAACAAGAAGAACAAGGGGAAGATGTACCCCGAAGGAAAAAGCAAAGGTAGAATGGAAGAGTGAAGACCTCCATTACCCACTTTATTATTATGTTGTATTATTGTTGTGAGTTTTTATTTTGTTGTACTAGCTAGTTATTGTGTGTTTTGTGCGAGTTTTATTATGTCAGGTGTGTTAGTTGACACCGTAGCTTCGACAAGTTGTAGACTCGTCGAGCTTTTTGTTGTTGAATTTGTAATCCCTCCCATTATTAATTAAGTAAGAGGATTGCTCGTGTCGAAAATTGTGAACGCTTGTATCTTCCATCCATTTGGTAAAGGCAATTCGATTTGAATTGTCCTAAACGTTTGCACTTAGGAAAGTGGTATTTTGTGGAAAGGGAGAAAGGCTCATTTTTGTTTTTTGTGGGGAAAGGGAATGGTTTTCCCTTTTCCCTTTTTTTTGATGGGGATGTTTTTTGTATGTGGTGATGGTTATTTTTTGATTGTGGGAATGGTTGTATCCTTCTTGTGTAAGAAAGGACTACCTACGTATTCACCTGGAGAGCTGAAATCAAACCATGATCGTAGTTCGAAACGTTTTGTGAATTTCATTGAGTTTTGTGGTTGTATCCCTCAAGCATAAGAGGGACTGCCTACGTATCCACCTGAAGAGGTGAAATCAAACCATGCTCGTAGTTCAGGGGGTTTCTTTTTGTTGTGCAAATGGACGTTGCCTTTGACAGATCAAAGGACATTTGAAACGGTCAAGGTGCCACAGCTTAGACTCGATAAAACATGCAATTTCAAATTAGAACACATTGAGGAACTTGACTTGAAGAGGGTCGAGGTCGTTGCTAGTTGGAAAACTAGGCTAGGTTGTTGGGTGATAGGGTTCAAGGGTAGTATTTCTTGAGTTGGTCTAGGTTAGTCGGGTTTGTAAAGTCCTCCCCGTCTAGGTCACTCAGTCTCACTGCACCCCCCGAAAGTATTTTCTTGACCAGGTATGGCCCGTCCCAGTTGGGTTTGAATTTTCCCCTCGGATCGACGGGTAATGGTGCTCGAACTGACTTGAGGACCAAGTCGCCCTTCTGGATGTTTCTGGGTTTGACTTTCTTGTTGAATGCCCGTTGTATACGTCGTTGGTATAGCTGGACGTTGTGCAAGGCGTTGAGTCACCGTTCGTCTAAAAGAGTGAGTTGTTCGTACCTTCCACGGGTCCATTCCGCCTTAGGGACTTGACTCTCCAGTAGGATGCATAGAGACGGGACCTCTAACTCTACCGTTTGAACCGCCTCCATACCGTATGCTAGGTAGAAGGGTGTGGCGTCTGTCGGTGTTCAAATGGAGGTTCGGTATCCCCAGAGTGCGAATGGGAGTTTGCTCGGCCAATCGCGGTAGTTGTCTTGCAATTTCTTGCATCCACCGCTCCGTTATTTTGGGGACGAGGGGGATGATCGTTGTCGTTTGATCTCGTATTTATCCAGCAAGCCTTGAGTTTCCGCCCGGAAGTGAGAGCCTTGATCGCTGATGATTTCGTGTGGTACCCTGTATCAGCAGATGATGTTGTTTTGGATGAACTTGGCCACTTTTTTGGCGGTCAAGACTGCATATGACTGTGCTTCTACCCAATTGGTAAAGTAGTCGATGGCGACGAGGACGAATCAATGCCCCTTGGTGCCTATCGGGTTGACTTTCCCGTGATGTCGATGCCCCAGGTTGAGAATGGACAGGGTGATGTCATGGTGTATAAAAGGGATGGTAGTATGTGTTGTATGTTAGCGAAGATTTGGAATTGTGGCAATGTTTGACGTAGTTACGGCAATCGGCCTCCATGGTGGTCCAGTAGTAACCTAGCCGTATGATTTTCCGTGTAAGCATCATTGCACTCATGTGAGGGCCACATTCTCCGTCGTGGACCTCTCCCATGACCTTCTTGGCTTTGTGATGGTCAATGCAAAGGAGGAGAATTCCTTGGGGTGTTCTTGTGTAGAGTTGATTTTGGTTTATCACGAATTGTGAAGTGAGTAAACGGATGGCTCTTTATCCTCTTTGATCAGAGTTGGGAGGAAATTCGTTTTTGGTTTTGTAATTGAGGATGGCTTGGTACCAAGGTTCATCATGGCTTTCCACGTCGTTGATAATGGCACAAATATGAGCTGGCTTGCTCCTTCTCTCGACACATAGGGGCATCGATGTCTTGTCGTCAGGTAAGTTGACGAGCGCGGCAAGTTTTGCCAGGGCATCAGCAAATTGATTTTCCTCTCGCGGCAAGTGGAAGTAGTCGATTTGGTCGAAGAACTCGGCCTCTTGATTGATCTTTGCTCGGTAGGGAGCTAAGCTGTCAGATCGGATTTTCCATGATCCGGATACCTGATTGATGATGAGTGAGGAATCGCCATGAACCCTCAATCTCTTGATGCCAAGTGTGATGGCTGCTTGTAGGCCGATGAGACATGCTTCATATTCAGCGGCATTGTTGGTGACGGCGAAGTCTAGCTTGACCGAGATCGGAACATGTTCTCCCTCTGGTGATATTAGAAGGATTCCTACCCCGAAGCCTCTCAGATTAGATGCACCATCAAAGTATAGGTCCCATGCGTTGGAGTCGGCACAAAGGATGTTTTCGTCACGAAGTGACCATGTGTCGGTCGTTGGATCCTCGTTGACGGGATTTTCTGCTAGGAAATCAGCGACTGCTCTTCCCTTTATAACCTTGAGGGGTACAAACTTGAGATTAAATTCGGACAGCATGAGTGTCCATCTAGACAGCCTTCCATTTAGTATGGGTTTTTCGAAGATGTATTTAACCGGGTCTATCTTGGAGTAGATGTGGACCGAGTAGCTGAGCATGTAATGCCGCAGCTTCTTTGTTGACCATACTAGGGCAAGGCATGTCTTTTCCAGTTGGGTATACCTCGTCTCGTACTCGATGAACTTTTTGCTGATGTAGTAGATGGATCGCTCCTCGTTGCCAACTGTTTATGCTAGCATTGCTCCTATGGCTGTGTTGGTAACAGTCAGGTATAGGGACAGAGGAATCCTTGGTTGAGGTGGCATGAGGACAGGAAGTTTGGATAGGATTTCCTTTATCCTATCGAATGCCTTCTGACAGTCGTCGTCCCAATCGGTGTGATCACAGGCACGAAGCTTCTTGAATATCGGTTCACAGATCATAGTAAGCTTGGCAATGAACCGGCTGAAGTATTGGACCTGACCGAGAAATCCCCGAATCTCCTTCTCATTCCTAGGCCAGGGCATTTGTTGAAGGGCTTTGATTTTGGTTGGATCAATCTCAATGTCTCTTTTGCTAACGACATGTCCCAAGAGTTTTCCGGAGGTGACCCCGAATGCACACTTCTGAGGATTTAGTCTCATGTTATATTTTCGCAGACGAGCAAAGAATTTCCGGAGGGCATTGATGTGGCCGTCCCGTTCTTTTGATTTGACGATCATGTCATCGACATATACCTCTACCTCCTTGTGCATCATATCATGTAGGAGAGTGGTAGTGGTTCTTTGATAGGTTGCCCCGGCGTTGCTGAGGCCGAAAGGCATGACCGTGTAACAATACGTACCCCACTGTGTAGTGAACGCAATTTTGTGCATGTCTTCCTCAGCCATTTTAATCTGGTTGTACCCGGGATACCCGTCCATGAATGATAGGAGAGCATGTTCGGCAGTGTTGTCCACCAGAATGTCAACATGTGGCAAAGGGAAGTCGTCCGTTGGACTCGCCTTATTCAGATCCCTGAAGTCGACGCAAACCCGAATCCTTCTGTCTTTCTTTGGTACGGGCACAATGTTGGCCACCCAGTCAGAGTATTCAGACACTTTGATGAACCCAGCCTTGAACTGTTTGTCCACTTCTTCTTTGATTTTTAGGGCCCACTCAGGACGCATCCGGCATAGCTTCTGTTTCACAGGTTTAGCCCCAGGTTTAATGGGTATCCGATGCTCTGCGATTTCTCCGACAATCCCAGGCATATCTCTGTAAGACCAGGCGAACACGTCCTTGTATTCGTGGAGAAGGTCAATGAACTGTTGTCTTTCCGAGGGGTCCAGGGTTGTCCCTAGCCTAAGTTCTTGAGATGTATTATCGGTTCCTACGTTAATAGGCTCGGTTTCCTCAATGATAGGGGTTCTGGTTTCCCGCTTGTCAAGTTCTTTGGCTAAGTGAGGTGGGTAGTCACTCAAGTCAAATTCCTCATAATCATTCAGAATCGCATTGCAGTTAAATTGAGACGAGTCATAAGCAAACTTAGCGTTCACTAAGTTGACACGAGCGAAAAGCTCGGAAAGGACAGACATCTCGTGGTCGATCGGAGCGACACGACCGAGGAAGTGGCCCCTGGAACAGGCTCCAGGTTGTCACCTTTCATGGGAGTAGGGGGTGACCCTAGTAGACTCAGCCTCTGAATCAGCCACGACTTTGTGATAAAACAGTGGGAAGGGGACCTTGACTGGGACATCCGGAGTGACAGACACTGACTCCAACTCAGACTCAGTCTCAGATCCTTCTTCACCTCCCTCGTTGAACATAGGGCCTTCTCCAGTTGTTATCTTGAGAATGCGACCTTTGCGATCGGTCCACTTGACGGTTTTCCTCCAGCCCTAGGTAGCCTTCACCGGGTCAGTATCAGAAATCAAGGCGGTTGGATCGAAATGGTTGTCCTTCAGGGCGATGTTGATAATGTCCTCATAGTCGAGGTGTTTGACGTTATCTTCCCCAAATAGGAGTGTGACAGCTTGTCCGTCAACGCATGGTGATAGCTTGGACTCAGTTGATGCAGCTTCGATGTTGTCGGGAATAAAGTAGCAGTCCTGGAAGACTTCCACTCCCGGGTATCTAGCCCTGGCCACAATGTCATAGATTGGCTCCGGAAAGCCGTGGTAGAGCTCAGCCTCTCCCTCAGGGACAAAGTATCCGTTGAGAGTCAGGTGGTAGGGACAGAGGATGACTCTGTGCTTCTTGCATTTTCGGATAAGGAGGTTCATCTCCTGGATGTCTTCATTGGTAGGTTCGTATCCCGGCCCAAAGGGAATCCTTAGCCTGTTTCAAGGGAGGCAATGGGTCCTTTAATGGATTGAGCGGTAAACCCGGGAAGTAACCCTGACACATCATGATATGGTTGACCGTGAGGTTGGTGAACGGGTCACACTCAAAGGTCGCCGATTCATCAAATATGGCGTTTACGGCTTGGAAACCCCACATTTCATTGTCGTCCTCCTCAATGGCTTGGGAGGCTATCTCCCTTCTCATAACTGCTTTGATTGGGAAAGTGGGAATCGTGATTGTTTTCCCGTTGAAGGGGACCCTGATCTTATGGTGAAGTGTTGATGGGACTGCCTTGACGGCGTGAATCCAGGGACGTCCCAGTAGCATGTTGAAGGACGCGTCGATGTCGACCACTTGAAAACTGGTTTGTCTTTCTAGTGGCCCGGTTGCGATGACCAAAGTTACTAGCCCAGCAACCTTGCGACGAGTGCCGTCGTAGGCGCATACTCCTTGATTCGTTGGGATTAAATCAGATTTCTTAATACCCAGCATGTGGGCAGTTTTGAGAGGAATGACATTCACGGCGGAACCGTCATCCACGAGGACCATTGGTATATTCTTTTAGAGGAATTGTAAGGTGATGTACAGGGCCAGGTTATGATTGGCTCCGAACAGGGGGATATCCTCGTCGGAGAAGACGACCGAGTTACTCAGATCAGGGGCGTCTCTCGTCATGTGTGCCACTATTTCTTCTGGGGAAGAGGTGGAAGGCACGGTTAATTTTCCCAAGGCCTGCAGCAAGGCCTGTCGATGCTCAAAAGACGTTGCGATCAGCTGCCAAATCGAGATTTCGGCTTTTGCTTTCTGGATCTGTTTTAGGATTGAGTTCTCGGGAACCTTTGGTTGAGTGTCCACTTCCGGGACGACTTGGTCATTCGTTGTTGTAATGACCGCTGGGTTGCTCGGATTCTGATAGGGACGTCCAGACCGGGTGAGATGTCCGATTTCCTTCGTCCGCTTTTCCTTCCCCGGGATGACATAGACATCCTCAACATCATCCCGCCATATGCCGTTAATTTCAAGGTCTCAGGGATACCTTGGAGGGGTATTCCTCGGTGGGTAGTTCTTGTGGGGGATATTTTTGTGAGGGCGATTTTTATATGGGTAGTTATTTTGAGGGTAGTTATTTTGAGGGTGATTATTTTGAAGGTGGTTATTTTGAAGGTGGTTATTTTGAAGGTGATTTTCGTTAGGTCTATGCCAGAATGGTCGCGGGAGCAATCCATCCTGGGGTGGGTAGTTTTGAATGCTTGGGGAATTCTCCCTCGGATGCGGTGTTGGCGGATTGAAGATGAGTCGACGGTAGGCGTCGTCGAGTCGGGTGATTCTCTTAGAGAGGCTGGCTATGGCCTCTTCAACTTGCTGAAACATAGTGAGCATGGTGGCAGCACTGAACACAAATACTCCATCTGAAGGATCCTTTTCCAGAACATTCACCTCGTCGTCAATCGGCAAGATGAGATGAGAAGAGTCTAGGGTCGGCTCATCGTCAGAGATGGCGTGAATTCCCCGGGGATTCGTTTTGTTGTTCGGCTTAGTTGGTGGGGGTATAGGCAAATCTCCCTTCTCAATCATGTCTTGAATGAGGTGCTTGAGTTTGAAGCAATTTTCGCTATCATGCCCTTTCCCTTGATGATACTGGCAGTAGGTGTCGGGGTTCCAAAATCGGGACTTCTTGGCTTCGACGGGGTCCGGTGTGGGCCCGATCGGTTGTAACTTCCCTTAGTCCATGAGCCTTTTCAGGGCACTTGCATAAGTCGACCCTCTGTTGGTGAACACTCTATGGGGGCGTTCCGTTTTCTTGGCAGATGGTTCGACGAGGTTAATCTCATCAACATTGTTTGTCTGACCATAAGGGCGAGATCCGGTTGAGGTGGATCCTTGATAACCCCTTCCAGTGGTCTTTGCTAAAACACCCTTTCGGAGGTCGTCCTCAATACGTGTCCCCAGAATTTGCAGATCTTGAAAAGTTTTGATATTCTGATACCTCAGTTGGTTGGCATAAACCGGACGGAGGTTGTTGACAAATTTTCCCACCAGAGTTGACTCACTTGGCTTACAGACCAACTGAGTACTCACCCTCTTCTAACGGGTTAGGAACTCAGTGAATCCTTCATTGTCGTTTTGGTTAGCACCTCGAGAGTAAGGGTGTTGTCCTGGATCTCGACATTGTCGGCATACTGCTTGGCAAACTCAACTGCGATCTCATCCCAAGTGGTAAGGTTTTTCGGGTCTAAGGAGTAGTACAATTGGCGAGGAATCGGCTCCAAAGAGGATGGGAAGATCCTGCTAAAAAGCTCTTGTTTGACACCCTTAATGGCCATGTAGTCTTTTAAAGCACGGATGTGGTTGAGTGGGTCCTCCACTCCCTTGAACTTAGGCACATCAGTCAGGGTGAAGTTGTCAGGTAACTGCTCCCCAACAGGCTCGAACCTTCGGTTGTTTTCAAGATGGATGTTGTTACCCCGGGCTAGGAGCTGTTCTTCCAAGAGTTTCAGCCTCTTCTCAGTTTCAGTCAGAGGTGGAGTATTATGTTCCCTAATTTCCTTGTTCTCCAGGGCGTCGATACGGGTCTCGACGCGATCCAGAGTGACCTTAAGAGCGGTAAGCAGGCTGGCTAGCTGATCAGTTGTGACATCTCTGTTGTTATCATTGTTGTTTGGTTGACAGACGAAGTTGAAGACAAGGCCATGGCTCTGAGGCAGAAAAACGGCTCACATTACAACTCAATCCGACACGGTTCCAAGACTGAATGCAGAAAACACGGAGGACGAGACAAAGATCGACTCAACAAGACGGGGTGACCGTGTGTGGTCCTTCGGTGTTGACTCGATTTATGACGTGACGGTGTTTGACCGAACCTTTGACACGAGTCCAATCATGACGGCGTGACGTCATTGGACGGGTCTCGTGGTGAGACGACTCATAAGTAAAGACCCATAAGTACGTTTGCTTTGATTCGATAGACACGAGGCGGAATTGGAATGGTGGACTGAAGTTTTCCAAAATAGGAATTTTCAAAAAGATTCATTTGTCGCTTCAATGGGCGGCTTCCGAAGATAGAAATCTCCGCAAGTCGATCAGTTGAAAAGGGTTGTCTTAAGTTTATTTGCAAAAGACGGTTTGAGTTTGAGTCGGCTCGAAAAACAGTGTGTTGCTTCCCAAGACGGTTTTGAAATTCAAAATTGTACGTTTTGAAAATCGAGTTTGAAATATTTCAAAAGGTCTCGGGGATGGTGCATGGTCCTCGGGATCCGAAAGTGTCTCGAGAAAAGGGTGTGTGCCTTTCTCGGGTTTTGAAAGAAAGCCATTGTCGGCGCAAAACGGGTTAAAATCCTTGTCTAGACGCGGCGATTATAACGGAGTGAAAAGGTGATTTGAAATGGTTATACAAAACCGGGTTTGAAAATCGTCATTACGACGGCCTAGAAAGGCGTGTTCAAATGGTTATACATAACCGGGTTTTAAAATCGTCGTTACGACGGCCTAGAAAGGCGTGTTGAAATGGTTATACAAAACTGGGTTTGAAAATCTTCATTACGACGGCCTAGAAAGGCGTGTTGAAATGGTTATACAAAACCGGGTTTGAAAATCGTCATTACGACGGCCTAAAAAAGCGTGCATCGGTCGGCGAAAGACCGAGGTTTGAAATGGCCATTATAACGGCGCAAAGAGGGTGTTTTTGAAAGTTTGGAAATGACACGGAAGGACTTATGATCAGATAGCACATAAGCACTCACAGTTCATTATATTATGCATTATGCTGACACGGTTTTCGGCTTAAAAGGGTGGGTTACACACCAAGCAATCAAACCCCGATTTGTGAGAGGGATACCAATCCAAACAAAATGTGTAAGGAGAGTGCCCTAGCCTCGTGCTCGAAAGTGATGAAAGCTCTTTGACGAAACAGAAATGTGTAACGTCAATGGTATGCTTGACTCAATCGGGATTCGAAACGCGGGGATGAGAAACTCACGCCGACGAGACGAGCCAATTGGTCGAAAAGGGTTAGGTTGTTTGGCCCGGACAAGGAAACCCGACCGTGACCGTAATATCGATTAATGCATTCCAACCAAGACCTCGTTCGAGTCTCACCATCTAGGAATCACAAAGACGTAAGTGTCCTAGTTTTCCCCAACGGAGTCGCTAATCTGTGGACATGGCCCACCTGCGTATGCCCAGCCGATCTGTGGACAATGACAGCGGTCTTTTTTTAAAGCCACGCTCGGCGGTGTAAAAGTGCTTTCGACCGGATCGTTTTAGATCGGTCGGTTTTGTCTCGGTAAGGGTATCGAAACGATTAGAGATTTTCGGAGTCGCCACCAAGAATTTGCGGGTTGCCTGGAACCCGTTCGAATTCCACTTTATACCTCGGCCAAATCGAAGCACAAAGCAACGTTTGACATAGGTACTAAAGATAAGGAAATTGTCCCTCTTTAGCATCCTATCTCTAGAATGACTCTCGTACGCCCTGGATAAGGTCGTCCACTATCCAAAGTTTCTGAGTAAGAGGTGAAGGTACGTATTGGGAAGCCCTTTAATGAGACGCCCAATCCCGCCCACGTTTAGCGGCCACTACTGATCGATCTTGGTTGGTTGAATGCAAAAGTTGATAAAACGGTTTAAATGCATGAATGCGCATCCAATGATTTAGACCTAACATGTGAGAGCTTTCTAAGTCGGTTGATTTGATCCAAGTATCAAGTATAAGATGTCGAATTGGATTAATGGTTGATTTGCATGCAAGACGGAAATTAAACATCTATTTACCGTATTAGGTTTAGGGTGCATAACATGATCCATTTGTCTTAGTAAGGAATTTTGCAAATATGGTTTTGAATAATCGAATAGTCATCTGATCCGTCCTATATCCGGGCTAACCGGAGTCGGGATCGTCTTAGACTAATGCTGGAAGGGAACAGGCCCTGTACCAGACGGCTATAAGAGGCGCGAGCCAGCCGGCGGTGTAAGGGGCTCCCTCTGGTTTTGAAAATGAGAAATGGGGAGCCTGTTTAGGCGCGGGTTAGCCCACGGTTTATGTGCAGTGTTCTGACCTTTTAGAAAACGTTATAAAACGTGGTGAAAATGGGTATTTGAACCCGGTTTGATTTGAAAGGGTCGTTTAGACCGCATTTGTTGATTTGAAGAACTAGACTCGAATAATCATCATTATTTGATAATATTCGGCGTCGGGTTCGATTTGACAATCTTAACATGAATAGTTTTGAAAATGATGATGGACTAACTGTTTTAAGTCCATTTGAATGTAATTAGTCGGTACTCATCATCGTACCCGGGTTAAAATCCGGCATGGTATGTAAAACCAAGGATGACTTTGTGTTGGTAACTAATATGTTTGTTTGAAAAATGTGAAGAAATGAAATAAAAGGCTTTAAAATACTTCTAAATGTCATTAACCAAATATTATCACCGTAACACGGATTTAACCATCACGGTATGAATAACCAAGGGTGAAAAATGCCTTATGGTTAAAACATGTGAAATGAAACAAAAAGGTTTCGAAAATACTTGAAATTGTAAAAACCGATTACAAATATGAAAAATGGATTAAGGTAAATGACGAGAACAAACACGGTTGATTTCTGGTCTGAATACCCCATTTAGGCGCGAGCAAGTTGGCGACCTAAGGGGCTTCTGCCTCAAAACAAAAATAAGTTTTGGCTTGTTTATTCCATGTTTTGGTTCATGTTATTCATGTTTTAGCATGATAGAGTCATGAAACAAATGAAAACATAATAAAAGAGGATTTTTACACCCTCATACTTACATGTTTGGTTATGGCGAGTGACCGATGTAAGTGTAACAACTCGTTTGATCGGAAAAAACTCGGTTTAAAACCGTTTTGGTAAGTAAAAGAGTGTTTTAAAAGTTTACTGATGGTGTAGTGGTCGAAGTGGTCGGTCAAGTGGTTTAATGCACGATGACGGTACCGAACAATGTGTAAGGCTCGTGTTTACGATCGGTAGGTCGTAAATACGTGTCGGATTGTGACTTTAGATGTCGAGTCGAGAATTTTAAGGGAGAAAATAGGGGGCGGACACTCGTGTCACTCTCAAATGGGTGGCATTTGAGGGGTATTTATAGGAGAATGAGTGGTTGTGTGAGTTTTGAGCGACGTGGCCACCTTGGGCTGCTCAAAGAGGCGCGAGCCACGTCGCGGGTCTTCGAGTTGTGTTGTCGCTTTCACAACAAACGCAATCATGATTTGTTCTATTCTAGGATTTGTAGTCATATGTTTGGTACTTGACCATTCATAAATCCGGGAAATCTTAGCATAGAAGGTTTGAAATGTTTGTTTTTTGTGGTTGACTCGATTTGACTCGTTGTTGGAGTCGAGATTTGAATTTTTGATTCGGTTTTTGGTCTGGTGTCGGTTTTGACTCTAGTTAGTGTCATTGCGACCCCGTCGTTGTGCATTAAACACTCTAGGTATTTTTGAAATGTTTTGAAATGTTTTATTTTCGAAATCGTTTTATGTTTTCCGACGTAAAGTTGTACACAAACTGTCGATCAAACGACGCGATTCCAAAACATGTTGTATTCCGATAATCATCGGGTGTTTGTTGGTGTCTCAGCAGATACCGGGTATCTACACATAGTAACCGACTACACACCAAAGTGTGTAGCCCTGCAAGATTACCCATCGCAACAAGTAATCCACGCCGCCAGTGGGTGACCGCTGCCGATCCCACCAAGTCCAGCTCATCAATGAGCGACTAAAACAAATCCATGTCCCTTAATGTGCGCATCCCCTCCCGTGGCGGGTTCCACGGAGGGCGAACTAGGGTGTGAAGCCACTCCCGCAAGTGACTCCACCATAATCACAACACACAGCATCACAGCTGTCACAACCTCTTCACACCAACACCGTCACAACAACGCGCATACTCCGATGATCAGCAGCTATCAATAATCACGAAATAATCATGCCATAACAATTAACAGTAAAACTGAGTAGGAAACTCTACCTTAGCAATAAACAGTAGAATGTAGATCAGACAATCAGAAAGGCTCCTCTACGAAGTCTTCTCCTATACAATAATCACATAACACAATTACATAAAGAACCATCCCGCTTTTATTCCCTAATTCCAAACATACAGTAGTCCGAATAAAACATAAATGACATAGGGAATGAACTTACCAACTGTAGAATGCGAGATTGCACGTAAAGGTCGCAACGAATACACACACATGAGATTAGAGGATGATTAGGGAGTGATTATAGAGTAATTAAGGTGATCGTAAAATGATTAGGGTTAAAATGACGTTTTAGAAACTGGCGGTAAATATAAAAATAACCCTAAACACTCCCGCATCAAACCGCTAAAACAACACTCGCCAGACCGGATACTCGGTCGAGTAAAAGCTATACTCGGCCGAGTATCCTCTACTCGGTCGAGTATTCCCATACTCGGCCGAGTATTCCTCGGCAGAACCAAAACAGGCCCTACAATTAACACTACTCGGCCGAGTATGCAACTTAATAAAATCCGTAGTATAACACTTGAACTTGGCATCAATCGCATCACACTGTACTCACTTCGAGACGACACCTCATGTAAGAAACTAGGGGCTAATACTATGTTAATCCAGTACACTTTAATAGTTGTCCTTACAAACCTATTTGGATATAACAAAGTAATAAAAGAGTTTTTAATACAACTCAAACGATGAATGCATTATCACATATGTAAAATTAATACCATATCAATTACTACATAATCTATAATCCATACTTGATATTGTATATAACTATACATCTCAACTCAATTGAAATTGTATGACTTATCATGCTTAGCCTATGAAAAAGCCTTGGTTAGCAAGTTTTAGCAATACTTTGCACTTTTCCTAACCTTACTATATACTATTCCCCATTCTTGTGAATAATCTTGTATTATTAGAACTTCTTTGAGTATGTGTCTAGATCCAATCCGGATATAGGCTCTCTTGCCTTTGAATAACTCCCACTGTCCTCACAGTGTGTAAGGATAGGATCTTCGGTTATTGGAGCGAACTACTATAGTTCCCCAATTCATAAAACCGAATCCTAGTATCATCCCTTCCTTCTTGCATATCTCATTATTGCAAGTGTACTCAATTTCCGTTGTGTACATCTCATTGTTCAACTACCTAGGATGTTTCTAGCAGATATCCTCCTTAAATAATAATAGCCAAGATCGTTCTCTAACCAACCTTATGTGTTTAGAATATGGTTTTTGTGTAAATCCTTGCACATAAATCCATCTCAATTCTAAATGCTTAGCTTCATATCTTTAGTACTTCCTGAGTACTAACTAATGAACTATGTGGCTATATAGAGACTTCTCTCAAAAATTTGATTTGTAACTTTTCGTCATCCAAGTATAAGAAATTTAAGAATGGTGATACATCTTAGCGTAATGAATTAATCCCACAGCGGAAGCATATGGATTCAATTTTTACATGTTCAATACTTTTGAACTTTGTCAAGATTCTTATTAACATAAGAATATTCATTCAACGCTAATATCCTCTTAGAACTATCTTTATAGGTCTGGATACCGTAGAGATGTATTATTCTTCTCCTAAGTTTTCCATCATTCAAAACGATCAATATGCCCCTTACACTTAAGACTAGTAACACCATATTACTCCCACTAAACTCCATGTATAAACAGAACTACTCGACAATTCGAGTAAAGTTTATCACATATACAATTCAAATCCTTATCTTCTACTTTAAAACTTTTTCTTAAGTTTTCATCCTACGTTAGGATAGTTGCGATTTTCAAAAACTCATGCAAGATGATTAAAAAATCCAACTGTTAAATTATATCCGAATTCAATGAGGCGTTGTTGTTGCGTGTAAAACTCTTTGTCAACAACCAACCAAGCTAAATAAACATTTTCATGTTTATGCTCATTTCAGACTTTTGTGGAGTTGAAACTAGATAAAGCATCTTAATAAGTTACAGGTTTGTTACTTCCAAAAATAACATAACTCCTGTCCACTTAGGTTTTGAATAAATAATCACTGATTTTGACCAAGAAAGAACATCTTCACACGTCTTATTCTCAGTTTGTGGCTCTTGAACATTTTCTCCCACTCTGTCTTTAGGAAATAACCCTCTTTTCTTTAATAGACAGTATCACGAGCCACAAACCCTTTGTTCTCATGATCATGTAGGAAAAATGAGCACATGTTTACTATCGAAATAAGCTACAACTTAGGTGCTAAAGCCGAACCATATCTTATATGAATTTTACTTGATTGCTTTAACTATATCCTGGTTTAGTGGAAAAATTTAAAATTGTAGAGAAATTTGCAATAGAAACTATATCCAACTTTATAGTAGAGATTCAATCATATCGTATAGGATTCTTTGTAACTTTCAAATACACCTTTTCTTGATAGGGTGTGATCATGAAAGTGATCTTGTGATACCATATCACACTCTATATGGTGCAGATAAAAGTCATCACTTTATTGTTCCCTATTTTAACAAAGTAACAATACTTTGGTTAAATAATATGTAGGTTTGATACCTTTTAAACATTCATTGAACTTATTCAAAGAATTTCTCTTCTTACCTCATTAAGTGGATACCTAGTAATAACCTTCTCTGATTGAAATTGTATTCGACCATACACTCCAAGTGTAAATAGGGCGAATAACTTGCTCTATTCATAATCCTTTTCCAAAAAAAAAGTCATGAATTAACTTGCTTTGAATACAAGATTCGCATACACCAAAAGATTCCCAATCAAATGGTTTGGGAGACTAGTCAAAACTAGTCTCTAAATGTGATTTTCAATCAAGAATTGAGAAAGGATTGGGGTCACCAACTTGAGTCTTGTATATATAACATTTTATTTCTAGTTTGAATATAATTACCTTGATTTATATGGTCTCACCATAAACGTAATCGTGGTATATTAGGGCACAACGCTTGTTTTAATTACATAATAGAGAAACCCTTTTGCGGTTTTCTACAAAAACTTGAATTATATTCTTATTTAGGGTTAGTGTACATCATAACATTTATTGAGGTACATTTCTAAATACAAAACTAAAATGAGTACACTATAATACTTATATGTCCAAGGATGAAATGGCAGCTACCGTAGTTCCATTCATGTAAATTTTTGAATTTATTCTTGCTTGTCGTCACACGATAATGCCAAATATTATGACAAAATCTACAAATTTGTATCAAATACTCATGATGTGGTAATTGGCAAGAATGCAATGTCAATGTCATAGATATTCAAGAAGGAATATGTAGGAGTCACATGACCAACTTCCTAGATCTTTACTTATTTGGGGTTTATATCTATTTTAGTGTCTAACACCTTCTCTTTCGAGCCTAGTTCTATCCTTAATAATTGACATAGGAACTTTACTTGTTATTGCTCCCACTCACTTCAAGAATTTCTACTTGGTGAAGATTTATCTTCATATAAATTCCTAGTTAATCCATCACAAGGATGAACTCTATAGTGGTATTTGGTCAATCAAAATTTCTAACAAATCAATTTACCAATTTATCACTGTCATATTCTTAATAACTTAAGTGCTTGATGACAAGTGTTTAAGTTGAGCAATAAGACTTTTGAACCATAGATGTATAGAAGATATAATCAAAACATATTTTGACTAATGATTACCTCTAGTCATATTTCGCCACATGAAATCATACATAGGTATGTTAGGAATTTTAAGATGCTAATCTTATATGACATAGGACAACTCCTATGGAGTTCTATGGAATAGAACGATTCCTATGGAGCTAGTCCACAATCTATGATACGGTTCATTTTTAGAAAGTTATACTTTGTCGTTGGCAACAGTGGTTTAGCGGAGACTCGTATTACAATCGAATGATATCGCATATGAGTAGGAGTAATGAAATAGAACAACATTAAAAACAACGAAATGGTGGGAAAATTAAACATTCATCATTATATCTAAACCATTTTAGCATGTTTTAGCATTTATATAATGACCTCCACCCAATTATACAAATGATTCCGAGACCTAAAATTCATATTAAATCTTGGATCTGAGCCTACGGGCCCTCTACACCTCTTGCTAATATATTCTTGGTGGGTTAACCCTTTTAACCGATCTACAATTAGAACTCTCGGTCGATGAATTTACGTTAAGTTCATCTTTAGCCCAAACCTATTGGGACAACGGTCCCTCTAATACTTTCGTTGAGATCAACTAAATTTCGAAGTGTAATAACTATTTATTACACCACTTACCCAAAGTTAAAGAAGGCACCCTGGTATAATATTTCAATACCGTATTGTACCCCTAATGAAATTGGGATTCATGGGTTCCTATTATTTTGCAAGGCTAAGTCTCAATCTTTTAAAATGAAGGTCTTGTCAATTTATTATCTATCAAATTGAAGTGAACTAAATTTTGGAACTAACGTTAATTATAACTGACACGGTCGAATACTCGATATGATATGCATGTGTTGTTAATGGCGATTTGGCAATGCATGTAACATATAATGAAAAATGCATAAGCAATAAATAATTTTTCTAGTATGGCCTTCCTAAAATATAAAATCTAATAATCTATTTACAAATTCGGAAACCAACTCCATTGGTCCCTTGAACTTCAAGTGGCACGCTTCCCAAGGACTCCTCTTGATCGGAACGCCTTTCCGATTGGCACCGTCTTGAAGGAACTCCGGAATTACAAATAATAATAAAATACATAGCTATTCCTATTATACATTTGTAATATGAAAAACTAGTAAAAATATAAGTGATACTAGATTACATTAAATTACAACCAAATCGATATTCCCTTTCATTATGGGTAATACCAATTAAAAGCTAAGGCTATACTAAGATAAAAATTACATAATTCAAAATTATATAAATAAAATATGACATTCATCAATGAAAAATGCAGCATTATTATATGATCTAACATGCTAAATTAATGTGCCAAATCGCCCTATTTACACCTAATATCGTATATAATCCGGTTTTATGAAAATGCGTGATAATAATTTATTAAAATCAAAAATCAATACTTAAATCAAATTTAAGCCCAAGTTAATTATCCTCACTCTCTTAGGACTCAAAAATTAATCTTCACTCAATTTTTAACTATAATTCAACTTGGTTTTTCAATTATTGCTTATTAAACTTCTTATAATCATAACAATTATGAAGTAATTCCCAACTAATCATAAAAAATTGGAAAAATTCGAAACCACATTTTTGTAAATACTAGAATATTACCAAGATTCCAAAAACTCAATAAAATTTGCCCATAAAATATTTATAATTTACTTCATTAATAAATTATATAAATCAAAACTTTTAACATTTAATTCCAAATTAAACATAAAAATTATGAAAAAATCAAAATCAAAATTTCGAACATTCTTAAATAATTTCCAGAACGTGGAAATGACAAAATTTCAACCAAAAATTTCAAATTAGTTTTTATGAATAATAAAGTTGCCCTTTTATAATTTTATCACATAAAAAACAATAAACATACCAAATCAATCAAAATTAATCATGGAACTTTAAATCTTATGTTCATATCATATCAACAACATTAGGGAAAAATTTCAAGCCATAGAATTTATTTTAGCTATTTTTGCTAAAAATAGTAACTATTTATATCATTTAAACATTAAAATTATAAATCATGCATAATAAATCACATTTCTCTAAACTTTTACATAAAATATGTAACATATGCATGTGACATCATATTAAAATTGCATGGCCTATTTTGAAGTTTAACTATTTTAGTCATTTAACCTCCATTTTTAGCATTTTTATCTCATAAAAATCATAAATCATGCAATATTAATCACATTAATATGAAATTTTACATACAATACATAAAATATGCATGTGAGGTCATACTGAAAAATCACGGCCAGTAATGAAGTTTAACTATTTTTAGTAAATAAAAGTTCATTTTACTCAATTAAATGTAATTATTTCACTAAAAATCATTAAAATAAGAAATAATCATCCATAAATAATCAATATGACATAAAACATTTTAGAACCAGAATGTATAACATGCAAAACATTTTGTGGCTTTTATCCTTATAAATCACAAAATATCTAGTTTTAATTAAGTTACATTTAACTCGAAAAAACCAAACCGATTATGCATGCAACACCAAAGCTCTTAATGCCATTGTTAGGTTTATAAACCCCTTATTACTGTTATCTAATCATTTTATATAATACCCATAATATATAAGTATGTTGATCCAGTGTATGCATAACAACATAAAGAAAAAGTAAGAAAATCGAGTTTTCTTACATTGTAAATGTACCGGATTTTGGGCACAGGTAAGGTCTCCTACCTTCACTTGTTCAAGAGCTTAATACATTGGAATAATCCTCCATAAACTCAAACTTTCAAATTAGAAAGTCTCCTCTTGAATACACCCAAAACAATCCCTTAAATCGAATAATGATATTAACTAGATGTTATTATTAGATTCCTTAAAATATATTCTATATTATTTATTGCTACTTCTAGTAATGTAATATGTAATATATGAATGAACAATTTTTCTGTCCAAAAACAAAAGTTAGAGAGATGGAGGAGAAAAAGCATACATACGTACTCTATGGATGAGATGGGAATGAATGAATAAGACACATACCCATAAAATGTAGGGTAAAGGCTAGGTAGTATATGTAATCATTATGTTTATTTTATCATAAAATAAAACATCCCCTAACTCCTTAATTCCTCTATTTTTCGGTCCACCCATAAAATGGACATCCATTTTATGTTTGTTAACTTGTCATTTGTAATATGCTAGGTCAGGTGTCACACACCACGTCCATATGTATTTTAATGCATATTTAACCCCTTAAATATCATTTTATAACAAAAAAACTTACTTGCGACAAAATAACTAGTAATACATGATTACCATTATTAAAACGGGTCATATAAATATAATTCACAACATTTTGCAATTATAATTATTCAATCATTCTTAATTTAATTGTTTCACAAACAATAATGAATTTTAGTAATAAAATCTTTTAATTACTAAAGTAAATCTTATTTAATCAAATTACAATAAGATACAAAAATTCTCACTCACAAATGAATCAAATTTAAGAAATTGATTAACTTGTATCGACATGCAATTAATCAACTTATCTATTAAGGGAATTGTCCTATCGGTGTGACCTTAAGGGATCAACTGATCACCACCATCAAACGACAGTAATGTCAAACTCTAGTTAGCCAATCACTACCGATTAATGTTGATCATTTGACTATATAATGAATCATCCCTTAAGTATTCTTATTATGAGATTTAATTATGATTTTTAATCATGTGATCGCACTATTGTTGAGGACACTTACTCCAACAGCACCAACCATGATGGATCTCTACCATGCTCCATTTGCTCAACTATATGCACAAGGGCCATACTACCATATACTTTGACCCCTCCTTCTTCAAGGCATCGACAAAGAGATATGCATGCACTAGGCAAAAGGCTTAGCCCTTCTCCTAGCCACCTCCGAAACATTTAACATCCAACCGGTTTGAGAAAATGTTGATAAGAGCTAACATATCCACACCATGGGGAGCAAGGAGAAAGTTCAATTGACTTGTCGACAAGCCTAACATTTAACGAAACTTCTCTTTGTAACACAACCGAGCCAGGGGAAGCACCGGAGTACAACCCAGCCATCCACCAATGGCGCCTACTTCTTCGGCAAGAGGACAAATTTCATCTTTTGGGAAAATGAAAACATGATGTTTTGAATCCTAAAAACGAGAGCATGCTTCAAGAAACGAGGATTTCACCTTGACTTGATGAAGCACCAACAATTAACCAACTCCCATTAAAAAGAGTTGATACTTCTCGGGAAGCGACAAATCCCAACACCAATGTCGCAACCTATTTTCGAAAGCATCCATGAATTATTTTGTGGAAGAAGAAGAAAGATTTTTGTATAGATGTTTTTCGTGTTTCGGATGATGAAACAATGAAGCACAAACATCCCTATTTATAAAAAACAATCAGCGCTTTTTTCCCGAAAAAAGGGGAAGCTTACTTCCATCGTCGATGGCCTCGCGCCTCTTTGGGCTAGTCCTCAGGATCCGCACCTTGATTTGTCCCTATCAAGTTGTCATTCTTCCTGACACCTAGATTATCTCGTCCTAAGGCTCGCGCCTCTTCGGGCCTATCAGGGAATTTTTGTGTTTTCTCCCACTCACATTTCCTTGTTTTCGCGTTTTACGAAATCTGACACGGTTTCCATGACGCAACTTTAAACATACGAGGTTTTCTCTCTTTTTTTTTGGGGGGGAAGGTCTAGTCGCCCTGATCCACGACGGATCGTTTCCATGTTAGTCGAAAATTCCGTAAATTTTTCGCTTTTTCACATTTTTTCACAAAAATCAAGAATTGAGAACACGACGTCAATTTTCTTCAAAAGTTCAAGCTCTTACAAATCCGAGTCTTGATAAATCAAATCAAATACACTCGCACAAATTTCTTTTAAAACTCATCCGTGACGGTTTGAGTTTTAGTTTTTCGAGTTGCAAATCAATTTTCAGCAAAATTTGATGCAATTTAATTCAAACACGAGTTAATTGCTCAAAATTCAAATCAGTTTCTTTTGAAATATCCAAACGTGACGACCTTTCGCGAAATTTTCAAAATCTTAAATTTTAAATTTTAAATTCGAGTCATCGTGGTTATTCTTGTCAAATGCTTTTGCGTGTTTACTTGTGTGCATACGTGCTATGATACGGTCGTTATGTACCAAAAATAAATACCTAAATATAACTAACAGAAGCTAGCGATAAGTAGGGTCGATCTCCACAGGGAGGCGGTTTACTATCTAATTGTCTATTCGGTCAGTCTAATGTCACAATCGGGGGTTTGAAATGTTTTGACTAAACTAATAGAATTAAGGCAAGAGGAAATAATGAATAAATACAGGGGTAAATCAGATAAAAGAAAGAAATATGCTAGGAATCGGTCTACCGTGGAAGCTACACTATTGGGTCAACTGAATCGATTAAATTATTGATAAGAAGAGCGAGGTCGTCACCTTTCGGTCCTTAAACCTACGATTATACCCTTTCGGTCTCTAATTTCCCTAGGGTCTCCCTAACTTAGCTTTCGCCCTAATTAGGTATCACCTATTATAATTAAGCAAGCCTTCCCTCCCAATCTTTCGATCTAGGTCGGGGGTAACTAACTAATCGGTCTCCTGCATGAATTCATTCAACCAAATCACAATTATATTGCTTAATTCAATTATTGTCGCAAAACTAATCTAATAATGTCGATCCTAACATATTGCTACCACGGTTTCCCTAGTCCTAACATATTAAAGGAATTAGCTACGCATGGCTCGGGATACTTCACTAGCAATGGCTAATCTAATAACATAAGACATGACAACTAAATAAAGAAATAATAAAAGCAATAAAGAAACAAGGAAGAATAAAAGGGAAGATAAAGTTACAGAGTAAGGATTCGGAAAAATAGGAGGCAGAACAGAAAGTAGTATTAAAACAATAACCAGAGGAAAGTAACGTGTGATTTCTCCCAGCAAAAGCCCCCATACAAATGACGAAATACCTTCCTAATTATAAGAAAATAGGATTTATTTAACCTAATGACGGAAATAAACTAAAAAGCCCAAGCCCGTAAGAGAATCCACTCGATCGAGTGGTTTTAAACTACTCGATCGAGTAAACCAGAGCTTAAACTGTTCGATCGACCAAAAATCTTACTCGATCGACTAAACACTAAATGGAAACTGGTCGATCGACCATATAAAGTGCTCGATCGACTTATTATATGACCTAAAACCACTCGATCGCCTATAAAAGCACTCGATCGAGTGAAAACTAACTTTAACAGCTACTTGTTCTCGTTAGTTGGCTATGACTTGTCTTTTTAGCTCCCGAAACAGCTTAACGCATCCCAAGACAACTATAATTCCGCTCCAAATTCACTCTTCCTCCAAATGCATGCAAAACAGAAGATAAAAAGCTTGATTTCACTACTTTCTGGTTCATTCCTGCAAATAAAACAAAATAACCCAAAGTAGCATATTCGGGGCATTTCGTAGCATAAAACTACGATAAAAGCATAGAAATATGTGCATGAAAAGGCCTAAAAAGACTATATAAAATGCACGTATCAAATCTCCCCAAACCAAACCTTTACTCGTCCTCGAGTAAACTAAATGCAAACTAATGGAATGGAAAAGATAACTCAGAGCTAGCTACAAATGCCCACTTAAACCAATTTAATGCAAGCAAACTAACGCTTATAGCAAACAGTCAAATGCAAACGAGTTGTAAGATGTTTATAATAAAGCTGAACCGTCGACCTTTGAAGACCTTTAATAATGGACTCTCACGGGTCACTCTTCTCTCATGAAGCAAAGGGTGAACATAAATATGTAAGAGAGAAAGGAAAATAGTCGCTCACCTAAACTGCGACCCACATAAACATGCATGCAGCTAATATGATAGACAATTCTAGCTACCGTACACACATTCCAACCAAACAAGGTACATCACGGTAGGGCTTACAAAAATATGGTAAAGTGAGGCAATGGGTAAGAAAAGGCAAAACATTTATGGGAATGTGGAGGTATAGGTGATCAAGCTAGTACCTAAACAGAACCAAATGACAGCATCCATTTCTTAAGCAATTATGAGATAAGCACAATGCCCTTCATTTGGCACAAAACTCACCAAACCGAACTGAAAATACTCCTCAAATGATATAGATAAAGCATAGGAGTGAAACCGTCTCATCAAACAACATCTTTTTTTCGAAATCTTTTCTTTCTATTTTTTTCGGTTTCTTATTTTCTTTTCTTTTTCCGAATTCCTTTTTCAAATTCTTTTTTTTTCCATTTTTCATGTCTTTTTTTTCTTTTTCACGTTTTTTTTCATCATCCTCCCTTTCTTCATAGATTACCAACTCCGAATCATCAAATACAAGCCAAGCTTGGCATAATGAAAAATATACCGCAAAAACATACACTAACTAGCTTGATAAGGCAGACTAAATTTGCAATGTAGTTAAGGGTCAACAGGCAAATTTGGCTAATGTGGAGTTTTTTTTTTTTTTGCAAAAAGATTATCATTTCATTCAATTAAGAAAGAAATTACAAGGGTTTTTTCAAAGACTAACCACTATAAAAAATCCTCAAAGACTAGCAACTATAAGCATATAGCTCTTATGATGTGTCCACATTAGTAGACGAGTAGAAACTAGGAACTTAATCCTCCTAACAATGTCATGTACAGTATTCTTTCTTCCTCTAAACAAACGAGAATTGCGTTCATTCCAAACTTGGTAAACAGCTGCAGCCAAAGTAGTACTAAACCAAGCCATTCTCCAATTTTTCTTCCCTCCATTGCCAGTATGCTCAAGTTCAGAAAATAAGCATGAACCAGCACGATTCACTCCCATCCAATTCATAAGCTGTTGCCAGATTTCCTGTGAGAAAGAGCAGTTGAAGAACAAGTGACCATGATCTTCTAGAGCAGCTTCGCAAAGAGAGCATTTGTTCACCATATAAAAACCACGATACTGCATATTATCCACAGTGGCTAGTTTCCCCTGAGCTGCCAAAGAGCAGATTATCCTATGACTAGGAACAATGCGAGGATGAGTTAAGGCTTTAGCCCAAGGACCAACCTGCACAGCTCCTCTCAGATAGCTATATGCCATAGTGACTTTAAATTTTCCATGAGAACACCAACTACTCGGTAAAGAAGAAGCATTAGAAGTCTTTGCTGCAAGAGCAACCAGTCTATCTCTCACAGTTAAGATCCCTTTAAGACTTGAGGAGAAGCTATCATGGGTTTGGATAGTCCAGACAGTCTGATGCTGCAGAATATAAGCCTTGTGCCAGGAAGCCCAACTCCCTCAACAGTATGAGCCAACAAATGAAGCCATCTGCATTGCAAAGCATCATTCCATGTAGAAAGGTCCTTGATGTTGAACCCACCTTCATCCCAGGGTAAACAGATATCCCTCTAATTTTTAAACACCATTCTGCTGCCTTCAAAAGGAATTCCCCAAAAGAAATCCTTACAAAGCTTATTGATCTTATGAAGGACCTCTTGGGGTAAAAGATTACAAGAGCACCAAAAAGTTTCCATGCCAAAAATGACAGAATTTATCAGCTGAACTCTACCAGCATAGGTAAGGAGATTAGAAGACCAATGTTGAATAGAGTGCTTGATCTTAAGAATGAGGGAATCAAACTTTGCCACAGAAACTCTAGAAGTAGATAAAGGTACTCTCAAATACCTAAAGGGAAACTGACCCTCAGAAAAGCCTGTATCATCAAGAATAGCCTCCTTCACAGCTGGATGCACCCCTCCAAAATAAATGTTGGTTTTCTCAATGTTAGCATGAAGACCAGAAAGCTCAGCAAACATACCAAGAGTGTCTTTAACTGCTGCTACAGAGGGAACATCCCCCCTAACAAAGATCATCAAATCATCAGCAAAAATCAAGTGATTAAGCTTTAATCTAGAGCACTTAGGATGATAAGAAACAAGAGGCTTATCACCAAGGATCCTAAGATATCTAGATAGAACTTCCATGCTGAGCACAAACAAATAAGGAGAAAGGGGATCACCTTGCCTGATCCCACTTTTCCCTTGAAAAAACCCAGATAGATCACCATTAATTTTTAAAGAATACCAGGGGGTTTGAATGCAACCAAGCACCCAATCAATGAATTGCTGAGGAATCCCCAGGCCAGGAAGCATAGCAGCTATAAAAGACCATTGGAGAGAATCAAAAGCTTTTCTAATGTCCACCTTAATCATGCAACGAGGTGAGACATTGGCTCTATTATACCCTTTAACCAAAGTTTGAGATAACATGATGTTCTCAAAAATGCTACGACCTTTAATAAAAGCGAGCTTGTTCAAAGACCAACAATGGAGGGGAGAACACTCTGAAGCTTGTTGGCTAAGACCTTACTAACTGTCTTATAGAAGACAGATGACAGAAGATATAGGTCTATAATCGAATAACAGATAGGGTATAGCTTTCTTAGGGATCGAGATATAACAATAGAGTTAGCTTTGCTTGGACATTTTGCTAGAAGAGAAGAACCGATTCACGACTTTACAAAAATCCTTAGCAATGATCGCAAGTGACTTAAAGAACCTGCTGAAAATCCATCAATACCAGGACTACTATTTGAATCCATACTTGAATAGTGCATCTCGATTTCGTAGGAGAAATCTCTCTAATCGGGGATTGCCTATCGGAAGGAGTAACCACAAAGACACCTTGAGAAATAAAATCGGTATCTAAGGTTGCAGTAGGAGAACTATGCCCCAAAAGATCCTGATAATAATGTTGAAAAGCAGTATTAACAGAAGAAAACCCCATATGGAGCTTGCCATGGTGATCATGAATGCCACCAATAACCTGTTGATGGGTTCTTTCAGAAATTTTTGCAAAAAATTACTTCGAGCTACAATCAGAGTCCTGGACATCTTTAATTTTTGCCCTCTGAGATAGGATAGAAAATTCATGATCTCTGAGCTTAGTATAATCAGCAAGTAAGAGTCTTTCCTCCTGAATAAGAACATTAGAGAAAGGATTTGATGCAAGATTATGCTGGCACTCCATCAAAGCATTCTTAGCAGACTGAACTCTGTGAGAGATATTACTGAAATGAAGCTTATGAAAATGGCACCTCCCTGCATGTGACACCAACCACTAACCCGAATGTATGTAGGCAAAAAGCAATTGAATTTCATATACGTGCAAATCGATGATACATGTTATGCAAGGAGTAACTACTCATAATCCTACATGAAACCGGTCATAAATGACACCAGTTTATAAGGCTCTAATCCTTAGAAATTATAAGTTGGTTGCCAAAATTTTAGGTCAAGTCTATTCGTTCAGCTAAATTCAATATTAACTCGTAGATATGCAATAAGACAAAGCTAACAGATAAAAGTTTATTGCAAGGCTTAAGCAAAAAGAGAAATAATAGTGCAGTTTCATCACTAAAATCCACCGTTCCGACTCCACCTACATGCTAAAATAAACGTGAAATTTTTGAATTTTTAACAATTTTTCAATTTTTATGAGATTTTAAATTTTATATGAAAATAAACAACAATGCATACAAAAATTAAACGTGACAACAGAAATGCAATAAAAACAACATGCAGACACAGATATGGATGCATAACCTCCCCAAACCAAACCGTACAATGCCCCCATTGTACCAAAACATGGAAAGGAAATGCAAACTAAAGGAAGAAGAGAATAAATACGGAAAGCTCACAAGATTGCGCGAAGAGGGGACCTCCCAAAACCAGCCAGCAACCTGGGAAGTCGCTAAACAGCTCAAATATCATCACAGGAAGCTAATCCAAGTCAAAAACACTCGATGGCACTCGAACAGTGGTCGATCGAGTGGAATGAGCATCTAAAACTGCTCGATCGAAAGTAAATTAGGTCGATCGAGTAGTTCTCTCTTTGCAGGTGCTCGATCGAGTAGAAAAACTGCTCGATCGAGAGGATTTAGCAGCAAAAGTGCTCGATCGAGTACAAAAAGTACTCGATCGAGTGATCTATAGTGTGTTCCTGCAAAACACAAATAAAAACAGCCCGCAAACTAACAAAACAAGCATACTGACAGAGGTTTATGGTATGAAAACCATTTATTACAACTGAAATGAAATAAAATGAAAAATAAATTCTCCGGGTTGCCTCCCGGGTAGCGCTAGCTTCAGTCAGGTCCCATCTCGACCTTCTTTTTCTTCGAGCCTCTCTAAACAGTCATAATCAAAACAGCTCAAAGCGCACAGCAACCGATCAAACAGCTGCGCATGTGCTACACAAGAATGTAAGTAGCACCGCAGTGGAATAAAAATATAGGAAAAAAAAATGTACAACCGTTTAAGCCTAACAAATTTCCTATGTGAGCTCCTAAATTTATCCAAAAAATAAAGGAGCGCAGGAGCAATTGACAATAAATTAGGGCTCTGTTTCAGATTAACAGTTTTGAAATGATAAGGACGGTGAAAAATCGTTAAATTAATTGACCTACTGGGGAGGGGTAAAGCCTTAAAAGCACGAGTCAAACGAGGTAGCGTACTTTGAATATTAACAACAATAAAATTATCACTAATTACCTCAGGTAGGTTGCTCTCAACGATGGAATCATAGATAAAGGAATTTATTACCTCTTCCGTGCTAGGAGCAATTACTGACTAAGTTGTCCTTTCGTCACCCTTCTCAGTGGATTTCGTCTCGTAAATCACAGCCTCAAGTGCATCCAACTCGGCCTTGAGTAGGGGCGACTCACCGTATCCATTATCATCATCAAAATTGTCGTCTAAAACGAACCCAAGCAACAAATCATTGCTCTCGCTGGCCAACTCACTCGATCGAGCAGAATCATTACTCGATCGAGGACTTCCCTCCTGATTTTCACTCGATCGAGTGCTTTCAACCACTCGATCGAACAGCTTTTCTGGAAATTCACTCGATCGACTAATATAAGTCACTCGATCGAGTGATTCTTCCCCGTATCTGCAAATGAAATCCTCGTGTAAGGCAGTGAAATATGATAGAAATTCGTCATCCGAGTCATAAAAATCATCCTCAGCATTGGGCAACACGGTTTCTTCATGGGGAAAACCGATCTCGGTACAGTATACCTCTTCTGGTTGCCAACTATCTGACTCAGCAACTAACTGAGCTATTTCAGACACGGGCTTATCAAATCGCGAAAAAGTGTCTCTATCACCTTCTTGCACTTCGAAAGTAAGTGCCTTCATTAAAGACTTCAGGTCCGCCATGTCTTCTTCCCGAATATCAGGAGGATCTTGTTGCGGTGGCCAGACAAACGGATGCTCTTGGTAGCCTCGTTGATAGGATGGATGTGGTGGCACAACTACAGCTGCTTGACTAGCTCGACTGCGCTGCTGGAACGCGTAAACTTCGTCATTTTCTGCCATGCAAAAGGCTGCATTGTGCTCAGCCGCACCAAATCTACCGCAGTAAATCACCTGATGCGCCATATAATGGAACATAGGTGACGGGTCAAAGGTAGTCAAGCCTTCCCTTTGACGATCTTTCACTAGAACTGTCTAGGTAGTACCTGTAAGGCCTATCAAAACAGCACTAAAGAAAAAGATTAGAACGACCTCAAGGGAAAAATACCCTGAGGCTAAAAACAGACATAATTAAACAAATAAATATATAGTTGCCTCCCCGGTAGCGGCGCCAAAATTTTATACGGTCGTTATGTACCAAAAATAAATACCTAAATATAACTAACAGAAGCTAGCGATAAGTAGGGTCGATCTCCACAGGGAGGCGGTTTACTATCTACTTGTCTATTCGGTCTGTCTAATGTCACAATCGGGGGTTTGAAATGTTTTGACTAAACTAATAGAATTAAGCCAAGAGGAAATAATGAAGAAATACAGGGGTAAATAAGATAAAAGAAAGAAATATGCTAGGAATCGGTCTACCGTGGAAGCTACACTATTGGGTCAACTGAATCGATTAAATTATTGATAAGAAGAGCGGGGTCGTCACCTTTCGGTCCTTAAACCTACGATAATATCCTTTCGGTCTCTAATTGCCCTAGGGTCTCCCTAACTTAGCTTTCGCCCTAATTAGGTATCACCTATTGTAATTAAGCAAGCCTTCCCTCCCAATCTTTCGATCCAGGTCGGGGGTAAGTAATTAATCGGTCTCCTACATGCATTCATTCAACCTAATCATAATTATATTGCTTAATACAATTCTTGTCGCAAAACTAATCTAATCATGTCGATCCTAACATATTGCTACCACGGTTTCCCTAGTCCTAACATATTAAAGGAATTAGCTACGCATGGCTCGGGATACTACACTAGCAATGGCTAATCTAATAACATAAGACATGACAACTAAATAGAGAAATAACAAAAGCAATAAAGAAACTAGGAAGAATAAAAGGGAAGAGAAAGTTACAGAGTAAGGATTCGGAAAAATAGGAGGCAGAACAGAAAGTAGTATTAAAACAGTAACCAGAGGAAAGTAACGTGTGATTTCCCCCAGCAAAAGCCCTCATACAAATGACGAAATACCTTCCTATTTATAAGAAGATAGGATTTATTTAACCTAATGACGGAAATAAACTAAAAAGCCCAAGCCCGTAAGAGAATCAACTCGATCGAGTGGTTTTAAACTACTCGATCGAGTAAACCAGAGCTTAAACTGTTCGATCGACCAAAAATCTTACTCGATCGACTAAACACTAAATGGCAACTGGTCGATCGACCATATAAAGTGCTCGATTGACTTATTATATGACCTAAAACCACTCGATCGACTAGAAAAGCAATCAATCGAGTGAAAACTAACTTCAGCAGTTACTTGTTCTCGTTAGTTGGCTATGACTTGTCTTTTTAGCTCCCGAAACAGCTTCACGCATCCCAAGACAACTATAATTCCGCTCCAAATTCACTCTTCCTCCAAATGCATGCAAAACAGACGATAAAAAGCTTGATTTCACTACTTTCTGGTTCATTCCTGCAAATAAGACAAAATAACCCAAAGTAGCATATTCGGGGCATTTCGCAGCATAAAACTACGATAAAAGCATAGAAATAGGTGTATTAAAAGGCCTAAAAAGACTATATAAAATGCACGTATTATGCTACCTATTGCCTATTTTCTACACTAACGATGCCGGAACAAATGCAAAGTAAAGGGGAATCAGCCGCTGACCGTGCTTCTCCGAAACACAACACAAAAAAGCCTAACACAAATAAACTACAAACCAAAAACACACACATACAGACCGCCTCACGCAAAATACATCAACACACATTCGATACAAACAAGTGACCATACAAACAGGATCTGGTACATGTATTTATCATACAGACACAGGCCTAAAGAAATGAACTAGAGGCTATCAGCCACCTTCCGAAGTAAGCACTCCCTATCCTTTTGATCGGAAAAGAAAAGAAGCAACATGGAAAAGAAGGGGGTAACCGAGGAAGCAGAGGTGTTTACCATAATGGTAATACCTATTTCTACTCCATGACAAAAAAAGGAAACAATGCCTGGCAGATTTCGGACGACATGACAATTAGTAATTGTGAGTCAGTGCATCACCCCGATATTAACCCTCAATCATCGGAATTCGGCGATGAGAAGGAGCCATGACATAGGGCGCCACCCCAATGTTGAAACCCAATCATCAGAATTCAACAACGATCGAAGACGGTAACATGGAACGATGCACCCGTCTTAACCCCCAATCACTACTACAAATCTAGGCAACCACAACGGCCCTTTAACAACGCTTATTCACGAAAATCACCAAAAGACGTTGTAGAATGGATTGCGCGAAATTTTACTAAACTTAATTACAACGGTTATATGATGTTAACCGTTGTTATTGGTTTTAACAACGGGTCAAACTTGCACAACCGTTGTTAATATAAAAACTAATAACAACAGTTTACTCTGTAATACATTATAACCGTTGTTAATAATTTGGCGCAAAATTAGTGAAAAGTAATTACAACGGTTATATTAGAACCCGTTGTTAATACTTTTTAACAATGGTTGTCAAAGGAACCGTTGTTAATAAATTATCTAATGACAACGGGTTTATGAGTAATAACCGTTGTCAATAATTTCAAGCAAATACCACAATAAATACCACACAAACACAGATCAGCTACAGCCACAAACACAAACACAAACACAAACACACAACCACACTCTTTCTCATCGTCTCTTTCTCATCGTCGCTTTATCATCTCCGTCACTGTTGTTGTCATCATCTCTTTCTTTCTCTAATTATCAGGTATATATCTATCGCTTTATGGTTTTAGGTTTTTATCATCTCCGTCATTATTGTTCTTCCTCTAATTATTTTATTTGCATGTGTTTTTCTCCGTCATTGTTGTTTCTCTAATTATTATTCACTTAGTTTTTCTGCGTTTATTAGTAAAACAAATTAAATAAAATAAAACAAAGAAGATGATGGAGAGGATAGTAAAACAAGTCCACATTTAACATACATAAACTTAATTAATTGATATATATACATAAACTTAATGCATTGCTAAAAATATATTTCTTAGATGTTCATATAGGGATGCATTTTCTTCTATGAGAATCATCCTCTCCTCCTTTGTTATTTGGAGGTTTTGTTCCGCAGATGCAATATCTTCATATAGTTGCATTATCTGCGGCTCTAACAAGCCATTTTCTTTGGCCCCCTTGAGTGCGATCCGAGCTTGCTCAAGGAGGAGCATGTTCTTCCTCTCGATTTCCTGCAAGCGGCGTTTGAAACTTTTGTTGTACTCGGTCATAATGCATGTTACATGAATGGTATCATTCATTATTGAAGGAAGTTTGGAGTATATTAGGTTTTAAAGATTTAGGGTTTGGAGTTTAGGTTGGAGATAGTGATATAATGGATTGGTTATTGAGATAATGGAATGAATTTATAATTAGTATATGTGTCGTTTGAGTTGTTTTTTAGTTAATATGTTTAGGGTTTGATGCTTAAATTAATACGAAGTATGGCTTTTTATTTAGGAAGTTGTGTCATATCCCTTCTTCAAATCTTATAACCCTTCGCATTGCATATATTGTATCCTTTCATGCAGGGATTTTGGCACTAATAATGCATCTAGTAATATATAATTAATTGATGCAGGAGGGATTTTGGCAGTAATGCTTTGTATTTTTATTTTTTTTAAAAACAATAACAACAGTTATTTAAAAAAAAACCCGTTGTCTTTAGTTATAACAACGGTTTTTTCTATTGTAACCGTTGTTATAACTGTTCCACCAAAAATTAGTCACACTTTCCACAACGGTTATATAAAAAAAACCCGTTGTCTTTAGTTATAACAATGGTTTTTTCTATTGTAACCGTTGTTATAACTTTCCCATCAAAAATTAGTCACACTTTCCACAACGAATGACTCGTAAGGACAAAGGTTTTTAACCGTTGTTAATAGTTTTCACAATGGGCTTCTTAAAAAAACCAGCCGTTGTTAAAAGTTTTAACAACGAATGCATTAACAAAGTCCGCTTTTTTATATAACAACGGTCTTTAACCGTTGTTATACATTATATATGTAGTAGTGAATCATCGGACCTCCGATTCTCTGCAGACAACAGCCAATGATCAACACCTGATCAAAAGCCACCAGAGAGAAACACAACTCGACGAGGACAGGGCAACATCCATCTCTCCTCCTCCCGGATCATCCACCTCCTCGAAAGCCTTACTAACGGACCTAGTGGGCCCAGAACACTCCCCTGCAATTAGGACAAAATAAAACGTGTCAGCCGAAATTTCGGCATTGCGACGGCACAAAAATGGACGAATCCAAAAAACACACTTGCAAATACAAAACAGAACAGAGGCAAACCCGCCCAAACCTATCCAACAAAAACACTCCACAAAAATCGCACAAAAAACAACTCACGCTTCTTTCCAAAAAAAAAACTCCACAAAAACTTCCAAAACCCCCCAACACCTCAAGGCCCGCAAAATAAACAACAAAAATTCCCGACATATTTGGGTATTTTTCACAACTCAAAACAAGGCAATTTTACGCCAATTCGGGCACAAACAGGTGAAAAATTCAAAATATGACCACTACAAAACAACGTGATTTAACCACGTCTCAAACTAACCTAAACTACCGTTAAGGTCCATTTCTAGACAAACCGGCTTAGTTTGAGCCCAAACAGACGTTTATTTCGTCAGCATGAGACCGTCTCAAAAAGGCAAAAACTCAAACTTTTCCCACAACACCCAACGAAGGTTCAATATGGCAAAGACGGTATTCCCCAACTACAATGCAACCTAGTGGGGCACACAACACAAGCAAACAAACACAGCATTGTGAAATAAGACGGTTTTCCGTCTCACTCACGCTTTTCGAACCTAGGGAGCGGGAACGGGGACCAAAATTTATACTAAAAGCACCCCTATACCCCTAAACAGGTTTTTAACCTATTGTAATCATCAATTTCACTCGAAAGTGGGCTAAATAAAACGCCTTAATCGATTTTCGAAGGGTTAGGGTTTTGCCCTAATTCAATCAACGAAAAGACAAACAAATTTGAATGGATTCAAGAGGATTTACATACCTTGAGATGACATGATGACAATGGCACAAAGTCAAGCAAGAAACAAAGACGAAAATGCCGTGTTTCGTGGTTTTTTGTGATGTTGTGTTGAAGAAGTCGAGTGAGAATGAGAGCAGCCACTTCTCGGGTCCTTTTACTGGAAATAGGGAAGGCCCCTTCCCTCGCACAACTGCTCGCACCTCAATCAGGCGCTCCTTGCTTTATTCAGCGGAATTTTGGGCTTTGGCCCAATTCCCATACAAACCTCAAAATTTTCAAACGCCGGAATTAAAAACCATCATCTTTCAGATACAAAGACAAAATAGCGAAATTCAAATTCGCTATTTTCACAATATTTCAGCGGCGGAATTAAAAACCGTCATTTTTCAAATACAAAAACAAAATAGTGAAATTCAAACTCGCTATTTTCACAAAACTTCAATGACGGAATTAAAAACCGTCATTTCTCGAATAAAAGCAAAACTGTGAAATTCAAAATTCGCTATTTTCACAAAATTTCAACGGCGAAATTCAAAACCGTAATCTTTCAAAAATAAATAGTGAAGTTCAAATTCGCTATTTTCATAAAATTTTCAGCGACATGTTCAAAACCCAAATGAACGGCAATAAAAACCGTCATTTTTCAAATACAAAAATTGTGAATTTCAGATTCGCTATTTTCCTTAAACTTCAATGACAGAATAAAAAAACGTCATTTCTCGAACAAAATCAAAATAGTGAAATTCGAAATTTGGTATTCCCAAAAATTTCAAATTTTCAGTGATGGCATTAAAAACCGTCAAAGCTTCAAACAGGATAGTGAAATTCACTACCCTTCACAAATCTTAAATCATGGGAAGGTGAAATCGAAACCGCTATCCCTAAATACACATCGAATGGCAGAATGTACATCTGCCGTTTTTTAAAAACTTCCAAGAAACGGCAATAAAAACCGTTACCTCCCTTCCAGATTCAAAATGATCGCCAACCACGGGAGCCACGCTCACGAGCCTATCCCTTTCCGGCGCCACAAACATCCAATACAAACATCGAGATTCCCCATTAGGATATCGGAGGCTTCCTCACGGAGCCCGCTAAACTCAAACGACCTCCCAAAATAGACCCGTCTGACGCGGCTTTTTCCCAAAGTCAATCACATTCAACATGGCTGGCAAGCCTCACAACGCACATTCATCATGGCTGACGAACCTCAAAACGCATCACATTCAACAACGGCTGCCGACCCCCATCATATCCGCAGCGCGGCTGGCGAGCCCCTTCATATTCGCAACGCGGCTGGCGAGCCCCTTCATATCAACAACGCGGCTGGCGAGCCCCTTCAAACTGCAACGTGGCTGGCGAGCCTCAAAACGCATCACATTCAACATGGCTAGCGAGACTCACAACGCACATTCAGCATGACTGGTGAGCCTCAAAACGCATCACAGTCAACAGCGGCTGGCAAGCCCCATCATATCCGCAACGCGGCTGGCGAGCCCCTTCATATCCGCAACGCGGCTAGCGAGCCTCTTCATAGCTGCAACACGACTGGCGAGCCTTTGGTCGCAGACAAGAAACAACTCAAGGACATATACTAAAGATGCCTCAGGTATGACTCCTTCTTATGGCTAGCGAGCCTTCGTATGTAGTCTAACGGACTTTAAACGACCCGTATGAATAGTCGACAGACTCTAAACTCTTCCCGACGACAGGTCCTTGACTCATATCCCAAAGTCGCCTTGGCGTCGCCCTTCCCGATGGTAGGTCCTCGGCACGAACCCTTTGGAGCCACCTCGACGTCACTTCGGTCTCCAAGTTGTAATCTTCGATTGACCTGGGGGCTATACTTTGACTTTCGCCCTGTCCAAGCCTCAGTCAAAGTGGGGTTTTTGTAGATACCCAATATCTGTCGAGTCTCCAACAAACACTTGATGATTATCGGACTACAACATGCTTAAGAATCGCAGCGCTTGATCGACAGTTTTGTACAACTATACGTCGGAAAACATAAAGCGATTTCGAAAACAAAACATTTCCAAACTTTTCAAAAGTAACTTGAGTGCTTAATGTATGACGACGGGGTCGCAATGACACTAACTAGAGTCAAAACCGACACTGGAAAAAAACCGACTCAAAAATTCAAATCCCGACTCCAACAACGAGTCAAACCGAGTCAAACACAAAAACAACAAACTTTTAAAGACTTCCATGTTAATTATTTCCGGAATGCTTCATGGTTAAGTACAAATCATGTCATCCAAAACATAGAATAGAACAAATCATGATTTCAGTTACGTGATAGTGACAAGACACCTCGAAGACCCGCGAAACGGCACGCGCATCTTCGAGCAGCCCATGCGGCCACGTCGCTCAAAATGAAGACAACCATCCATTTGTTTATAAATACCCACCTTCACACACCATAACACTTTACGCGTGTGTCCGCCCCCTCATCTCTCCTTTAAACGCCACGTCGACTTCTCAAGTCACAAACCGACATGTGTTTTCGACCTAACGATCAAAAACACAAGCCTTACACATTGTTTGGTACCGTCATCGTGCATTAAATCACTTGACCGACTATCTCGACCAACTACACCATCACTAAACATAAAACACTCTTTTACATTGCTAAAACGGCTTTCAAACCGAGTTTTCCGACCAAACAAGTTAATACACTTTCGTCGATTTCTCGTCTGAAGCCTATCATGTAAGTATGAGGGTGTAAAAACCCTCTTCTATCTTGTTTTTCATCCGTTTTATGACTATAACATGCTAAAACATGCAAAACATTATTCAAATATAGGTTAGATGAGCGAAAATCGGATTTTAGCCGGAGAAGGGGCTGCTTGTATAGCAGGCACGCTCACGCCTAAACCCCCTCTCAGGCCTTAATCTAGCCGTGTTTGGTATCATATTTCTCTTTATTCCATTTCTTATTTGCAATCGGTTTTTACCATTTCAAATATCTCCACATAACAATAATCATACAATTCCAATTACAAACATGCCAAAATCCCCTTTCCCCCAAATCATAAACTACGGCAAAACCCTAAAAGACAAATGACAAAACTCATAGAACTAGAGGCTTACCGACACAATCGACGTGAAGGAAGGGTGAACAAGACTCACGAAAGATCCACGAACTTGAGACTGATTTGGAGATGATTAGAGTTACGTTCTAAGTTTAGGTTTTGGTAAAAGTGATTAAGAAACTATAAATCTCGTTTATATAACTCTAATCCTCTCCAAATCAAACAGCGGAAATAAACATCGTCATGCCGGATACTCGGTCGAGTATATAGTATACTCGGCTGAGTATCCCCTACTCGGTCGAGTATTCTTGGACAGTAGCCTGACCACAAATACACGACGTACTTACTCGACCGAGTAAGCCATATTCGGCCGTGTAAGAGACTTAGAGAACCGTAGTATTACAAGTAAGCATTGGTATATCATTCCCGATGAGCAATATGTCATCCACATATAAAACTAGGAAAATAACTCTACTCCCACTAAAGTTCATGTACAAACACGGTTCCTCAACACTTTGAGTAAAACCGTATTGTTTAATGACATGATCGAAGAGATGGTTCCAACTCCTAGATGCTTTCTATATACCATATATGGATATCTTAAGCTTACACACCTTCTTAGGTTTCGATTTATCCACAAAACCTTCAGGTTTTGTCATATACACTTCCTCTTCTAGAATCCCATTCAAGAAGGCGGTTTTGACATCCATTTGCCAAATCTCATAATTATGAAATACGAAAACCGCTAAGATGATCCTAATGGATGGAAGCATAGTGGCTGGAGCGAAGGTTTCGCCATAGTGAAGACCAAGAACTTGAGTGAAACCTTTTGCCACCAATTTGGCTTTGTAAACATCAATATGTTTATCCATGCCGAGCTTGATCTTAAAGATCCATTTACCCTGAAGGGGTCACACACCCTCAGGTAAATCCACCAAGTGCCATACTTGGTTCTCGTACATGGAGTCCATTTTGGATCGCATGGCCTCAAGCCAATACAAATGCACGAAGTCGGGACTAGAAATGGCCGATTTGTAGGTAGTCGGTTCGTCACTTCTAGAAGTAACAAATTACTATTTTCCTCTATATTACTGAGGTAACGGTGAGGTTGATGACTAATTCTACCTGACCTCCTAGGAACAGTTACCGTTTCAGAACAAGAGGGAATGTTTTCCTCCACTTGATTCTCGGTTTCTGGCTCTTGAACTTCATCAATTTCAAATTTCCTCTCACTCTATCTATTAGAAATAAATTCTTTTTCTAAGAAGACAAGATAACGAGACATAAACACTTTGTTCTCGTGACTATTGTAGAAGTAATAACCACATGTTTCCTTCGAATATCCTACAAAAAGACATTATTCAGATCTGGGTGCACGTTTGTCGTCAAACTTGTTCTGAACATACGCCTCGCAACCCCAAATTCTCATAAAAGATAAATAAGGGACCTTCCCTGTCTATATCTCATATGGAGTCTTACTGTCTGCTTTAGTCGGGCTTCGATTTAGTGAGAATGTTGCAGACAAAATGGCGAAACCCTAAAATGAATCAGGAAGCTCAGTTAGGCTCATCATTGACGGAACCATATCTAATAAAGTGCGGTTTCACCTTCTGGCCACGCCATTTAATTGTGGTGTGCCAGGAGGAGTCCATTTTAATATAATACCACAATCTTTCAAGTGTTAATCGAATTCTTCATTTAAGTATTCACCACCACGATCGGATCGTAGGGCTTTAATATTCTTATCTAATTGGTTCTCTGTTTCATGTTGAAACTCTTTGAACTTCTCAAAAGCTTCACTTTTGTGCTTCATTAAGTTGATATACCCATATCTACTTAAATCATCAGTAAACGTGAAGAAGTAGAGATAACCTCCTCTAGAGGTGACGGTTAATGGACCGCACACATCGGTATAAATGAGGGCCAAAACCTTACTAGCTCGTGTCCCTTTTCCCGTGAAAGGAGCACGAGTCATCTTGCCTAAAAGACAAGACTCACATACACCATAAGATTCATAACCAAATGGTTTGAGAACTTTAGATGAAATAAGTCTCTTTATGCGTCTTTCGTTTATATCACCTAAATGACAATGTCAGAGGTAGGATAGATTTGGTTCACAAGTTTTGAGTTTCTTGTTCTCTACATGATAAACTTCATTAATATTATTAAGAACATAAATACCTCCAATAGAAATGGCTTTAACATAAACCATATCATTAAACAAAAAGGTACAATAATTGTCCTTGATCACAAAAGAAAAATAACATTCCACGTCTAATACGGAGATGGAGATAATGTTCTTAGTTAAAGTTGGTAAAAAAATAACAATTATTTAAAAACAACTCTAAACCAATTGGCGTCAGCGTGTCGTTGTACGCCCAATCAAACACATTTATAATTCTCAAAAAACAACTAGTTAGTGGTAAGTCGAGGTCAATCCATGGAACGGTGTGCTTTATCTATCTCAATTTATGCTAGTGTCACAATTTGTTTGGGTTTGTAGTTGTGTCTAAACTAATGCAAGCAATAAAGTGAATAAAAGCGTAAACAAGTATTAAAGAGTGCTAGGATGTCATGGGTTCACAAGGGATTCATGGGAGTTGACCATACAAACATGTTCTCAAAGTTGAAAGTAATTAATGTTGTAAAGGAACTGAGTTGGTTTATGTCGTACGGTTCTTAGGAAGACTTGGGTCCCGGAGCCGAATCGATTAGATTGAACAACACCTACAAGTCGGCTTAGTTTCCTCCTAATCACTTCTATGCATGGTCTAACAAGAGTCGAGTTGGTTTATATCTTACAAGTCTCATTGAAAAGATAAGATATGGTTGTAAATGCAAGGATTCATAGGCTTAGCATTTCATCAAACATAACATGTGCATAGGTTAACAATACAACAAACAAGCAATTTAATTATGGAAACATATTAGATTAAGCATGAATCAATCCCCATGTTGGTTTCCCCTAATTACCCATTAACCCTAGCTAAGTAACTACTCACTCATGATCAAGTTTAACATGTTAATAAGGTTGTCAATCATACTAACAAAGCCAAACATGTTGAACAAGTAAGAAAGATTAACAATAATTAAAATAAGGATTAAGAGAATTATACCTATGGAGATTCCAAAATAATAATGCAAAGAATAATAGAAGTACTTGATGATTGATGGAAGGTTGTCAATCTCCCAATAAACCCAAATGATCTTCTAAATACCCAATAATAAACTTGAATTACTCAATAATAAACTTGAACAATAATTAAGGAAAGATTAATGTGTAATTTTGTGGAAAGATTAAAGGATAATCTATTCTAATCTACTCCTAATCTAATCTAAGGAAAGTTGATTTAATCTAAGAAAGCTTGATTCTAATCTAAGGGAACTTGGTTTAGAGAGCATTACAAATGGGGTATATATAGTAGTACATCATTAGGTTAAGCAAGGGTAAATTAGTAAATAACAATGCTAATTGTTGAGTAGGGAAATGCTCCTCTCAAAGAAAGATGCTCCTATCCTTTTTGCTAGTCTTTCAGAAATATGCGCATCTCGAGTGGCACAAGGAAGAGGTCGTTTTGCACTGTTAAGGAATCCGAGCGGCCAGGTATTCGGGACGAGCGGATCACAAGGCCTTAGGACAAGCGTCTTGTTGTTGGGACGCTCGGATTATTGGGGGAGGAGACGAGCGGATTTGGAGCAAGACGCTCGGATCACTGGGCAGTGTACTTCTCTTTTCTTTGTGTCTAACAATCCGCTCGTCCCGAGCAGAAAAGGAGCGTTCTAGGCCTCAACCCGAGCGGGTTGAATTTGTCCCGAGCGGGTTGAGCTGTATCATGCCTTACTTGAGCTCGGATTGTAAAACGGACCTCATTCCTCATCCGGGCTCCTATTGGAGATATTCAAAAGCTTAGATCCCTTTCTTTTTCGATGCCATTTCATCTAGCATACATTCAGAGCCAAAGGAGCAACTCTCAGTTTGGTTCCGAGCAATTTCTTCTTATAATGTCTTCGTTCTCGTCATCCTTGCTTTTAAGCCTATGAGCCTTCTATATACTCTTTATTCCTACATCCTTGGTCACCAGTATTACCTCCTCTTCATACTAGTCCATCTAATATTATCAATAAGCTTTCAAATATGCACGAAAGAGGGGAATTTCCGCCTTATTATCGTCCTTCCTACAAAACATACGAAATGCACTAGGAAAGCAAAATAGAAAGCATTTGACGGATAAATAGGATATGGAACGTTATAATAGTATACAAAATGGGCTCAATTAGGGGACTTAATCTGCGCAATTATGAGTCACATCAAATATCCCCAAACCGAACCTTTACTCATCCCGAGTAAAGAGGTGATAAAAACTAGGACACTTATTCAAACTAACCTACTAATATAGCCGATGTGAGACAATTAGCGGGTCTCACTCCGCCCCTTCAACTCACAACAAGATAACCATGAGGTAGGATGCCTTCTTGCAAGGCAAGGTGGGGCTTGCCAAAATGGCGACAAATCCAAGCATTAAAGCACACAAAACAAGTAATGGTTGCATCTACAAAAGAATAGCCACTTTCCTCATCTAAGTGGCGGAAATTATCTACAAGGGAAGTAATCTAAGGGTACATATTCCATCATAGATACGGTTTCTTCAAACTACTTAGCCTAGAAGGATACACATAAATCACCTCCAAATTGTGTCAATCTAGGGTACCTTTGTCCAAAATCGTTAAATGCTTTTGTCAAAAATAGACTCCCTATAGTGTTAGAAACACTGGAGGATCACGGAATTCCCCTTCTTGCCTAGACAAGAAGAAGGGTCGTCCAATCTCTACCATGCACAAAAGTGGATACGATGGAAAAGGGATCAATAGTATTTGAGTTTCATTTGGGAGTTTGCTTTTTGTTGCTGTTTTTCCCCCCAATTTCTTGTGGCATTTAACAATTGAGAATACTTTCTTTTTGCCATTTCTTTTGATGTTTGGCATTTCAATACTTAACAATTTAAACTTTTCTTTTCTTTTATTTTTTTTTTTAACATTTTCAAAGTCACCCCATTTGAAGTGAGGGTGCCTTATATTTGAAGCTTAGGAGTTTATTTTTGCTCCTCTTTTCTTTTGATGCATTTTGCAAACTTTTTGACTTTTCATTTCATTTCTTGAACTCAAATTTTTGAACAATTTTTGTGCCCATTCCCTTTGATGAAAAAAATTTGGTAGAATATGGATGATGGTTTCAATGGTCACCATGGAATAAACGGTAGCAACAGAGTTATCACACCACAAGGTACTCTTGGTTAGGCATTAATCCATGGGTCAAAGGATACTAGCATGACACATCCTAGGGTGTTTTACAAGTATTCTAACAAGCAAAGTCTTAAGAAGAAAAAGCATTTACAAGGGCCTATATACACTTGTCAAGCTTCCTAAATAAACGGTTTCACAAAATTTTCCTAAATGGAACTACATGCCATGATGCAACTAACATTTATACATCCTAATGCATATGCTTCTACCAACTAGTATGCCAAATAATCTAAATGCAAGTCCTATAATCACATTGTTTATACCGCATCAATCAAAATAAAGCCACATAGTCATTAACATAAAGAGGAAAAAGGAAATTGGAAAGATCATACCATGCGGTCTTCAATATCCTCATGTCTTGGATGTGGCATAGTCGATCAATGTGAAAAAGGATAGACAAACACAATATATACAAACACACAATATATACACAAGACTACACTACAAAGGAAATAAACATGTTTTTGGAATTTTTAAATTTTCAAATTTTTAAGGGTTTTGTTTTTATGAAATTAAAGAACATGTTTTTGGGATTTTTGGAAATTTTTCAATTTTTAGATGTTGGAATATAAATTCCCATCCCCCACTTTATTTTGGACATTGTCCTCAATGTACATGTAGGAGTAGGAATGAAAAAGAAAAACATGTTTTTGGATTTTTTGATTTTATGGAAATTGAAGTACAAATGCAATGATATGGTATGAATGAATGCATGCTCTAACTAAATGCAATTCTATATGACATATATATAACAAATGAATGCAATCTAAACTATATTATATGATGCATGATTTCTAATAAATTATGGTCACCAATGATCAAACCTCCCCAAACCGATTTAAACAATATTTCTAGTGTAGAAATGAATAGGATTGGTCATTAGTGACTATGCGTGAATTCTAGTCTATATGCAACTATCAACATGAAATATATTACAATGCAACTATATTATATGAACTAGATAGTATGAATGTAATATAATACAAATGCAAGCTAAAAGTATATGTATATAACTAAATGAAAGTGTAAATTTAATGCAAAGTCAAAGAAAAGGGTATCTTAAAAATGTTGGTTTTAGGGAGGACTCCACCAAACTCATTCCTTGTTGCCATGATTATTGATGTTGTCCATGTTGCTCAATGCTCTTAATAACCGGTCAAATGCTTGAGCACAATCTTCAAACAAGCATGAATACGGTTTGTTCCAATTCAATATGAAGCTTGGCCAATGGAGCATGTCACTCATTTTCTCTTTCACCTTGCCCTTTGAACTTGAGTATTTACTATGCTTTAAACAGATAATCCCATGATTCTTGTCATAGGGGGTTTTCCGGTTGCTCCTATTTTTTCCAAAGTTGATGACGAAAATATTTGGACTAGGTGATCTACCAATAATAGAAGGTGAATTTTCATGGCCTTGATGATGGGTGTCCTTTGGAGTTGGGATAGTGGGTGCCAAATTTCCATATGTAGGCTCCTTCTTAGCCCTTTCTTTGAGCTTCTTCACTAAGTAATTCATGTATGATGATTTGACTTTCGTGAGAAGGTCCATAATGTCATCTCCAAGTATCATGGGCTCCATAGTGGGTTTGAAAATGTTCTCATGAAGGCATTCCTCCTCTTTATCGAAGCAATCTTCAAACTTCTCAAGGATGGGTTCCTCAAGAAAGCTAATCCCATAACTCCATTCATCATTTGAGTCCATCTTTCCCTCATCATCTTCCTCCATAGATCCGTCGTCATCGCTTTCTACATATGAATCATAAATAGGGGCTTCTCTCCTCTTTATTAACTCTTTCTCCAACACCTTAAAGTCCACATCAATAGTCACACCCTCATACTCACAAAGGTTAAGAGTATTTGGCCTACTCAACCTCATATCTTCCTCATGAAATACCACACTTTCATACTCACAAGAGCTCAAGGAGATTGGCTCTTCCCACTTCTCATCTTCCACATCCAAGGTTACTCCTTCAAACTCACATTCATGGTCAATGCTCAAGGATTGGTGGGGGGTAGTTGTTTCAGATTCTTTCATTTGGGCAATTTGAATCTCCAATTCCTCACCTTGGGTAACAATGCCTTGAAGAACATTGTCCCTCTTTTGTCTTTCCTCTAGCATTTGTTTGAAGAAGCTTTGTTGATCTCCCATCCTTTAGAGAATCACATTTTGAATGGGTTCATCTTCTTGTTGTGGGTATGTGTGAAAGTGCTCATATTGTGGCATTTGGAATTGATTGTAAAGTGAATTTTGGGTAGGTGGTTGTTGTGGATAATGGATGTGGGGATTTTGGTGGGAAAAGTTGGGGTAGTAGTTAGGATTTTCATTGTATGAGTAGTAAGGTAGGTTTGTCTTGACTTGCTCCTCAAACTCCCCATACCCATAGTCATACTCAAAAGATCCGTCACATACTCCATATACTAAGTCTTGGGTCATCATAGTCAGGGCAAGGAAACAACTACAAACATGGAAACTACACAACAACGGTAAGAACAATCCTTGAGGAACAAGTTCCTCAAGGTAAAAGCAAAATTAAAATAGACAAACAAGTAAGAACTTAATCGCAAAACACTGTCCCCGGCAACGGCGCCATTTTGACGTGAGCGTTTCGTTGTACGCCCAACCAAACACATTACTAATTCTCAACAAACAACTAGTTAGTGGTAAGTCGAGGTCGATCCATGGGACGGTGTGCGTTGGGTTCTAAGTCTATCTATCTCAATTTATGCTAGTGTCACAATTTGTTTGGGTTTGTAGTTGTGTCTAAACTAATGCAAGCAATAAAGTGAATAAAAGCGTAAACAAGTATTAAATAGTGCTAGGATGTCATGGGTTCACAAGGGATTCATGGGAGTTGACCATACAAACATGTTCTCAAAGTTGCAAGCAATTAATGTTATATATATAGGAACCGAGTTGGTTTATGTCTTACGGTTCTTAGGAAGAGTTGGGTCCCAGAGCCGAATCGATTAGATTGTACAACACCTACAAGTCGACTTAGTTTCCTCCTAATCACTTCTATGCATGGTCTAACAAGACTCGGGTTGGTTTATATCTTACAAGTCTTATTGAAAAGATAAGAGATGGTTGTAAATGGAAGGATTCATAGGCTTAGCATTTCATCAAACATAACATGTGCATAGGTTAACAATACAACAAACAAGCAATTTAATTATGGAAACATATTAGATTAAGCATGAATCAATCTCCATGTTGGTTACCTCTAATTACCCATTAACCCTAGCGGATTTGGAGCAAGACGCTCGGATCACTGGGCAGCGTACTTCTCTTTTCTTACTGTCTAACAATCCGCTAGTCCAGAGCAGAAAATGAGCGTCCTGGGCCTCAACCCGAGCGGGTTGAATTTGTCCCGAGCGGGTTGAGCTGTATTATGCCTTACTTGAGCTCGGATTGTTAAACGGGCGTCATTTCCTTATCCGGACTCCTATTGGAGTGATTCAAAAGCCTAGATCACTTGATTTTTCGATGCCGTTTCATCTAGCATACTTTCAGAGCCAAAGGAGCAACTCTCGATTTGGTTCCGAGAAATTTATTCTTGTAATGTCTTCCTTCTTGTCATCCTTGCTTTTAAGCCTATGAGCCTTCTATATACTCTTTATTCCTACATCCTTGGCCACCATTATTTTCTCCTCTTCGTACTAGTCCATCTAATATCATCAATAAGCTTCCAAATATGCACGGAATACGAGAATTTCCGCCTTATTATCTTCCTTCCTACAAAACATACGAAATGCAGTAGGAAAGTAAAATAGAAAGCATTTGACGGATAAAATGGCTATGGAATGTTATAATAGTATGCAAAATGGGCTTAATTAGGGGACTAAATGTGCGCGATAATGAGTCACATCACCAATTGCTAAGGTGAGTACGTATGTCCCCACGGAAACGGTCGCTACTCTAGCTCCATTCCTCATGCGTAGGTCCATATCACCCTTGGCTAGTGCTCGCACGTCCCTCACCCCATGCAGATGATTAAAAAGGTGGGATCCACATCCGGTATCTAATACCCAAGTAGAAGTACAAGCATTATTAATGTATATCATATATAAAGTAGAGGAGATTATACCTTTTGGCGTCACACGCCCGGTTGGCGTCACACGAGTACTTGGAACAATTTCGCCTCCAATGGCCCTTGCCATTATAATAATAGCATTCGGCATCGGAATGATTGCCATCATTTGGCTTGGTGTTCCTATTCATAATAGCTTTGCCCTTTACTTTGTCTTCCTTTTTGAATTGGGTCTTTCCCTTTCCCTTTCCCTTCTGAACTCCAAGCTGTAAGTTCTTCAATCGCATTGAAAGAACGTCCTTTTTTTCTCACTCCCACTTTCTTCCATGTCCCTCTCCGCTTGGGTTAGGAGAGCATGAAGCTCATGGAAACTCTTATCCATGTTGTTCATGTTATAGTTCTCCCTAAAGTGGGCAAACTTGTTGGTAAGTGAGTGGAGAATGTCGTCCACCGCAAGCTTCTTTGGAATACCACACTCTAGACGCTCTAGAGTGTAAACATACTCAACCATTTTGAACACATGTGGGCCAACATTTTGGCCCTTTTCAATCTTTTCTTCGAAGAAACGCACCGCGGCCTCATATTGGCGGATTTGCGGTGTTTGAGAAAACTTTGTTGTTACCCTTGTGAATATCTCATATGCATTGAGGGAGATAAAACGAAGATTGAAATTAGAAGTCATGGACCATATCAAGACATTTTTGACATCATTTACGACCTCCATATGATCGTCATAGGTGGTCTGTGCCGCCGTAGTAACCCTTGGGCCGGGCTCGGAAGGTAGGGGCTCAACCAAGTAGCAGAGCACTGCGGCGCTTTTGATGGTTGAATCCCATTCGACGAAATTACTTTCGTCATATTTCAAAATACACTTCTCCATTACGGACCTTAGCCATGAGTCTTTTCCAAGTTGAGTTGTGGAAGATGGTGTTGTCATTGTGAATCAAAAACTACAACAAAATAAGGAAATATAAACATTCATTGTTTTAATAATTTACTTGTAAAGCGATTTTATTAAGTTTTAGCATTTATATAATTATCCCTCACGAAATTATATAAATGATTCCGAGATCCGTTCTTAGACAAAAAATGATCATGTTATGACACCTTTTATGTTAAAACGGTAAGTCAACTTTTGACTAAATCTACCCTTAAAACTCTCGGTTGACGGATTTCAACTAAATCCATCTCCTAGCCCCAGAACAACTCTTATCCTGTTGAGTCCAACACAATGTTGTCATGTGATCTCATCACCCTAGTTACCCGAGGTAAAAAGAGTCCACAAGCGCGGTTGCCTTAATGAACACGAGGTTCATAGGTGTTACTAATTAGTAAGGCTAATCTCAAATATTTAAATATGTGAGAGATCTTGTCAATTTAGTTATTAATTCCCTATAAAATAACTAAGTCGGTGGATTGTGAATAACCGTTAATTGACAATCGCAAAATAAAATAAATGCATGTGTGGCGATTTTGGCATGATGGGAAGCAAAATATAAACATGCAAAAATATTAAATCCTAGTTTGGCAACCTAGCAAACAAATTAACTAGATTATTAGAAATTCGGAAACCAACTCCTTATCCCTTGCCTCTTCATTGGAACACCTTCCAAAAATAGCATTGTCTTGTGGGATTTGGAACTCCATCCAAAAAAGCACCGTCTCGAGAAAACGCCGGTCTTCATAATAAGTAGTAATAAAAAAATGATACAAATGAATACATAGCAATACCTATTATACATTTGATCAATTAAAATAAACAATTAATAATTATAAACCGGCGATACGAGATCGCAATTAAATTACAAATGAACCATTATTCCCTTTTATTACGGGTAATAACGATTATAAATAAACTAGGGTATACTAGATACAAATTGCATAAATAATTAAATAAATTACATTCATTCATTCAAAAATAAAAATATAAATAAAATTCTCTAAATATCATGCCAAAATTGCCCTTTAGCACAATCATAAGTATCTAGCTAAGTTTCGTGGAATTTATCGATTTTTAACCATTAAAAAAATCAATAATTAACACTTAAATCTCATTTAAGCTCAAACAAATTGTCTAATATGTTTTAGAACTCAAAATTAGTCCCCACTAATTTTATTATAATTAATTGGTTTGAAGTGGTATTATTTGCTAATTATATCGGTTTTATCGTAACCTTTATGAAATAATTTCAAAATAATTATAACCATTACAAAAAATTTGAAATAAAAAATTTTGTATATTCTGGAATATATCCAAGGACTCAAAAATCAAAAATTTCCCAAAAAAAATTTCGAATCAATTTTGAGAATAAAAACATCCATATTTATCGGTTTATATCTTTCTAAAAACCAATAAACATCAAAAAGAGATGAAATTATTTTTAAAATTTAAATTTTAAATTTTAAAACACTATTTTAAATATAAAAAAAATTTATCATGCCCATAAAATTTCGTTCCATATTTTTGAACATATTAATCCCATTTTTACCATTAAAAATCAATAAACATGCAAAACTCAATAACAAATTACAAAATTTAACATACATTATGTAAAACATATATGTGGGTTTATATAAAATTTTCATGGCTATAATAAACATGAAATTATTTTTAGTTAAATTTTTAACCAAAATATGGCATTATTGACTCGGTTTTATACAAAAATGATAATAATTAGCAAAATAACACCACAAATCACCAAATTTGACCACAAATATTTTAAGGCCAGTAGGTACGCATGCAATAAAAAATTCATGCCAAAAACCTTTCTAACACAATTTTTTAATTTTATTAGTTATCTCATAACTTGATAAAAATGCCCAAAATAAGCTTGCATGCTACACCCTAGCTCTGATACCACATAAAAGCCCATAGACCCTAATTAGGCTCCTCTAATTAGATTTACTAAATTTATTAATTTAGTTATTTAAAGATCTATGTAACATGCATGCAAATATAAATGCATAAATATAAAAGAGTAAAGAAATCATATTTCCTTACATAACTTATGGGTCGAAAATGGGCACAACAAGGACAACACCTTGTTGTTCTTGACGTTATTAAATATAGGATGATCCTCCAAAAACCAAACCTTCAAAGTAGAAGTTCTCCAATCAATTGCACCCAAGAACAAACCTCCAAATAATACAGGTAGTATTAACTAGATACTACAAATATTACCCTTAATAATATCATTAACCTTTTAGTAATAATATGTAAATATTAGATTTAGTATACTAACTCTTAGTAGTCATTTTTTAATATTTTAGAGAGTTTTACAGAGATAAATGCTATTTTTCACACATGCATTAGTTAGTGTAAAATGAGCAACAATTGCTCTAAAAAGACCTAGGGTGGCCGGCCAAGATAAGGAGAGAAGGAGTGAAGAGTTCCCATGCATGCTTTTTTACTTATGTTCTATTTTATGCAAAATTCTCATAATTGCACAATGAGAATACGAAGCATGCTTAAGTAGTAAAAATGGTGTCTAAACACCCATTTACTACACTATTTACACGGTCCAAGTCGACCTTCTATGGGCCCATTTTGATTTTATAACATGTCTCACAAATAAATGTAAATTCCCACTTAATCATCATATATGATAAAGTGTTTCCCAATTATGTTTTGTCAATAACACCGATGTCAAACGACAGTAACGTCAGACCCTAGTTGGCTAACCGTTACCGATAAACGTTGATCAGCTGACTAGTATTGCGAAAGAATATCCCGAGTATATTCCGTCCATGAGATTTACTATGTGTACGCACTATTGTGGAGGACACCTACACTAACATGAACCTAACCGGTTTTCATTTAATTTAGACACATCCTAAGTTCATTATTGTTCATTAGTTTAGGCCCGAGGATTGTTTTGCTCTGATACCACTTTGTAACGCCCCATTTATTTATGAGCCTTTAGCGGGACATTCCCAAATAAATAGGTCTGTTACCATCTCGGTTTCCCGAGGCAGTGATTAACAAAGGTAACAAACCAAAGTACTTTATATAAAATAACCATTAAAGGTCTTATTACAATTGTTAAACTGATTAAATTAAACTATAACAATACAATTTACTACGCAATGGAAATAAATAAAACTACATAAATAATGTTAAGTCAAACTAAAGTGATCTAGACAGCAGCTACAGTCCAGGTCTGGCTCACGTCCCAATGCTCCTAAGTCCAGCAAACTCAAAATCTGTTATCCTAAATCTGCTCCCCATTTAACCGGAAATGTTAAATGGCTCACCACAGGGCCCCATCAATTAAAGCATGCATCATTTTATTTCACACAACACAAAAACAAGCACCCGTCAACTAATGGTTGAGTAGAATAAGTAACAGTAGTAATTAATAAGAATTATATGATAAAACATGTTATGATGAAATATGCAAATGCAGCTGAGCTCATCACCCCAAACACCCGTTCATCCCCCCAATCCCTGGCCCGGGGTATCCATCATCCCAAACGAAGTTGATGTATCCATCATCCCAACCGAAGTTAAGGTATCCATCATCCCAACACAAGGGCGAGGTATCCATCATCACAGTATAAAACTGAGGTATCTAATGCAAATGACATGTCAATATAAAATCATCTTAGACACGAGGCTGAGGTATCCAGTGCAAATGAAATGCTAATGATATGTCCATGAATAATAAATAACAATAACCAATCATCCCAGACACGAAGCCGAGGAAAAAAAACAATAATTATCTTGTAACGATAATCCAATAACTAATGCCAACACTATACAATTAACCGAATAATTCCACAACTTTCCAATGATAATGTACAATTCAATAAATAGACAGTTGAGTAGTTATCCTACTTGGCAAGCAAATATTCCAATAAAGCAATCCAAAAAAATCAATTAATAGTACCCTTCCCCAAAACCGTCACCTAAAAATTATAATTATTATAATTACCAACTACATATTTACATAAAACAATATAATCAATTATTCATTAATTATTAATTATATTTAATTGTTCTATTACGCAAATTAATAATATAAAACCTTTCTCAAACTAATAAACCAATCCCACAACTGATACCGTCGTAGAGTACCAAAGATAAATTTATAATTCCAAACTACTACTATAGCTAGTGGCAGTCAGGGTCGAACCACAGAGAGGCGATGCAATTATTAGTTGTCTAATTTTAGTCGAAGGTAACAGATGTAAGGGGGTTTGATTTGAATTGTTCTATAACTAATGGCAACGAAATTTAAAAGTAAAGTAAGCAAATAAATGAGCAATGAATGAAAATATATGAAATCAAAAATTAAAAAAATGCTAAGATGATCGGTTTACTATATTTTCGACGGCAGTATCCTAGGTAGGTCCCAGAAAATCACGTAAGATGGGAAAATAAGAAGTCCTCTCGGTCCATTCTTAACAGGTAACAACCTTTCGGCCGAAGCTACGGGTCCCTAATATCACTAATATTAACTTTCGTCCTGAAAAGTGATTTAAAAGTCTAAATTAACTTATCTCTCGATTTTATTAATTTAGCCGTCTTAATTAGGTAGTCTATTTTCCTCCCCTATCTTTCCATCTTATCGGGTCGGTCAATTCCTAAGCATTCAACTAGTCGCGTGCACTCGATTCGTCAAATATAGCAATAAAATTAATTAAAACGAAGTAAACCTCACGTGAGCTAGTCGATCGACCAGAGTATGCGGTCGATCGTCCAAGACGCGACTCAGACTAGCCTAATCTACGCCGTCTACACTACAGGTCCCCTACATCCTAACACAAGAGGTTTAGCTACTCATGATTATGATAATAACAACAACAAATTCATACTTAAATTAACTGAATAAGCAATTAACATGAAACGATAATATGGCTTTGGGAGAACTAAACTGGCAATTTTAATTACGGCGGATTTAAAGCAACAAAACTGAATGCAGGAACATGAGAATACTGTAAAGATGAATTGAATAACAAAGACCAAAACCAAGTGCGGAAACTAAACTTTATTGACGGAGAATTAAACTAAAACTAATCAAAAGTTCAACCTTTGTGTAGAACCCTAATTAATTCCTAAAATTCGATGATGAAGACTTGATGCCTCTGGTTACGTTATATAGATAAACATACGTAACTTTATTCTCAAACCTAATTAGAATGGGCTTCGGAATTCAAATCCTTTTAATTCACGTCAGAATTACGTTGTGGTCGATCGACCACTGATGCCTATCGACTGAACTGCGTTGTACAAGGGCTTCTGAAAGTCGTACTCTGGTCGATCGACCATGGGCACCGGTCTATCGACCATTTCAACAGGTACTTGGCTCCAAAAGCTTCGTGAATTTGTCTTTCGAGCTTCGATACTTGCACCAAGTTCGCTTCACGAGTCTTTACTTCACGTCAAATGCAATGCAGGATACATAGGGACGAATTCGGCTCATTTCCCGCTGGATTCTTCACATTTCTGCAATATTACGCAAAAACACGAAAGTAGACGGAAATGGGGAAAATCGTAGCATAAACTACATAAATGAGCTCTAAAATGCGTGTAAAATAGGGTGTAAAACATCATATAAAAGACACGCATCAAACTTCCCCAAACCAAACCCTTGCTTGTCCCCAAGCAAGATCTAGACTCAATCCTAAAACCTAATGGAACGATTTCAATCTGAGAGCGAAATGCAAACCGAATAGCCTAAACCAGTTTAATGCTACTAATCAACAGTCAATTATCAATATGAATCATGCAAACGAGTTATGTAGTCGTCAAAAAACTGCTGAACCGTCAACTATAGAGACTTATCATTGTGGACTCTCACGGGTCGCTCATATCACACATAAGCACAGGTGAATATATGTAAAAAATAGAAAGAATTCATTTTGTAGTGACACTCAGCCAACTACGACCTATAAGAACATGCCTGCAATCTAATATGAAAGTAATTTCTACAACCGTACATATGCATTCCAACCAAACAAATGACCATGACACATGCCGAGGTAAATATGGATATGTAAGGCTATGGGCAGAAAGGGCTAAGATAAATTTGGATAAAAACGGAGTTAAAAGCCAAGCTAGTAACTAAGGGAACCAAACTATAGCAACATCCAACTTCTTGCTCAAGAATAAATCGATGAAACAGTGCTATAACTAGCACTAAACTCACAAACTCCATAAATAATCAACTCCCCAACAATTAGAAATAATACATGGGAGTACAAAATCACCAACTCATAACAATTGCAACATGTGATTTTTCGAATTTTCTTTTTTTTTCTCAGCTGCAGTACTTAGTCGATCGACCAATGTAGTCGGTCGATAGACTGATCTTCTTTTTGGTTTGAATCATTTTTCTTTTTTTTCAATTCTGTTTTTTTTTTCTTTCTTTCTTTCCTTCTTTGTCCTTTTCATCTTCCCATCATAATTCTCATAAAGAGCATTAGCTACCAAAAACGAAATGACAATCCCAAGAGCATAAACTACTAGCTTGACAAGGGCAGGCTATATGTAGGATGTAGTAACGGGACAAAAAGGCTATTTTTGGCATTGTGGAGCTTATGGGCAAAAAGAATAAGGGGTGACCTCTTCCACATGTGTCAACAAACCACAAATCAAATGCATACAGGTATTAAGTAGATTAAGTTCTTATTTATGCATATTGATGTAACACGTCTCATAAGGAGTAACTACTCACATTCCCAAATAAACCGGCCATGAATGCCACCAGTTATAGGCTCTAAATCTCAGAAAATGATGTAGTTTGCCATAAATCTAAGTCAAGTCTCCAGTTTCAGCAAGAAATGTAACGAAAACTCGTAGATTATGCATATTATTCTACTGATAACTTGTCAATTAAGCAAGGCTTAGGCATAAACAACTGAAAATGCAATGTCATCATGGAAATACTACCGTTCCGACTCGACCTATATGCTAAAATAAACGTGCTTTTGAATTTTGTTGAAATTTTTTCAATTTTTTTTTTGATTTTTTGTATATATAAGGTAAAATAAACAACAAATGGAAACTGAAATGCAATAAGCGTGAAACAGAAATGCAATAAAACATGTGAATGCAATGCAGAACCCTTCCCCAAACCAAATCACACAATGTCCCCATTGTGCAAAATCATGTAATGAAATAAAAGGGAAACGGGAATTTGCGATAAATAATAACTAAATAAGACATGAAGAGGAGCTCGGAAACTCACAAGCTTTTAAACGCAGCAAAAGGAAACCTCCCCAAACCAGCATGAGTTAGGGGGTTTCAGTAGCCAGCAGTGCTACCACAGGTACCTGAAAAGACAAACAAAAGTACCGCGCATAATTCCGAGAAAACAATTTACTAAACGCAAAATTATGTGCAAAATAAGAAAAATAGAAGTAAACCGAAATTAGTCGGAGAATAAAGTGGAGAAAAGACTCCCACAACTCCGCTAATTATTGCGAATTTACTGTTAAATCGTTTTAATCATGCTTCCGTTTACTATTTTAATTGCTTTTGTAGTTATAGTTAGAATTATTATGAGTAGCTAAATACCCCGTGCTAAGATGCGAGGGGATCTGTAGCGAAGACGACGTAGATTAGTAAACCTGATGTCGGCCTTTGGTCGATCGACTGGATTAGTCAGTCCATCGACTGGACCTGTTGGTCGATCGACTGGCTTAGCTGGTCGATCGACTGACGCGCGATATATTAGCACCGTTTTAATGTATTAATTGCAATATTTGACAACGAGACCGAGAGGAGACTTGTTAAATGCTTAATATTTGACCGACCCACAAGATCGAGAGATAGGGGAGGGAAAATAGATTAATAAATTGAGACGACTAAATTGCTAAGATCGAAAGATGAGTAATTTAGGCATTAGGAATCACTTTTCAGGGCGAGAGCTAGTATTAGTGAGACCTAGGGACCAGTAGCATAGGCTGAGAGGCGCTACTAGTTAAGAATGGACCGAGAGGACTTCTTATTTGCCCACCTATCGTGATTTATCGACTTACTTAGATACCGTCGTCACGCAAATTTAAGTGAACCAATCGTCTTAGCTTCCCTTTTATTATTTTCTACACCTTTTTATTTAATTGCTTTAGTTATAGTTTTTATTTTGTTTTCGCATTTAGATTTAGTTATAATCCAATCCAAAACCCCCCCACAACTGTTACCCTTAGACTAGAATTAATAACAACTATTATCTCCCTACCTCCCTGCGGATCGACCCTTACTACCGCTTGCTAGTAGTAGTTTGGTTTTATAAATATTATTTTTGATACTCACATCGACAGGTATCAAATTTTGGCGCCGTTGCCGGGGAGGCAGCGCTAGTTTTAGTTGTTTTTTTTTTAGTTTATTTCTTGTCTCAGGGAACTTCGGTTCCTTGAGATCGTTCTCATGTTTCATGTTCTGAGTTTTCCACATGAAGAGGATGAAATCTTTGGTGCTTATTTAGCCAGACTTTGGGAGTTTATTGAGCCCAGACGAGATGCCTTTTATGATCTCCAAATATGCTGCACTATTTTTCGGAATATGAATGACCTTACGCGAGCATACCTCGAGTCTATAGGTAAGTGGGATTTCGAAGGAATCCCCGTAATTGAGGTATTAGAATTCTTTAATTGGTTTGCTACTGATCTCTTAAACCTACTTTTTCTCTTCATGTTGACTCAGATGAAGGGATGGGTGAGACCTTAGAAACCAATCTAGGAAATACCGACGGAGACATAGAGGAGACCATTAGCGTGGTTGACAATCCTTTTTATGAGGATAGTCAACAACCCCTTTATGATTCTAACACAGATAGTGAGGACGATTTGGAGGCTCTTTTTGAGAACCTCCATCTTGACGAGTCTAGTGACGAGGAGAGTGATAGTCTAGAGGTTAAATGGGATACTTATGATGATATCGATGATGAGCCTATTTTAGGAGACCCCATTGACCCATTTGACTTTACTATCCCATGCATTTGGGACGATTATCCACCTTCTCCCTTAGTTGACCAGACTCCTCCACCTCACATTTCATACCCGTCAGAGTATTTTAATTCTACTCGCGTTATTATTGAGTCGAATGCACCTGAGTTCGTTAATTCTCCACCTGTGGTTAACTTGAGCTTTTATATTCCGCTCTTAGCTGGAGGGCAGAATTATTTTGTGGATGATTTTAGGAGCTACCATAGGAAATTTGTTAGGCTTAAATGTTTTTACATTTTGATTTCCTATGTTATTTCTATCTTATGGTGCTACTTACAGTTTTGTGTAGCACATGCGCAGATGTATGATAGGTTGCTGAGAGCCTTGAGTTGTTTTGATTGGGCTTCATTAGAGTGAGTTGCTGAAGAAAAAGAGGTCGAGCGGGACCGGTCTGAAACCAGCGCTAGCCGGGAGGCAACCCGGGTGTGATTTGTTTAGTTTTGCGAATAAAATTCGTAGTTGTTTAAAGAAATAAATAAAAACTCTTAGTGTGTGCTTAGTTTAATTTCCGTCTATAGACTATTACTTTAGGCTTTGCGCAATTTTGGGCGCGCTATTATGTGCTTTTGCAGGTTAAAAGACCTCATTAGTTCAATTTATTGAGCTAATTCGAAGAAATCAGAAAGTTACAAAGAGTTTTTCGATCGATCGACCGCCGTATGGTCGATCGACTGAGCTGCGCATCTCAGGAGTTTTTGTTCCTGTTCACTCTGGTCGATCGACTGGGTGATGTGGTCGATCGACCGCTGTCCGATGCTGTACCTGTTTTCGATCACTCCCCTGCTGTGTTTGATCGATTTTTGGAATTAAGGGAGTCCTACCTCCACTTTATTCTCCGCTTAATTTCTGTTTTATTCCATTTTCTCATTTTCGCACATAATTTTACCGTCCCAATTTTGTTTTCTCGTTTTACGCGTGGTATTGTTTGTCTTTTCGGTACTTATTGGTAGCATCTTTGCTAGCTCTGAAACCTCCTAGCTCACGCTGGTTTGGGGAGGTTACCTTTTTGCTGCGTTTAAAGTCTTGTGAGTTTTCGAGTTTAACTTCATGTCTTTTTAATTAATATTATCGCAAATTCCCATTTCCCTTGATTATTTTCTTACATGATTTTGCACAATGAAGGCATTGTGTGATTTGGTTTGGGGAAGGGTTTTGCATTGCATTCATATGTTTTATTGCATTTCTGTTTCACGTTTACTTATTTGCCTTGCATTGTTATTTCATTTTCTATATGTATATATACGAAAATCCAAAAAAAAATTGAAAAATTTCAAATATTCAAAAAGAAATTGCACGTTTACTTTAGCATATAGGTCGAGTCGGAACGGTAGTATTTCAATGATGACATTGCATTTTCAGCTGTTTTATGCCTAAGCCTTGCTAATTAACATGTTATTAGTAGAATCATTTGCATATCTACGAGTTTTCGTTAAATATCTTTCTGAGCATGAGACTTGACTTTGATTTTTGGCAAACTACTTATATTTTCTGAGGTTTAGAGCTTATAATTTGTGACATTCATGACCAGTTTATCTAGGATTGTGAATAGTTACTCCTTATGAGACATGTTACATTAATATGCATAAATATGAACTTAATCTGCTTAATACCTGTATGCATTCGGTTTGTGGTTTGTTGACACATGTGGTAGAGGTTCCCTTTTCTCATTTTACCCATGAGCCTCTCATAGCCAAATTTAGTCTTTTGTCCCTTAACAACATCCTATATTTAGCCTGCCATCGTCAAGCTAGTAGTCTTAGTTTTTGGGAATATGTTTATTGCGGTTTGGTTATATGCTCTCATTGAGATGATGTTGGAAAAACAATGAAGGAGGAAAAAGAATTGAGGAAGTTGAAAAGAAAGAAAAAAAATAGAGAAGAAAAGAGAAGAAAAATGATTCGAAAAAAAAAGAGAAACAAGTTCGATACATGGTCGATCGACTGGACTCATTGGTCGATCGACTGAAGCCCGAGAAAAGAAAATAAATCACATGGTTGGAGTTTTGATTAGTTGGTGATTTTATTCCCATGCTTTATTATCATCATTTGGGGAATTACAATTATATCGGAGTTTGTGAGATTTGTGCTACATTTTGCACCGTTTCATCGATTTAATTTTGGGTAAGGAAGTGGATGTTGTCATATGGTTTTGTTTGGGTACTAGCTTGGCTGCCTATACCTCCACATTCCCATAATTGTTTTGCCCTTCTTACCCATTACCTCACATATCCATATTTACCTCGGCATGTGTCATGGTCATTTGTTTGGTTGGAATGCATATGTACGGTTGTAGAGATTATTTTCATATTAGATTGCAGGCATGTTCTTATAGGTCGTAGTTAGGTGAGAGTCATTACAAAATGAATTCTTTCTATCTTTTACATATATTCACCTGTGCTTTTGTGTGATTTAAGCGACCCGTGAGTGTCCAAATTGATAAGTCTCTACAGTTGACGGTTCAGCAGTTTTTAACGACTACATAACTCGTTTGCATGATTCATATTGCAAATTGATTGTTGATTTGTAGCATTGAATTGGTTTAGGCTTTACATGTTGCATTTCACTCTGAGATTGAACTCGTTCCATTAGGTTCAAAGATCGAGTCTAGTTCTTGCTTGGGGACAAGCAATGATTTGGTTTGGGGAAGTTTGATGCGTGTCTAATATATGATGTTTTGCACCTCATTTTACACGCATTTCAGACCTCAATTGAGTAGTTTATGCTACTAGCCATTTCCCTTGTTTCGTGTATTTCTTCCTTTTCTTGTGATTTTGTAGGAATATGAAAATTTCAGCGGAAAATGAGTCGAATCCATCCCTAAGTACTTAGCATTTCATTTGACATGGATTATTGACTCGAGGAATAAGCTTGGTGCGCGTTTCAAGGCCTAAAGATAGCAAAAGCAAGGGTGCGTACGAGTTTAACAAGCAAAGAAGCACTTCACGATGTTGCAGCCTGATTCAGATGGAAATATCTCGAGTTCTAGAGCTGATAATCGAGTGATTCGAATTGTAGGTGAAAGCTTATCCTCTTAGCTTTCCAACGCCGCGTAGAACGCCTGATTTGACCAAGTAATGAAGAAATGGCAGCTGTTTTAAGATCGGTGCGCGCTGCCGGAATCGTCAGAATGCAATTCTGTACAGCACCTTTGGTCGATCGACTGGCCTCAGTGGTCGATTGACCACCACGCGAGCTGATGCGCAAATTAAAAGATTGAGAATTAGAAAGCCCAATGTATTCTTAGGTTTAGGAATAAGAGTTGCGTGATATTCCTATATAACGTAACTTATGTTTTCAGAATAGTCATCAGTTTTTAGAGGAGAGACATTAGGTCTCGAGTTTAGCATAGTTTACATTCAAATACTTTAGTTTCTCAATAAAGTTCGCTATTTTGCATCTGGATTTCCTTTCGGCCTTCAGTTTCGGTATTTCTCAATCATAATTTTAGTCTTTAAGTTTATTATCTTCGTAGTTATAATTGCTAGATTAGTTCCCTAAAGCCGTAATCTTCTTTATTGCGAATTTACTGTTAAATCGTTTTAATCATGCTTCCGTTTACTGTTTTAATTGCTTTTGTAGTTATAGTTAGAATTATTATGAGTAGCTAAATACCCCGTGCTAAGATGCGAGGGGATCTGTAGCAAAGACGACGTAGATTAGTAAACCTGATGTCGGCCTTTGGTCGATCGATGATTAGTCATCCATCGATCGATTCGTTGGTCGATCGACCGCTTAGCTGGTCGATCGACGACGCGATAGATTAGCACCGTTTCAATGTTTTAATTGCAATATTTGACAACGAGATCGAGAGGAGACTTGTTAAATGCTTAGTATTTGACCGACCCACAAGATCGAGAGATAGGGGAGGGAAAATAGATTAATAAATTGAGACGACTAAATTGCTAAGATCGAAAGATAAGTAATTTAGGCATTAGGAATCACTTTTCATGGCGAGAGCTAGTATTAGTGAGACCTAGGGACCAGTAGCATAGGCTTAGAGGCGCTACTAGTTAAGAATGGACCGAGAGGACTTCTTATTTGCCCACCTATCGGGATTTATCAGACTTACTTAGATACCGTCGTCGCAGCTGCAGTGAACCAATCGTCTTAGCTTCCCTTTTATTATTTTCTACACCTTTTTATTTAATTGCTTTATTTATAGTTTTTATTTTGTTTTCGCATTTAGATTTAGTTATAATCCAATCAAAAACCCCCCACAACTGTTACCCTTAGACTAGAATTAATAACAACTATTATCTCCCTACCTCCCTGCGGATCGACCCTTACTACCGCTTGCTAGTAGTAGTTTGGTTTTATAAATATTATTTTTGATACTCACATCGACAGGTATCACACAACTAGCGCCCACCACCGTGGTCTCCCCTGACCCATGGTGCTTCCTCCAGCGGCATCCCATCCCCATGTCACGATCTAGCCGAGACACGGTGGTCCTAAATCTAGCAATTAAACGGTTTAACAAGAAAACCAACAACAAACACCCCTCTTAGAAACTTCAGCTAGTCCCTACCCACGACACCGCCTACAACCACCCAAAACCATCCTTGTCAGCTTACACACCACCAGCAGCTTACCAACCTATGCCTTGGTCACGACACCTCCTCCTCCCGTGTCAATTTACACGGTTTATACAAACATCAACAAACAATAAACCTTTCAAATTTTCGGCAACCACCACACAAAACACCACCCTTTACCACCTAAAACCACCCACTGGCATCGACTAACCAGCCTGAGCCAACCCCAACCCAGGTCCAGGTCAAATGAGTCAAAGCCAAGGTGTTAAACCCGTATAACCCATGGTACAAACACAACAAACCACCAACGTAAAATACCAATAACAGCCCCCTTGCCGTCGGTCAACAGTGGTCAAAAATAAGCCCGGTCAAACCATGGTGGTCCACGACCAAAGTTACAGTCACTTCAATTCCTAGGGTGGCTTAATTTATAAGTTATATAAAATATAAACATGAGTTACCTTGTGAGACCTTTTCATGAAATTCTCACCTTGAGGCAATAATTTTGACAAGTTCTCCCTTTTCTCCATTCTAGATCTCCCTCTCTCACTTTTATGAATTACTATGAGATTTATGCGAATAAAAACTATAGGGTAGGTCTAGCCTCGCTTATATAGTAGTAGAAGGAAAGTGGATGGAAACTTCCTTGAGGTTACCTAATTCATAATATATTATAATATTACAATTGCTATTACTATTATAATTATAATTATATAATCATGTCATTAGTCATTAACTTCCCGAGTAGTACCCAAATACATGCCTAAGTCAACACCTAGTCAAAGCTATCCCGACTCATTCATTACTTTATTATTTTATTTTGTCTCACAACATATCTCACAATTAATAAATGTCATTTATAAAATACTCAAATATAATTTATAAAACATATTTTAAAAGCACATTTTAATATTTCTACCGTCTGACTCACCACTAACCAAACCTTAAATTACGGGGTATTACACTCTCTCTAATATGTCGATCTAGGTCAAAGTTTACCAAATTAAATAACTAGTCGCATACATTCAAGTAATTAAATAAGGTTAATTGCTACGATTAACAATTCAAACACGGTGACTACACCGGATCTAATATCCTAATTAAATACTGTCACATAACCATGGATTCCCTAAATCCTAGCGTAAGAAATTTAACTATTTTTAACACCCCCATTTATTCAGGAGCTTTAAGCTAGGCCTCCCAAGTAAATAAGGCTGTTACCATCTCAGTTTCCTGAGGTAGTGTATAGAAAAGGTAACAAATCAAAGTACTTTAAATAAAATTCCAATAAAGAGTTTATTACATTGCCAACTGAAAGACTGAATAGTAATAATAATACATGTTTTACGACGCATCGGAAATAAATTAAGTTTACATAAATAGTGATAAAGTCAAAATATAAGTGATCTAGACAAACTATTGGCCAAGTCTTCTCACGCCTTGCACGCATCCCAAGCTCCCATAGCTAACTCATAACTTGTAATTTAAATCTAATCCCCATTTAACCAGAAATATAAATGGTTCACCAAAGGATGTCATCAATTAAAGCAGGCATCATTTTATTGACATGACAACAAGCACCCGTCAACCAAAGGTTGAGAAGAATAACTATGCAATAATAATATTTATAAGATGCAAGGACATTAGTGATATAAATACAATGACAACAATATTACAACAATAGCAAATGTAGTTAAGTCGAATAAGTACCACAAACAACCGTCCAACATTACCATATAGTCATCCAAGTCCCTGACCGAGCCTCCACCACACCGTCGTTCCGCCAACTTCTGGCCCGGGGATAAACACAAATGTCGTCCCAGTCTGAGACTGAGGCTCCACAACTCCTACGTCCCGCCAACTCCTGCCCCGGGGATAAACAATATGCGTCCCACAAGATAAATGAATCACCACAGAAAATACCGTCTCCAAATATAGATAACAAGAAAGTGCATATGACAATCAATCCATCTCCAATTAGTCAAACCACTGGACACTGCCTCATAAAATACGAACCATTCGACTAATGTAACAATTAAGACAATTAAACATATGAGACAAGGTGAATTGTATAGTTATCCTACCTTTTCTGCAAATCTTCGAGTCACACGTATCACACAAGCAATCAAATCGATCCTTTATAAATCCATAACCTAAATAACATAATTATGTACAATTACTACATAACCAACCAACTAATCATGCACTTATCCTATGCCCATAATGTCCTAATCCTTTTGACAACTTCAAAGCTAAATCTCTAATTCTACGATTTTAAAGCACAGTTCAGTCTCACTATAAAATTATAACTAATTCGCAAAGAATCCAAACGATGCAAGACCAGTGGGGTTAGAACCCTAAGACATGTATATACAGTTCTTGTGAAATAGACTTTCCTCAAGTTCCAGACTTATCAAGGTTTTCTTGAAAGATATATAAATACTAACGAATTCCGTCGCATAAAAAGTATCGATTCATGAAACAAGTTTAACATATGATTTTTGAGAAATTATAATGCCTAAAATCATCTAGACTCTTCAAAGTTAATTTATCAAAAGACCCAGGTAAGTTTCAATTTATAAAATAGGTTTACGAAATAAACTTTGAACTACTAGTGCATTCGCGTATTCTCAGTCGACATGTTAATAACGAATTTATTCTGAAAAATCTACAAGGCCACTTACTACGAAATTTAACAGGAATAAACTAGACTTCAATATAACCTAAGTTTATTCTTTACATTTTTGAAGATAACAATTTTAAAACGGTCTGATGATTCAATCAAGACAACTTACAGATTTACAGAATTGCTGTAACTTTATTCTTTAATCAAATCGTCGCAAATTTAACTATAGATAATTATATGATCTAGACATGATTTGGTGATGAACTAAAACTTAAAAGATGTTTATAAGGTTTAAAGATTAAAACTTTAAAAGATTAAAGATGAGCTTACATAATAAAAGATTGAATCCAAGGAAGTAGATGCAAAATCCCCAAATTGATTGCCCAATTCTCATTCCCCTCTTTTCTCTCTAGGTTTTGTTTAAGTTTATGATGAATAATAAAAGTGATGGTGAAAAGATTGAATTGGTTATATATAATGACAATGAAAACTTTCAGAAAACTAGGAAAGTAATAGGAAACTAGAATAATAATATAATAATAGGGTCGTTACGAAATACTCCTCTCTTTCCCTTTCTTTTTATTTTTATTATTTTTTTTGTATTTATTTTAAAATTATAATCATTATAAATAATTATAATACCTATTTTACATATTTCTCATTTTCTAATTCACATTGACCAACATTGACTTTGACCATGTTTGACTTTGACTTTGACTTTAAAAAATACAGAGTATTACAGTCGTCCCTCCTTAAAAAGAACTTCGTCCCCGAAGTTCACCCAAACTACCCAAAACTGTCACCATACATACTAATAGAAATACTAACTTTATTAGCTTATACTATAGAGGCAATCACACCCATCACTTAATTGTATAACTTTTTAAAGTAAAAATAAACTAATCGTATTAAACACACATAAGCAAAGTTACAGTAAAACGCGAAACTTTAGTAGTATCACATTCTACCCTCCTAAAAACAAACTTCATCCCCAAGTTTCCTGATAAATACTTTATTAAAATACCATAATCGAATTAACAAAATTAACAATAATAATGAAAATCAAATTAATGATGATGGAAAAATAGAAATAACAATTAAACATAAACTATAAAGAAGAGTAAAGGGATGGGAAAAAGAAAGAAAGGAAGAGAGAATTAAATGAAGAGCAAAGGTTAATTGAAATTACCAATCGAAAGAAGAAAGATTACAAGTTTCAGATCCAAAGTTTAGAGAAGCCCAAAAGTAACATGAAAGATGGTTTAACAGTCCGAAAGATAACCTAATGTGTTTACTGCATACCCCTTAAATAATAAAAAAGAGTAAATTATCAAACAAGCAACTAATGGGACGAGATTAATAAATTAAAATACACGGCCTACTTAAAACCAGTCGATGGACTAAAGAGGTTGTCGATCGACTAAACAGCAATACAGCAAAGAAGTCGATCGACAAAACAGCACTCTCGATCGACTAAACAACAGTGTAACACCCCCGTATACCAATGTGCCTTACCAAGGACTACCTTAGCATATAAGGGTGCTACCATCTTGGCTGCCCGAGGTAGTACGCATCATAGTAACAATTGACACGGCTGTCGCAACCCTATCAAAAATAAACCAACCGGCTCAACTAATAAATATAGTAGAGGTAAGTCGGGTATCGTACTCCACAGGGAGGCTATTATGTCTACTTGTCTACTTAGTCCATCACGGTAACAATTGAGATGTTTGAATTTGTTTTTTAACTACTAAATGATTAAGGCAAGGAGGAAAGAATAATAAAGGCAATAAGCAGAAATAAAGAATGTGATCAAATGAGGAGAGAAATGCTAGGATGTCGGTTCACCATGGTAATTAGTCAATTCTGTCGTAAATAGCTTAGTCGGTCTAATGTGAGAAGGGTGTAGGAAAGGTCCTCTCGGTCCACTTTCTGCCCTAAGTTACAACTAACTTAGCTCTCGCCCTCATTAGTGTAGTCTTGCTGTTCATAACTGGTCTATTCATTCCAATATCTCAATCTAGGTCCGAACTTACCCAAATTAAATGATTTAGAAGCGTGCACTCAACTAAACGATTACAGTTATATTGTGATAAAACAGTTCTCACATGTAAACTTCCTAATCCATTCACAACATTATTGTATCACTACCATGTCTCCGTTAATCCTAACATAAAAGGAATTAGCAACTCATGTTAATGATGAAACAAACAACAATAATCGAAGAATTAATAAGAGACATGATATAAAGGCTAATAAAAAGGTTTGGTATAAACTAATTAACAACGATAATTAAAACAGTAATTAAGAATAAGAATTAAAAATGCAAAAGAAGATTAAATTGAATTAAGAGAGAAAGAATTATTACAAAGTTCGAGATCCGGCAAATAATGAACAAAAGCAACGTCGAACAGTGAAGAAATAATGTATCTGCTTAAGAGAGCAATTATGAGATTAAGGAGTAGTAAAAGTCATTAAGAGATGGATCCCTTTAACCTAATGACGTCTTCCCTTGTAAAATAGCAAAGTGCTCGATCGAACACTATTCCAACAAATCTTCTCGATCGAAAAGAAGATGAAATCGATCGAGAACCTTCAAAACACCAGCCTTCGATCGAGTACAGCATGGACTCGATCGAACACTCTTGACCACCATCTTCACTCAATCGAACAGAAAAGGTTTCAATCGAGTACCAGCCACAGAATCAGCTCGTTTCCTTTACTGGTTAGCTTCTGAGACCCATTCACGCTTCCCGAGGCATAGCAATTCTGCTTTAGAACTTCCATCTCCATAAATGCATGCTAAGGGGGCTGAAAAAGGTACGATTCCACTACTTTCTGGTCCGTTCCTGCAATTAAGGCAAAACAAACCAAAGTAGCCTATTCGAGGCATTTTGCAATAGAAAACTACGAGAATGAGATGGAAATCCGTGCATAAGAGGCTAAAAAGGACTATATAAAATACACGTATCAAATCTCCCCAAACCGAACCTTTACTCGTCCTCAAGTAAACTAAATGCAAACTAATGGAACGGATAAGAAAACTCAGAGCTAACTACAAGTTGTCCACTCAAACCAGTTTAATGCAAACAAAATTGACACTTATAGCCTCAACTGTCAAGTGTAAACGGGTTGTATGATGTTTATAAATAAGCTGAACTGTCGACCATGCAAGACCTTTAAAAATGGACTCTCACGGGTCACTCTTCTATCATGAAGTAAAGGGTAAGCATTTAAATGTAAGAGAGAAGGAAAGTTGCCGATCACCTAAACTACGACCCATATAGACATGCATGCAACCAATATGATAGAAAATTATAACTACCATACATACATTCCAACAAAACAAGGTCCGTCAGAGCCGAGGGCTTAAAAAATATATGGGAGAGTGAGGCGATGGGAAAAGAAAAGGCAAAATATTTATGGAATTGTGAGGCAATAGTCAAGCTAGCTACCTAACGAAACCATATCCGATTCTTAACCATCTCAAAATTAAGCACAAGTGCCTCTTATTTTGGCACAAAACTCACTAAACCGAACATACTCCTCATAAAATAATGATAAAGCATAGGAGGAAAACCGTCTTGTAAAGAAACTTCTCTTTTGTTATTCTTTTTTTTTTCTCACGGTTTTTTTCCTCTTTTTTTTTTCTCATTTTCCCGCTCACGTTTTTTTTACTTCTTTTTCATTTTTCAATTCTTTTTTTCAACACATTCTCCTTTTTATCTTTTCTACCAACTCCAAAACAACTTAAAACGAACCAAACTCGGCACAATGAACTATATACCGCAAAACACGCTAAGCTACCTTGACAAGCAGGCTAAATTTGGACGTAGTTAAGGGTCAAAAAGGCTAATTTGACTAAAGTGAAGCTAAATGGGTAAAAATGAAAGAAAGGGAAATTATAAGCACCTCCCTACATGTGACACCAACCACAAGCCCGAATGTATGTAGGCAAAAATTAATCGAATTTCATACACGTGAAAATTAGTGAACATGTTATGCAAGGAGTATACTACTCTCACTTCCTATATGAACTGGTCATAAATAACACCAGTTATACGGCTCTAATACTTAGAATTATAAATAGTTTGCCAAATTTATCAGGTCAAGTCTATTTGTTCAGCTGTATTTTTTAACATCAACTCGTAGATTATGCAAGTGACAAAACTAAAAGACATTAATTTTATTGCAAGGCTTAAATGAAATGACAAATTATAGTGCAATTTCATCACTGAAATCTACCGTTCTGACTCGACCTAAGTGAAAAAATAAGCGTGAAACATTTTTTGAATTTTCGAATTTATATGATTTTTTTTTCATAATTTTTTGAAATTAAAATAGAATGCAAGCAAAAATGCAATAAACGTGAATGCAAAACAAATGAAAATGCAGACTCAAAGGATGCAATACCCTTCCCAAACCAAAACGGACAACGCCCTCGTTGTCCTCCAGCATACACCAACAGAATAAATGGGGAAACGGGGAAAATTACAACCAATAAATAAATGAAATAAATGAAAAAAAGGAGATGAAAAAGAAATAAACGCAGAATACTCACAATATTTACGAATTTCGCCAAAACAGTCAGCAAACTGGGGAAGTGAGTAGACTAGCAGCTACTCGTCAGCCTCCTCCTACTCGTCAACCACCATAAAGGTGGGGTCAAACTCCTCCTCTCATCTCCTCCGCTGGTGACCTCCAGTAGCAAGGTTAGCTCTGACCCTCTCCTCGCTCTCAGTTGTGTCCTCCTCGCTCTCCGTCCGTAAATACCCATCCGCCGGGTACCGGTAGAAAGAAGGGTATGGCCAGCCATTAGGAACAGGACGCCCTCTCATCATGTGATACTTATATAGAGGGAACAAGGCAAGCGCCTGATCCCGCTTTATACGAGCCACTCTACTGCACATCTCTAAAAGAAGAGCGTCACGACGCCTTTGGTCCATGACCTCAGGCACCTCAAAAGGAGTAGGAGCAACAAAATTAGCTGGCAAAGCCGACAGAGGGACGGAGGGTGCAGGTGTAAGGGTCGGGATAGGCGTAGGCGTGGACGTGGGTGTTTGCCTAGCCTGTGTTTGTGTGGACCCCTTACCGGTCTCCCTGACAGCAGTGTCAAGTCTCTTCCGCTTCTTAGACGCGGGAGGAGCAAGGGTAAGGATCTAAGAAGGTAGAGGTGGAGGTAACCTCCCCGACACAGTAGTCAAGGGTAAAAGACGGGGTAGGTCACGTGAAGGTAAGGACACGGACGTGGAACCACAAATCTTCCACGTCTGCTGGTCCTTTGCTAACCAAAACATGGCCAACATGGCCTGAATATCTATGGCATTGTCCCTATGTACATGTGTAAAGCCGCGGAGAAAGTTAGGGAAAAGGCAACGGGCGATGTGGGTCGCCAAACCGCCAAAAGAAATCGGGCCCTTTACCTTCTGCCCAACAGTGTTAAAATGTTGAGCCGTCATATAATAAATGTTAAGAACAAAGTTGTCACCGCAGAAAATATTTAGGTAACCCGCTGAAATAGACAGCTCGACATTGTTAACATTGTTGAGCTCGTGGCGTCCAAAAATCGTCTCTCCTAAGAGACGGAGGAAGTAACGGACTAGGGGAAGGTGGATGTGAGCCACCTTCCGCTGACCGTAGGAACTCTGTGCAAGAGTGGGCCAAAGTAGAGGTAGGAGCTTCCGAGGAGGCTCCCGAGGACCGTCACTAACTAAACCTAACCGCGTCCTAAACTCAGCTAAAGTCTAGGTATAGGTCTTGTTAAACAGTCTAAATGAAATGAACGTGCTCTCGGGGTCAGTCGAATAGGCAGCGGATGAAAATATGAAAGAGCTAAAAATTCTAAGGTCACTTGTTCATATGTGAGCTCTCTCATTGGGGTCAAACCCGTCATCCCAGTCCCGTTAAGTAACACAGCCATGGGCTCAAAAATCCCCAATTTTTCTAAAGAAGGTCGACACAAAAAACGGGTCGAAGTGACGTCACAGTCCATCAAATGCATAAATCGAGTACGATGAAGCGGGTTAATGAAGCGTACCTGTGGAAACTCAGGTAGAGAGTCCAGTGAAGTGTCAGCAGCTTACCTGGTAGTGGTACGTACGTTGGCAGCTCGAAAACCTGTTCCCCCCTGTGAACCTAAAGCAGAAGCTGCAACAAGGGCAGCTGAGGCGAGCCCAGGAGCACGGACAGAAACTAGCCTCTGTACAGCAAGGGCAGAGGACGTGATAGAAACAACTGGCGTCGACACAGCAGAGGTCGACACCGGGGTAGGGAAAGCAGCAGTGGTAGTAGTGGCAGTACTGACGGCGTAGTAACAGTAGCGGCAGCAGTAGCCGTAGTGGTAACGGTGGTGGCAGCAGGGACCACCGTCTCAGAAGTGGACAGAACAGTAGCAGAGAGGGAGGCAGAAACAGTACTACTATCCATCCTAATCATCACAAAACAAGTTCTAAAATCAGAAAAACAAGGAAGCTCACTTAAAATTTTCCCCAATTTCCTAATTTCGAAACCTTAATTCGAAAAACAAGCATAAAAACGCAATTAAATAACAAAGAAAAGGGGAGAGAACTTACTTGTGACGATTACCCAAGAAAAATTGCAATTAAAATCAACAAATAAACACCAATCAATCGGATTAAATTCCGATTTTTCGAACCCTAAAACCCACAAATAACCGCAAACTAGTCGAAATTTCAAGGGGCAAATAAAGAGGATTGATTTAATTGAATACAAGGAATAATATTGGGTAAATTAATTGGTAATTACTGGAACAAAATGAGGGATTTGGGTGTTGGAATAGGGTTTATCGAGCAAAGGGGGAACAACAATTATGAAATAATGAAATAGAATGAGGAAAAATGATACTCCCTCGTGATATTATCAGCGAAAGTTGCTCGATCGAGTGATTTGAAACCACTCGATCGAGAGATTTCCTCGTCGTTCTGCTCGATTGAGAGCTTTGGAAGTGCTCGATCGAATGCTTCCTTCTTTTTCTTGAAATATACTCGATCGAGAACATTGGGTTGTTCGATCGAGGACTTTAGCTCTTCATTTTACTCGATCGAGTACAGAACAACTGGATCGAGAACCCCTGAAAATTGACCATTCGATCGAGTACACTGAACCACTCAATCGAAAGATGTACCTGGGCAATCTGCTCGATCGAGTACAAAAAGTATTCGATCGAGGCCTTTTCCGTTGGCACGCATCCTGTTGGAGCTTGTGTCCTCCACAGTTAGTGTGATAACATATATAAATCTCTTATAGGTTCACAAGGGTATACTTAGTATTTTATCAGTTGATTAACATTTACTTAATAACGGTTGGCTTGCTAGAAGTTTGACGTTATTATCATACTGATGGCGGTGATCAACCGGTCCCTAAAAGTCACACCTAAAGGATGTGTATGAGAGATGTGATTGTATGAAAATATAATCACATTGATTCCTGACTAAAAGGTTAGTCCATGTATTTGACTAAACATTTAGTCAATGTGATGATGAGACGATTATTTAATACAATTAAACTATATTAGCTGAGACGAATTAACTGTCAAATTCGTAAATTGAATATAAACTGTTATATTTAATTAATGTATATAATGTTAGCTTAAACGAATTAAGATGATAATTCGTAATTAAACATAATCGGTTATATTTAATTAGCGAATTATAAATATGCGATATTTATAGTTAATGTATATATTATACGATATTGTCAGTGTAAATGTTGACAGACCGGTATTAATAAATCGACTGCAACAAAAACTCTAATTTTGATGGAGGTTTGAAAGGAGAACGAATTGTTTTTCGAAGAGGACACACAAACTGTTTCAGTTTGTAAGTCGGTTTTGTGGAGGGTTTTTGAGAGGCAATTAGAGTTTGTTTCTGGAGTTTAAAGCTTGTAAGTGAAGGTAGTATGTATGGAGAACTTAGACGAATGAATGTATGGTGAAGGGGTAGTATTTATAAGGAGTTAAAGTAGGGTAAAAGGGGGGAGAGGCAGACGGGCTCATTCACGCATAGCTGCTGTCCAGCAGCTTTTGTGAGGGTTTGAGAGGCTTTGTGACGGGTTTTCTTGGTGGTTAAGCTAAGGTAATATGGGTAGGATACTAGGGTATGGGTTAGGGTTAATGGGCACGGGTTTAAGTTGTATTTGGAGCGGGTTTTGGGCTCGGGATTTGAGCTGCAAAACAGGGGGGCTGCTTTGTGTATGCGGGCTGTTTGGGGGTGACTTGGGACGGGATTTGGGCCGTGGATATGGGGTTCGAACTGGGGTTGGATGGGTAGAGGCTTAGGTTGGTTAGTGTACTCGATATTCGTGCCAACTCGTAAAGAAAACGGGCTCAAAAACCGAGCTAAAATCGCGCTTCAAAACACATGTTTAAAACGAGTTTTCTTCGCTTTTAAAATCGATTTTTCAAATCGATTAACATATTAAAATAAATGATTTTTCAAATCAAATATACTCATAAAATGATTTTTCAAATCATAAATTTATTTTATTTTCAATAAAATAAACTTAAGAAAATAAATCCAAAATAAAACAAAATAAATTGAAATCACCTTAAAAAAGACTTTAATTTAAATATCATTTAAATTAAAATACTCCGTCGACAACGCTCATTCTACATCGTAAAACGAACCCAAATAATGACAATGACAACTAAATAAATACATGTGTCCTATCATCATCGGGTGTTTGTCGGGTTCTCTATAAATTCCAATATCGACGGATACGGGTATCTACAGAGCCCCCAATTTGACTGAGGCTTCGACAAGGCGAAAGTCAAAGTATACCCCAGGTCCCTCTCGACCTGAGGATTCCGCGGGTCGTTTATAGTCCGTTAGACTTGCGTATATAAGCTCGCCAGCCATAAGAAGAGGTCATACCTGAAACTTCGTTGGGGATTGACTCTTGCTTCTGTTATGTCAAGTTGTCACGGTTGGTCGTTGACCCATAAAATGCATATATGGTGGGTTGAGCCTTATCCTTAGGCGCCTACGTATCCGTTTCTGACGGAATCAAACCCGCGTCGTAGTTCGGCAACTGCTGACACATGCCCAAAGTTTATCATCTGCTGGCGTATGTCCAAAATTCGTCATCTGCTGACATTTGCCCAAAATTTATCATCTGCTGGCACTTGTCCGAATGGGACGGGACTTTCCAAGGAGGTTGTCGCCGCTTTCATCATTTGCTTTCAGCTACGGAATTCTTCCATTTCATACTCTTGCATTGAATTGAATTCTTGGTGGATGTCATCCTTTACATCTTGATAATGGTCTCTGAAGCCAATGGCTTCGTAGCCCCTGATTTAATGGCTCTAAAGTCGAAGACTTTAGAACCCCCAGTTGAAGCATATCCTGCTATATTTGAAACATAGAAAATGTACAAGCCATAATCATCACATAAGCACATTTGGATCATCGATCCTAAAATTAGATCCATTGAAAGATTGGGTCATCGACCCGAAAATTGAACTTGAAAATTTTGAAAAAATTAGGCCATCGACCCGAAGTTCGAATTTGACATCACTTGGAATGTTGGGCCATCGGCCCTTCAAAAATTGAATCTTGAATTTTGAATTTCGAATGATTGGATCATCGATCCACAAAGATTCCACTACTTGGATCATCTATCCACAATTCGCAAAAAGTTATTGGAATTTTGAAATTTTGAATTTTTTTTTGAAATCGAACCTTAATGGGTGAGCATGAAATACGACTCAGACACTCCGTATGACTCGTAAACAACGTGGGCGTAGCCCGCTACCGTAAAACAAAAAAGGAAAATAAAACCCTAAGTGTGCACGAGTTTTAATTCAATTATTGACTTGTTGGGGGTAGAAATGTAAATTGGCCATTCTGGCGCCAAAAGGTGGCAAATGGGAATCACAAGGCCATCGGACTTGAGACGGAGATACCGTATGGCATGGGCGTGCTCCCAAGGGCACATGGGAATCAAGATCACTTGACATTGACAAGGTGGATTAAACTCACGGAGCAACGACGTTAGCTTCGCCTAGACACTATACACAGACTGATTTTATGACAACACTTAGACGTCAAACATGACTTTTTTTTGGAACATTCTGTCACTCTTCTCCTCGCCTCCTTTCTTTTCTGCGAGTTTTCATCATTTCTTGCCACCGCCTTCTTTCTTTTCAGCGGGCTTTTACTATATTTCTTCTACGCCTTCTTTCTTTTCAGCGGGTTTTTTCATATTTTCTGTTCCCAACACAAACCCACATCTATGTGACTCAACATCTTTTCCTAAACCGTTAGATAAAGCTCATTCTAAGACTTGATACTATTCATCCGAACCTATATCCTTATCCTAGCTTACATCGAGTACTAAGACCAACTCAAACAAAGGTGGCTTCATTTAGACTTGGTTAAGACCCATAAGAAACCGACACGATGATAACTTGGATGATGGGTGGATTGAATCCCTTATTCTGAAGGACTGCCTACGTATTCGCGTGGAGCGAAATCAAATCCAACGTAGTTCGATCAAGGTGCATTAAATTAGCATATTGATTGTGTGTACACACTCGAAGGTTTCACCTAAAGTATCATGTCGTATCACATTCTAGCCTGTAAGGTACTGTTAAGTCCCGTGTCTGAGGTTAGGTGTAAAAGGCTTGGATCTTTTGGGATGTGGAGCTTGGTAATAAAAAGCTGGAATAGTAGACCGTCATTCTGAAGGTTCATTTTGTGGTGCTAAGGCTAAGGGCTATGGCTGGTGATGTGGATGGAGATGGTGTCTTAGGTTGGATGAAACGTGAGTACAAATGGGTTGGAAATCGATGTGGGATCAAATTTCCATGTCTGGACCCTAAAGGCTGGGTGTAACAACACAAGCGGAATAATTCTCAAAATTCCTGACTATCCATTTGTAACTGTCTCAGGAAGGACTTAGAGGGTAAAGAGGTTACTACTTAAGCTTTTGGGCTTCGCCCATTGAACTTCAACTATGGGTACTTGACATGACTTCTGGCTTCCGTAACTTCGACATTCAACCAAAAGCGTTCTGCAAAGCATGGTTGAGATTTACATGACGGCGTAGCATAGAAAACTTTGAATGAACCTTTAAGCTCTTGCATGATCCTTTGACTTATGGACTCTCACGGGGCACTCAAACTCTTTTTATGTGAAATGACAATTTTGTGAATAAACACTCAACTATCCTCAACTTACAATAATGTGCCCGCAATCTAATATGGTAATCAATCAAAACAAGCAAGCCAAAACAATCAAATGCAAGCATGATAAAGAAGCCAAATGGGTAGGAAGAAGGCAATATGTAATGGGTAAGAAGGGGGAACAAATGAATTATGGATTGTGGAGCTAATGTCAAGCTAGCAACAGCCAAATTGTAAAGGTGCTCAATCCCAATTCCAACCCAATTTTGCAATTCAAACCATGAGAAAATACTCCAAAATATATGAATAATGCTTGAGAATTTCTCACATCTTTTCTTCTTCTTCTTATTCTTTTTCTTTTCAATTAATACTTCTTTTTTCATTTTCATTTCATTCTCATTTTTCTATGCTTTTTCCATTTTCTTTTTCTTTCTCAACTTTTTTCTTTCTCTTTCATTTTCTTTCTTGTGCATTAAGACCAAGCTCACATGATATTCAAACTTTGAAACAAATCCCAATTGAGCACCCAAACAAAATAAAACAAAGCTACTAGCTAAACAAGGTAGGCAAGTTATAATGTAGCTAGGGAATAATGTTTGAGAAGGGGTCAAGAAGGCAAATATATTCATGTGAATGGCTCCAAAATGCTTTAACAAAATAATGCATGCTTACCAAGAGATGACATGATAACCATACTTATGCGTTTTGTAGAAACACACCTTATAAGGAGATACCTACACTCAACTAAGAGAGACCGGATATGGATGCATCGGTCAAAAGGAGGCTCTACCTTACCATTTTGTAGCTTACCACAAGTCAAGATCAAGCCTATTCGGTTCATTCTTCATCTCCCACCTACTATGTCAAGACATCCCCATGTAGCTAATATCCCAACATGAAAGAATAAATCATTAGCAATAAGCCATTATTAGGATAAGCAAAGAGGAAAGTAGGCTACAAGCAAGCACAAAGCAAAAATTTCTCTCAAAATTTTTCAAATTTTCTACACTACACGCAAACTATTCTATATGCAAATGCAATATCTCCCCCCAAGCTAAACATCACATTATCCTCAATGTGCCAACTATCCAAATCACCCACTCAAACCATAAAAATGGCTCAAAGCACAAAACATGAAGGACTAGAGGTTATGTTTAATGGGATGCAAGATCTAAACTAAAATGCAAAGCAATTAAAACTTACTCGACTTGCTAATCTCCCCCAAGCTAGCATGAATTCGGGGGGATGTAGATGCTTCTTTGTGATCTTTAGTGAAGAAATGTGAAGAAACGAGAAAGAAAGGAGGAAATATGTATCGTCGGGTATGCATGAATGATAGAAAGAAATCTATCTTTTTTTCTACCCGTATAAAGCAAAGGCCAGGAAGTCACAGAACCACGACCCCGATCGGGGCCACCAACCTCGATCGGGGTTGACCTCCTCTTCGGCTTTTTTGACTTTTACCGCGTTTGTTTTAATTCCTTCTCGTTTCTCGAAAACCACGTCCCCAAACGGGGTTGTGGCATGGGGAAGCGTGCCATATTTTCTTCCAATTCTTCTTCCTTCATTTTCACCTAAAAATCACAAAAAGAAACATCATCAAGTCGAACATTTTATTACTAATCTACAAAAAACAATAAATTGCAGAAAATTAAAAATAAAAAGAAACATAAGCAATAAAAAGCTTGGGTTGCCTCCCAAGAAGCGCTGGTTTAACGTCCCGCACGACGTAAGAAGCTATTTGAGTCAAGTTTGGTACTTGAGCTTGCCACCAACCGAGCTCCATTTCATAGCTATATTTTCATTCCGCAACCATTTGAAATTGTTCAAATAAAATTTCCTTTTCCTCTTGGCACTCCTAGCATTAGTGCCTTTAGCATCATTACCTACAAAACAAACAACACTCATAACGCCAAAATTTGATAGGCTTATCGCGTACCTATGCAAAGATAATTACCCTAGACAACAAGTTAATGTAGCAATAGGGGTCGAACACAAGGAAACGGGAATTACTTCGTGAATTGCTATAGGTAGATTTTTATCAAGGTCGATTACAATTTGGTTTGATTTGATTGTTTGGTGATTAATAACAATAATGATGTAAATTATATAATAAATGAGAGTCTAAGGGGTTAGGGTCAAACATGGAAAAGTAAACATATGATTATGATAAATTCGGTACTAATAACATTGTTAATTGCTTAGGTTTAAATATACCCACCTTGCGGCATTAGCATCAACCATAGACCGGGTCCTAGAGAAACTCTCTTCCATGACTAGGTCGTCCTACTATACATGCTTAGTCTATTTCAATTCTGTGCCTCTCGACTTATAGAATGAATGAACAAACTTAATCATTTGAATAAGGCCTTAAACAACAATTAAACGTGACGATGCAAGCATGTGATAGAAGCAATATGAACAATATTATTATTAACTTATTTTATCATGTTTATATATTAAATTTATGGATGGCTCCCCTAGCCCTTAGACTAGGAAATTTAGCTACTCATACTAAAATGTAAATTGCAAACTAAATTAAGAGAAATGGTGAACATAATTGTATGATTTATATAAACTAATTGATTTAACATGTGGAAGAATTAAACTAAAGTAATCTAAAAAAATAGAAACGTAGAGATATAAACTATTAAGTAGAAATACCTTAAAGAAGAGAACTTGTATGGAAGAACAATGTATAACCAAAAGCTTGAAATAACTTAGAACCAAATGTTTGAAGAACTACAAGATTAACTAATTTGTAAACTAATGTGAAAACTATTGAGAGAATTATAATGCTTAAGGCTATTGTAAACTAAAACTTGGACGTAAAATTCGATGCAAAGACCTTGGAACACCTCTCCTACTTATAGGAGAGGATAAAAAACGTAAACGAGCAAGATGCATGCGGCCCCGATCGGGGTTGGGTGGCCCCGATCGGGGTCGTGTGTTTCCGGGTATTTTCGCTTAATTCCTCACTTAATTGCTTGAGGAATCCTAAGTGCGTGATTAATGACCCTTAATGCACCCGGGTAAATGCTCCATCTAACATCTTTAGAGCTCCCAAAAAGCATCCTAAGCATGTTGGAATCTTATGCTTTCCACCTTGACTTGGACTTGAACATTTGGGCTTTGACTTTGTTTGCTGGCAACATTTGCATTACTCATACTAATCCATCAATTTCTCCATGCAAAACCCAATCCAATGGTCCATGCTTAGTCCAACACTTGATCTTGTTTAGCTTAATGAACTTAGTGTATAAAATGATAGGAAAAAGCCTCTAAATGCTTAGATTCCTACAAAAACATTTTAAGACAAGCAAGTACACTAGAACAACAAATATTAGCTTATGACACTATGATAATTGCTAATTCATCAAATAAAATGAAGCTAATATAGGGGATGAAAGTATATAAAATATGCACTTATCAATGGACTAAGGCCTAGTCAAGAATACCTTGTGATGTGATGACTCCTTGGCTACCGTTTATTCCAAAGTGACTCTTGAAACCATGCAACCATCTTCCAGTTCTATCATCATTTTTGTCAACAAAAAGGGAATGAGCACAAAAACCTCAATTTGAGTTCAAGCATTCAAAATGAAAAACAAGAAGTTTGCACAAATTTGCATCAAAGAAAAGAGGAGTACAAAAATAAGAACTCATATGCTCAAATAAAAGCGCCCTCGTTACAAATTAGGGTGACTTTGAAGATGTTCAAAAATTGCAAAAACTTGCCAAGTATCAAAATGCCAAACATCAAAGAAATGGCAAAGAAAATTGTTCTCAAAAAATGTCAAATGCCACAAGAAATTGGGGCGAATAACAAAATCAAAAGCAAACTACCATTATGAAACTCAAAGTACATTGATCCCTTTTTCCATTTGAACCCACTTTTGTGCATGGTAGAGAGGGGACGGCCCTTCTTCTTGTCTAGGCAAGAAGGGAAATTCCGTGATCCTACAGTGTTTCTAACATCATAGGGAGTCTAATCTTGACAAAATCTTTTAGCAATTGAGGACAAAGGTACCCTAGCTTGACACAATTTGGAGGTGATTTGTTGGTATCCTCCTAGGCTTAGTAACCTGAAGAAACCATATCTATAATGGAGTGTGTACCCTTAGATTGCTTCCCTTCTATATAATTTCCGCCACTTAGATGAGGAAAGTGGCTATTCATTTTTGTAGATGCATCCATTACTTGTTTTGTGCGCTTAATGATTGGATGTATCGCCATTTTGGCAAGCCTCACCTTGCCTTCCAAGAAGGCACCCTACCTCATGGATGTCTTGTTGTGAGTTAAAGGGGCGGATTCAGACCCGTTAATTGTCTCATATCGGCAATATTAGTAGGATAGTTTAAATAAAGGTCATAGTATTAGTCACCTCTTTACTCGGGACAAGCAAGGGTTCGGTTTGGGGATGTTTGATGTGACTCATATTTGAGCACATTTAGTCCCCGAATTAACCTCGTTCACATGCTTTCTAGCATATATTAGGGTCATTTCTTATCTTTAGTTTCCCATTTTGCATATTCTTTGAGGTTTTGTGTCCTTGGTAGGAGAGGATCACTAACCTTGCATTTATGGAGCGAAATGGAGCTAAATGGATCGCATCTAATGACCAAGCAACGAAGAAGAGACCGACGCTAGAGGCCTAAGAAAATAAATAAAGTGAAATGGGCAATGATGAAAAGATCCTTGCATCCCCAACACGATCCCCGCGGATTGTTAAGGAACCAAACAAGAGGAGGACCTTGTGCCACAATCCGAGCGGCTTGAGCTCAGGACGAGCGCCCCAGACGCAAGATCTGAGCGTCTCCTAGCCAATCCGAGCGGATCTTCTCACAGGACCAGCCCTGCTTCAGGAGAGGACGAGCGGATTCTGGAGGGACTTGCAGCATGATCCGCGCATGTCCCTCGGGAGGAGCAAAATTACCAAGTTTTTCTTAGGGTCTTAATAGTTATTTAAGCCCTTAGTAACCCTAATCCTTTGACTTGATTTTAGTATAAATACTTCATTGTACTACCTATATTATCATCAACTCTTAACGTTATCTTAATCTTATCATAATTCTTCTCTTAATTTAGTATTAATCAAAGTTGTAATACACTTCTCAATATTAATCTCATCTTAATCTTTCCTTAATTTCTCAATCGTTCTTAGTTTAGTTGGGTAGTTAGAAGTTTATTGGGGTTTGTTGGAGGATTGACAACCTTCCATCAATCATCAAGATTACTTCTATTATTCTTTGCTTTATTATTTGGATCATCTCAATAGGTATAATCTCTTTTTACCTTTGTTTAATTATTGTTAATCACATCATTTATTCATCATGTTTTGCTTTGTTAGTATGATTGACAACCTTATTAGCATGTTAAACTTGATCATGAGTGAGTAGTCCTTTAGCTAGGGTTAATGGGGAATTAGAGGAAACAAACATGGGGATTGATATATGCTTAATCTAATATGTTTTCATAATCAAATTGCTTGCTTATTGTGATTTCAATCTATGCACATGTTATGTTTGATGAAATGCGAACCTATGAATCCTTGCATTTTTTACCCATCTCTTATCTTTTCAATGAGGCTTGTAAGATATAAACCAACTCGAGCGTCATTAGACCAAGCATAGATTTGAATTGGAGGAGACTAAGTCGACTTGTAGATGTTGTACAGTCTAGACAACTCGGCTCCGGGGCCTAAATCTTCCTAGGGATTATAAGATATACACTAATTCGATCCCATCACAATATAAGTACTTTCTTCTATTTGAGAATATGTTTGTATGATCTATTTTCATGAATCTCCTATGAACCCATGACACCCTAGTGCTTTTAATTAATTGTTTAGAAACCCCTTTATATGCTTACTTTGTTTTCATGAATCTTGTTAATTTGTTTAGATTACATCTCATCGCAACCCATAATTTGACACACCCTAAGACATACACTACTTGTAATTGAAATCCTAAATCAATACCCATCCCTTGGGATCCAACCTTTACTTACTTCTTTACTAAGAGTAGTTTGTGAAGTTATAAATATTGTTTTGGTTGATAGCTTTTGACGACGAGTTTATAGCCGGACCATATATATTCGTGTGTATATATATATATATATATATATATATATATATATATATATATATATATATATTGTGTGTGTGTGTGTGTGTGTGTTTGTGTATGTGTATATGTGTGTGTGCAGCGGAAACAATATAACAATACAACAGCCAATCACCAACTCTAACAATCATCAATCACTAACTACACACTAAAGTGTGTAGCCCTGCCAGGTCACCCATCGCAACAGGTAACCCACACCGTCAGTGGGGGGACCGCAGCCTTGCCCACCAAATCCTCGCTCATCGCAACGAGCGATCCCAGCTCCTTAATGTGCACATCCCCCTTGTGACGGGAGTCACAAGGGGCGAATATGGGTGTGGAACCATCTCCCGACATAGTTCCACAACAATTATCCAATCAAAAATAACAACCAACCAATCTCCAACAATTCCAATCAACAATCACACGCCAACAATCAATCATTAACAATCAATTAAACTACATAGCCAACTAAGTAGGAAACCCTACCTTATTCGTAATCCACACAATCACAGCAATAATTCAAAAAGGCTCCTCTATAAACTCGTCACCTATACACATACCATAAAATCAAAATATACCCTAAACCCCCAATAAATCTCATTGGGTTTTAACAACAATAACACTATCACTATAAAGACGAAAGTACGCTGCTTACCGATGAGTCGACGTGAAAGACTGACGTAAAAACCCTTTAATCTCGCCTTAGCAATGATTAGAATGATTAGAGAAGTTGTACGTAGTTTAGCTTTTTAAAAGAGTGATTAGAAAATGATTAATAAAGGCTCAGACGTCTTTATATACTTCCCCAACAATTATATTCAAAATCGCGGATAAAACCACATCAGACCGGCAACTCGAACGAGTACAGAACGTACTCGACCGAGTAAGCCCAACTCGACCGAGTACCAACATACTCGATCGAATTCTGACATTCTAAAACCCAAGCATAATGCACCCGAGAGCCAACTCTACTGAGTAAGTCCAACTCAACCGAGTTACCAAAGATCAGAAAACTATGGTATTACAAGCAGTTCCGCAACGAGTAAATCCTTTACTTAGCTCGTTCTTTCTCATCTTCACGCATCTCAAGACGATAGTTTCCAAGCATCATCTTCACTGATATCCAAAATGCAATTCCGGGAATGGGTTTTGGCTTGTTTATAAGCATTCGGGTCCAATACCTTCATTGAACATGAAATATCCTAAGTAGCCAATTCATGGGAGAATTGTAGTTAAACGCTACTCAATATGAATTGAAATGCGTGCAAAAATGGTAGAATAAATGCATAAATAAAGCACACAGTAGTTGTTGAGGAGAAGTAAGACGGTTGAGAAACCGTCTTATGCTTGGGTCCCCTCTTGGAGCTTCCCACTTCAAGAGGGATGTGCACATTAATAATTCTAGTTTAAAGGGACTCGTGTGGTTGAGGCACGACATCTGGCAGAGAGCCGATTACCGGTCGGTTCCGGTACAACTTGTATGTCCTGAGTACCTTGTTACGGACTGCGGTACAGCTGTGGGTGATGGTGTTGCGATGCCGTCATCAAGTTTGATATGGAGGTGGCATGGGACTTAAATGACTTGCATTCTTTCATTATCATTTCAAGTCATAATCATTTAGCATGTCACCTTCATATGATTTTAGTAGGCATTTGTATTATTGAAGCTAACCAAAGCGTTTTCAAATATTTATGGTGGACTATATGATGATTACCGCTCATATTTGGAGCAATGGCTTAACAGGTAGCTTGTTCATACTTAGCTTGGAGGATTGGGAGCGGACCTCGTTTAGCGTGTCGCCACCTTTGGCCTTCTTATCTTTTTGACATTATTAGACTCCATTTGTTTCGATTGGGTTGTATAACATATGATTGCTATTTGAATCCCCGAACATGTAAACTTAACTTAATTTTCTTAACATTAAACTTATCTATGTTAAATTTCTTTACTTCATTTGTTCGTACTACAAACTTGGGAAACCAACTCATGTGACACCTTTATGGGTTGGGATGGCCTCGGGGAAGGCCCCCGACTTATGGGGTGTTACAGATAGCCCAACTTTCCAAATGATTGGTTTCAAATTCAAAATTCGGGTCGGCAATCCAATTATTCAAAATGTTGTCGAGATGTTCAATTTCAAGTTCCGGGTCAATGACCCAGTTTTCTCAAAATGATCTAATTTTTAAACGTCGACGATCCAAATACGTGCTTATGTGATGATTATTACTGCATGCGCCTTTTCCATTTTTCAAATGTAACAGGAAATGCTTCAACTGGGGCTCTAAAGTCTAGGACTTTAGACCATCGCAACTGGGGGCTCTAAAGTCGTCGGCTTCAGAGACCATCATCAAGATGAATGGATAACATCCACCAATGATTAAATTAAATTCAATATAAGAGTTAATTCAATTCAATACAAGAGCCAATCCAATTCAATTCAAGAGTCAATTCAATTCAAGATTCAATTCATTACAAAGTCAATCCAATTTAATGCAAGAGATGGAAGAATTCCGCAGCTGAAAATAAATGATGAAAGTGACGACAACCTCCCTAGGGAAAGGCCCGTCCATTTGGGAATAGTTAGCAGAATGCATGCCAGCAGTGGCCGAACTACGATGCGGATCTGATTCCATCACAATGGATACGTAGGCGCTTAACGATAAGGCTCAACCCACCCGTTATTGACGAGTCGACGACCAACAATGGGATTGATAACGATGAGAGCAAGGCATCTAGAACTATGTTTCACGTATGATCTCTACTTATGGATGGCGTGCTTATGAACGCAAGTCTAATGGACTATAAATAACCCGCGGAATTCTCAGGTCAGTAGACTTGGGGTATACTTTGACTAGCGTCTTGCCTAAGCCTCGGTCAAAGTGGGAGCTCTGTAGATACCCATATCTATCAATATTGGGATTAACAGAAAACCCGTCAAACACCCGATGATTTTAGGAAAACATGTATTAATCAGTTGCCATTTTCATTATTTGGAGCTCATTTTAGGATGTAGAATGGGCGTCGTCAATGGATTATTTTTATTAATTTAAATGATATTTAAATTAATGTCTATTTAAAATAAATTCGTTTTATTGTTTTAAATTGAATTTATTTTATTGAAAATAAAGTAAATATTTGGTTTGAAAATGTATTAATTTTGATTTGAAAAATCATTTTGAATCTTCGTCATTTTACAAGTTCGATTGGAAAACTTAAGTTTCGCGACAGTTTTTAGCTCGAATGGAGCTCAATTTAAGCTCGATTTTGAGCCCGATTCTGAGTTCATTTTGGCTCGATTTTCAAGGTGACTTTCTCACCCACTTTCCATCTCCCATGACCCCAGTTCGGACCCCCCTGCCCATGACCCAAACAACCTTTTTCCTTTCCGTTTCAGCCCATGAAACTCGTACAAATATCGAGTTCAAGCCCATGCAAACCGTGTTACTTCTAGACTCCATAGATCCCTTTTCCACCTCAAAACTCGAGCCCACTTAAACTCCTATTCAAGCCTCCTTACTCAACCCACACTCCTAGCCTACCCACTCGAAATTCCTCACAAAATTCCTCATAAAAAATCTTCCCCAAACCGCGTTAGAGCTTCCCCTTCTCCAAGCAATGAACCCGTCTTCATTTCCTTCCAAATCCATTTCAAATTTTCTTCCCTCAAGCAAGTGTAAGAATTATTAATTCTCTATTATGTGGACCTAATTACTGATGTCAACCACTTTAATTAGAAACGGTTAGAAATAATGTTTCGGGTTTTTATTGGGAGTAATAGAATAAGTGGATTACGGTTAATGTTTACAGGCCATTAACATATTAGGCCCACTTATCTATTTAAGCCCGTCCTGCCACCATGTAAATAAAAATACACATGTTTGTGGTTTTAACCTAATTCATATTAATTAAGTGAAAACACACAGAAAGATAATTGGAGACTAAGGAAGGCAGGAGAAGGCAAAACATTAGGATTCATATTCTTATTGTTCTTAAGAAACCTCCTCATCAGATCTAATGACTACTCCATGTATGTATCTATCAGTAATTATCATTGTAATCAAGATCCTCTAATTAATGTTTACATGTGGTATCAGTGTTGGAGCTGGTGTCCTCCACAAATTAGTGTGATAACATTTGTAAATCTCTTACAGGTTCACAAGGGTATATTTCGTATATTTAATCAGTTGATTAACGTTTACCTAATAACGGTTGGCTTGCTAGAAAGTTTGACGTTATTATCATACAGATGGCGGTGATCAACTGGTCCCTAAAGGTCACACCTATAGAACGTATTTGAGAAATGTGGTTATAGAAATATAATTACATTGATGCCCAAAATGACTAAAATGTTAGTCAATGTGTTGATGAGATAATTATTTAATGAAAATTAAATAATATTAAGTTGAGACGAATTAACTGTCAATTCGTAAATTAAATATAATAAGTTATATTTAATTAAATATATATAAGGTTAGTTTGAAAGAATTTATCTGTTAATTCGTAGTTAAATATAATCAGTTGTATTTAATATCAACAAGTTGAATGTGTCATAGTGGTAATAGTGAGGGTACACAAGCCAAGAGGTCATGTTTTCGATCCTCACTAGATGACAATTTAACACACTTTATATATTTTTGGAAAGACCAAAAATAAGGAAATTCTATTCCTTATTTCGGTCAATGTTGGCCGAAAATTAGGAGATATATTTCTTTCCTAATTGATTTCGGATTTTGGTCTATATAAAAAGAAAGGTAGAGAATTATTTCTGACCTAATTCTTTTTCTGACCTTGCCTCCTCTTTCTCATCACAAAACACAAAGACAATAAAATTTTACAGAAAATTTTAGATTGATTTCTAGCATAATCAAAGGGTTTATCTTAGATCGTCTTGGGTGCAACTAATAGGCGAATATCTATTTTGATATTGTTCTTAGGCCAATTTTGCAAGGACCCGAGGTTAATTCTAAATCTTTTTACTTATGCTTATGTATTTTATTTTATGACCATAGATCATCTTTATTATATCGTTATAATCCTTCATGTTAAAGGGAAGTATACAGATTATTTCCCACAAGTGGTATCAGAGCACTAGGCTACGATTTTAATTTTGATGATTTTCATAAAATTTGTATGTAAACGATCAGATTTTCGAGAAGAAAAAAATTAGGGTTTCGATTTTTTTTTAGGATCGAAATTTTTATGCCGTTTTTGTGCCGTTTTTTTTCTGTTTGATGATAGTTTTTCCATTCTATTTTTCATATTATAGTTTATAATCAGTTAAAATTATCATATGAAGAATTGGTAGTTTTTGATTTAATGCAGATTAAGTTAAAATCAAATGGAATCGTCATGTTTATGATTAAAAGATTGTTTTTGCTATATAGTTTTTGGCGTATAAATTAATCATGTTTATTATTTCATATGCTAATCATGTTCTAATAGCAAAGGTAAACAATTGATCATCAAATCTTGTTTTAGGGCATAATTGCCGCTAAAAAAAAATAAAATAAAATAAAATAAAATAAAAAACCTTTTCGTTTTTTTTGGCCGAGACAAATTTAGAGAATTGGATTTTATTTTTCTTTATTTTGGCCAATTATTAGTTATTGTGAATCGGTTCACAATTTAATGATACCGAGTTATTTTAAAGCAGTTTAAAATTTTTGACGGATAGAATTCATATTACAAGTATAATATGGATTAAGTATGAAATTAATGTGATTAAATTGCGGAATTGTCACTTAATTTAATTTAAATAGGTGGTTTGGATAAATTAATCAACATAATTAATTTATTGTATTATGTATGTTTAATTTATTTTTAGTTGATGCTTTTAGTTATGTTGAATGAATCGAATGAATGAATTTTATTTACGTATTTAATTTTGCAATCGGTTGTAATTTGTAATACTTAGTGTGGCCTTAGTCAATTATGTTTTCGTAATGAAGGAAACATAATTTTTATGTAATTATGAGATCTCGAATCTCCGTTATTTTAGTTTTGGGTTTTGAAATTAGAATGTAATTAATAGGTCAATTATGTAATTTTAATTATTGTAATTTCAAAGAAGACTAAAGATGAAGATTCAAGCTCACTCCCGCTACATGGATCAAGATGGAACATCAAGACAAGCTTCCCGGGTCCAAGGATGGATTCCAAACTTGTATTTATTGTTCATTTTGATAGGATAGGCCACACTAGGACTTTTACTGTTTTTTTTACGTTTTTCATTTTATTGCGTTTCATTCACATGTTTGTAATTGCATCATATTCCACCTAAAACCAAACCACCTACTACTAAAATGCATGAAAATTGACTCATATAGGTTGTATGTTAGTTTTCATGGACATGCAGATGTCACAGTCTTTAAGCCATCACCTTAGTTTAAATCATTCTCGCATGCTATATTATAGTTCACTTAAAATGAATTAAAAAGTTGATGGGATCTTCCTCTAAAAACGGAAATTGAGATTAGTCTTTATAAGGGCAAACATCTATGAGTCCCTTCTTCGTCGGTAGGCCTAATATCACCCCTTTTACGTTGGGTAAGTAGTTGTGTTGACTTAGTTTACCTCAACATCATAGTCTGAAGAGTTTCTCGTGATTATGATGGACTATAGATAGAATTTACAGAAATTTATCGACCAAGAATTCTAACGGTAGAATTAGCTAAAAGGTTAGCTTATCAATTTACAGAGAATTGAGTCTTGGGGTCATTTATATAATTCTTGAGGGAGGTCAATTGTATAAATGTCTTTGAGTCTTCGCGTTATGACATTAGTTCATTAGACTTAAAATAAAAACGATGCATGCTTATTATTTTATTCTTCTTCGCAGTGTAGAACACGCTTATTATCAATAATACTGTTACAACAAATGGCTGGAAATAACGCAATCCCAATGCCTAGTGCCACACTAGATCGTTCGTTCTGGCTTAAAATGTTCATGGACCAAATGAATCACCACTCGATCAAGAATGATGGGTCCAATTTTGCAGACCGAGGAGGCGGCACTACGGAATGCTGCCACCGCATGACGGTAAGCTCGTATTTAATCGAGTCAATATCGGTCAACCCAGGCCTAAATGCAGGAGTCAACGAATCACTCGCTTATAGTGATTTCGTTATGGAAGCGGGTGCGATAAAGAACGTACTCATCTTTGCAATGGAAACCAATTTGCAGAGACGCTTCATTGCCCAAGGTGCAAACAAGATTTTCACCACGCTCACTAACGAGTTCTCAAAGGCACCGAGAATCGTTACATATGAGCATACCTGTCGCTTCTTTGATGCGAAACTCTAGAAGGGCCAACCAGTTAGCCCACACATTCTTCACATGATTGAGAATGTCGAGAAACTGGAGTCACTGAATTGTAGAATCAGTGAGAGCATTGTCATTGACCGAATGCTTCATTCTCTTCACGATGGTTTTGCCCTTTTCAGGGCGAACTACTACATGAATGACTTGAAAAATAGTCCTCATGAGCTACACTCCCTTCTCGTACAGACCGAGAAGGATATGAAATTGAGTGGGAGCATGAAGCCGGATGTTCTCACGATTCACAACAAGAGTAAAGGTAAGGGCAAGGCTCATGGCGACCTAGCTGTAGGTAATCCAATGTTTAAAAAGCCAGGAAACGGTAAGAGTGCGCCTGATGAGACTAGTGGCTCACAGGGCAAGACAAAGAGCAAGGGCGGTGACATAGAGTGCCACCATTGTCACAAGACTGGACATCGGAGGAGGAACTGTCCCGTCTACCGTGAGGACATCAAAGCAGGCCGTGTCGCTCCTGTTGCTATGTCATCTTATATTCATATGATTGAGATTAACCATGCAAGTTTCGGAACTTGGGTACTAGATACTGGTTGTGGTTCTCATCTGTGTAATCATTTGCAGGGCCTAAAGAACATCATACCTCTCGAAAAAGGTGATGTGGACCCGCGAGTCGGGAATGGAGCACGAGTAGCTGCTGCCTCGAAGGGAACATATGTAATCCAACTCCCTAGTGGTTTTGAGTTATCATTAAATAACTGTTACTATATACCCAGTTTATCTAAGAACATTATTTTCTGTTTCCGTTCTTGCTAAAGACGGTTTTACATTTTCAATAAAGGATAATAGTTGTATTTTCTCTTTTAATGAAATGATTTATGGCAAAGCAGTTTCCATAAATGGAATTTATATCTTAGATCAAACCGCGGAAGTATTACACATTAATAATAAGAAATTAAAGGTTGGTGACAAAGATCAAACCTATCTATGGCATTGTCGAATGGGACACATAAATGAGAAACGCGTAAAGAAACTCGTCGATAATGGGACTATTCCCTCATTCGGATTTTCTGCATATGGCACGTGTGAATCATGTCTCATTGGCAAGATGACTCGAATTTCCTTCAAAGGTGTTGGAATGCGCGCTAGTGACCTATTAGGACTCATACATACGGACGTATGTGGACCTATGTCAATTACCGCTAGAGATGGCTATAGATATTTTATCACTTTCACGGACGATTTGAGTAGATACGGATATGTCTACTTAATGAAGCATAAAAGTGAGTCCTTTGAGAAATTCAAGGAATACCAGAATAGAGTACAGAACCAACTGGGTAGAAAGATTAAAGCACTCCGTTCAGATCGGGGTGGCGAATATCTTTCAAATGATTTTGATCAACACTGAAAGACTCGTAGAATCGCTCTACGCTTAACTCCACCGAACACCTCAATTAAATGGTGTGTCCGAACGGAGAAATCGAACCTTACTTGATATGGTTCGATCCATGATGAGTCACACCGTAGTGCCTGATTCATTATGGGGTTATGCTCTTTTGTCAGCTTCTCTTATACTTAACCGAAGTCCGTCTAAAGTCACGACAAGACTCCATATGAAATGTGGAAGGGAACGGTACCTAACTTGTCCTTTATTCGGGTTTGGGGCTGCGAGGCTTATGTCAAGTGGAGACACGAGGATAAGCTCGGCCCGCGATCGGTCAAGACATACTTTATAGGTTATCCAAAAGGAACATTTGGTCATTACTTCTATTCGCCAACCGAACATCGAGTATTTGTTGCGGCTAGTGCGACGTTCTTAGAGAAAGAATTTCTCGAGAACAAGTCGAGTAATAGAACCTTCGAGCTGTCGGAGATTCCAGAACCAACAACCGAGGAACAGATGGAGGAAGCTGTACCTCCAACTGATGATACGGTTAATATTCCTGAGGAACCTAGGAGGTCGGGTAGAGACTCTCATCCTCCGGACAGATACATTGGTATGGTCGAGGAGAATGATGTTTTACTACTAGAAAGTAATGAACCCGCAAGCTATAAAGGTGCTATGGCCTGTTCCGACTCAAAGCTATGGCTCGAAGCCATGCAATTCGAGATGGACTCCATGTATGAGAATAACGTATGGGATCTAGTTGATTTACCAAATAAGGTAAAACCTCTACAGTGCAAATGGCTTTACAAAATAAAGCGTTCTGTAGACGCACAACTAGATATCAATAAGGCACGACTTGTGGCAAAAGGTTTCACTCAAATGCAAGGATTGCATTATGATGAGATTTTTGCACCTGTAGTCATGCTACGTTCCATTCGGATAATCTTAGTGATTGCCGCATTTCATGATTATGAGATTTGGCGAATGGATGTGAAAACCGCCTTCTTAAACGGTTATTTGGAGGAAGAGTTGTACATGGTGCAACCCGAAGGTTTCATAGATCTTAAACATCCTAAGAAAGTATGCAAGCTTAAGTGTTCCATTTATGGACTTAAGCAAGCTTCTCGGAGTTGGAATCATCGTTTCGACCAAGTGATAAAAGAGTATGGTTTCACTCTATCGGTCGAAGAACCATGCTTATATATCAAGTCGAGTGGGAGGAAGATTGTATTCTTGATATTGTATGTCGATGACATACTCTTGATTGGGAATGACATTCCTCTCCTTTCTTCGATTAAAGAATGGTTGAAGAACCATTTCCAGATGAAAGATCTGGGTGAGGCACAGCGTATTTTGGGAATCCGTATCTACCGAGATAGATCACGACGGACGTTATCACTTAGTCAGGAGTCTTATCTAGATAAGGTTCTTGAGAGGTTCAGCATGACCAACTCCAAGAAGGGGATCCTTCCCATGACGACTGGGATGCAGTTGAGCAAGTCTAAGTCACCCACGACTCCTGAAGGTATTGAGCGCATGAGTCATGTTCCTTATGCTTCTGCAATAGGATCGATCATGTATGACATGATATGCACACGTCCAGACGTGGCATATGCATTAAGTATGACGAGTCGGTACCAAAAGACTCCAGGTGAAACACACTGGATAGCAGTCAAAAATATCCTCAAGTACCTACGGAGAACTAAGGATTGGGTATTGACTTATGGAGGCGATACTAAGCTATGCGCAACCGGTTACGCAGATGCTAGCTTCCAAACGGATCGAGACGATTCAAAATCTCAGTCCGGGTTCGTCTTCACTCTTAATGGTGTTTGGTCACCGGAAGAGTTCCAAACAGAGTGTTGTAGCAGATTCTACTGCTGAATCCGAGTACTATGCCACTTCGGAGGCAGCAAAGGAAGCGATATGGATGCGTCAATTCTTACAAGGGCTTTCGGTAGTTCCTAGTTCGAATGACCCGATCACCATCTATTGTGACAATATATAGAGGTGCCATCTTCCAGGCTAAGGAGCCAAAGTCTAGCAACAAATCTAGACATGTACTACGGGAGGCTCACCTGATCCGTGATTACGTGGAGCAAGAGGAGCAAGAGGAGATAGTGATTGACAAGATTGCGACGGATGATAACATCGCAGATCCTCTCACCAAACCGTTGAATTATGATAAGCATGTAGGGCATGTTAATTCCATGGGAATTAAACATGTTCCTAAGTTGTAGTACTTGATTATGGATTTGATACATTTTCATTTTCATATATTATTTATAACTTCATCGTTTTATATATATAATATTTTGTTTTTCATGTGGATTGTACTGACAACATTGAACGCCACAAAGTGAACTGAATTACATTATATTTGTTTTGGTCCGTAATCGCCAATGTGAGCTGATAACTCCGGCTATTATATTGTGCAGTCGATTGATGGTGGGTTCAACGAGCCATAAGTTAAACGGTTGACTAATCGATCACAGATACGAGATTATGACGATACCTCGTAGGACAATTTTTATTTGTGACAACATAATGGAGTCCTAAATGTTTTATAACATTCGGTGCCAGGTCGTGGATAGGACATCTATTGTGTACCTAGAGTCGATTCTTTTGACTATCAACTTGTTGGGGCTGGTGTCCTTTACAGTTAGTGCAAGGACTTATAAATCTCTAAAAGGATCAAAGGGTATACTTTTGTATTATTATCAGTTGGTCCACGTTTATCAATAACGGTTGGCTTGCTAGATAAGTTTGACGTTATTGTCATACAGATGGCGGTGATCAACTGGTCCCTAAAAGTCACACCTATAGGATACGTTTGAGAGATGTGACGGTATGAAAATACAGTCATGTTGATGCCAATAATTGACTAAGCAGTTAGTCCGAGTTATTTGACTAGTAATTAGTCAAAATGCGATGTTGAGATATTTTATTTAATACGGATTAAATAAAATGGGCTAAGGCGAATTAAACAGTTAATTCGTAAATTAAATATAAACGGTTATATTTAATTAATGTATATTGAATTAATTATACAATATTGTCTTTGTCGGACATGTATTAATATGTCGGCTAATCCTTGTTACTAGACGATATATTAATAGCCGATAACCGATGACGATATATGATAAAACCGCGTCATATACATTTAGCGAAAATGATATCGAATCACGAGTTAAAAACAAGGAGAAAGTGGAAAGCCCACTCCCTCCTCATGAAGCTCACGGCCGAACCATACAAAGAGTGAGCCTCTCCTCATTTGTAACCTAATTGTCATTTGCAAAAGAAATTAGGGTTTTGAGAGACATTTTTCCTCTCAAAATTCAGATCTCACATCTATAGAAAACACACATCAAGTTCTCTCAATATTGCAAGGCAATTAGAGAACACATTTCTAGCACAAGGGCATATTCTCAGACGATCTTGGGTGCAACAATTAGGAGGAGATCTACTTTGATCTCTCATTGCCGAATTGGACTAGGACCGAAGGTTAATTCTTGTGCTTTATCGTTTTTCATTGTTTTTCGTTTATGACAATAAATTGCATATTAAATTTACGTTATAGTCCTATAATTTAAGGGTATTATACGGATATTACCCTACAAGTGGTATCAGAGCGAGGCCACGTACATTTTTCTATGTGATTTTCATCAAACGAATTTTGAATCGATGAATTTTTGCTTAAAAATTCGTGCGGCAAAACCTTTTTTTTCTTCTCTCGCAATTTTTTTATGTTGCGTTTTTTTTTTTTTTTTCTGTCTTGGGAACCGTGTCAAGTTTACACGGTGATGGTTGTTGTTTGTCGTGTTTTCGATTTGATCTTTGCATATTGTTTTGTAATCGATATTCATTGCAATATGTTAAAGATCTATCAAATTGTTTGCATAAAATTTCGTGCGGCACAAAATTTTTCCTCGGCCAATTTTTTCTGGAAAACCGTGCGGCCAATGGTGTTTTTCTCGGCCTGTTTTCTGTTTTTTTTTGCCTAGAAATGCGTGCCACACATTTCTTGCTAAATCAGACGATCTTTTGTTATCCTTTTGTTCTTTGCATATTGTAATTTTAATCGATAATTGTTGCAATATGTTAAAGATGTATCAATTGTAGTTTCAATTCTATACGGATTAGATTAAATTGCAATTGGGTTTTAACAAATCGTTTTGTTTTGATCTTTGTTGCTCACGTTTTGAGCCGAAATTTTTTTTTGGGTTTTTTGTTGCTCTCGGCATTTCAGCAACATTATAAAAAAAAAAAAAATTTTGGGTACTGTTCACGTAACAACCGTGAAGAAAAAAAAAAAAATTGTTTTGTTTTTTTTTCGGCCATGTTTTTGCATAATACGGATTTTATGCATTCGCTTGATAGTGAAACGGTTCACTAACGTACCATCTAGTTATTTTAAAACGATTTAAAGTAACGGATTATCACGGATTAAAATTAAGATGATTAAAGCGGTTTTGTCACATAATTTTAATCATTAAAGGTGGTTTGGATAAATTTAACATAATTACGGAATTATGTCACGAATAAATTTAATTTAGTTGATGCATTTTCTTTATCGTTATCTTGATTGTTTTGAATGCTTTTAATTACGTATTTATTTAATTTTCACAAACGGTTGTAACTTAGTGTGGCCTTAGTAGAACGTGTTACCGTAATGATGGAACACGGTCTTGGTTGTATTTTGAGATCTCGTATCTTCCTTTTTATTTTTTTGAATTACAGTTTTTATTTAGAATGTAAATAGGTTTATATTTTGTAAATTTTAATTGTAATTTTGAGAAGACTAAAGATGGAGATCGGATGCTCACTCCCGCTACATGGACAAAGATGGAACATCAAGACAAGCTTCTCGGGTCCAACGGTGGATTCCAAAGTTGTATTATGTTCTTTTTTACTAGGATATGCCACACTAGGAATTTTTATTTACGTATTGCATTCATTTATTTATTTTATCGTAACGATAGATTGCATCATATTCCGCCTAAAACCAAACCACCTAATAATTGCATGAAAACTGACTCATATAGAGGTCACGCGTTAGTTTTCTATGACATTCTTATGTCACACGATCTTTTAAGCCATCACCTAAGTTGATTCATTCACGTAATGCTAGATATTCGTTCACTTAAAATGAATTAAAACTAAGTTGATGGGATCTTCCTCGTATAAACAAAAATTTAGAACAGTCTTTATAGGTCAAACTCCAATGAGTCCCTTCTTCGTCGGTAGGCATAATATGACCCCTTCTACGTCGGGTAAGTTGGAACCGATTGACCTATTTTATCTCAACGCTATGGTCACTCGTACGATCCTGTGATCATGGTGGACTATAGATAGGATTTACGGAAATCTATCGACCAAGAGTTCTTACGGAAGAATTAGCTAAACATACCGGCTTATCAATTTACGAAATTGAGTCTTGGGATCACTTGTATTATTCTTGAGGGAGATCAATTATGCAAGTGCATTGAGTCTACACGATTAAAATGAATTTTTAATAGACTTAAATCACCTCGATGAGTTGCTTATTTCGTTTTTGTTTTTCTTTCTTTTTCAAAGTAGAACACGCATTTTAAACTCGCTAATAACATAATGGTGGCATCCTCGATGACCCAATGCCAAGTGCCACATTGACCGTGAGTCCTGGCTTCGGATCTTTATGAATCGGATGAATCACCACTAGACAAGAATGATGGATCAAACTTCGCGAATGGGAGGCGGCATTACGGAATGCCGCCACCGCCGACGGAAGCTCAAGTATTTGACTGAGCCACTCCCGCCAGCCCCAGGCCCCACGGCTCGAGTTAACGAGGTCTCCACGTATAGCGCCTTCGTCATGGAAGCGGGTGCGATTAAAAGCGTACTCATTTTTGCAATGGAATCCAATTTGCAGAAACGCTTCATAGCCCAAGGTGCAAACAAGATTTTCACCACGCTCACTAAGGAATTATCGAAAGCACCGAGAATCGTGACCTATGAGCATACCACTCGCTTCTTTGATGCGAGACTCGAAAGGGCCAACCGGTTAGCCCACACATTCTCAAAGATTATTGAGAATGTCGAGAGACTGGAGGCGCTTGATTGTAAAATCAGCGAGAACATTGTGATTGACCGCATGCTTCATTCAATCCACGATGGTTTTGCGCTCTTTAGAGCGAATTACTATATGAATGATTTGAAGAAAAGTCCCCATGAACGCACTCCTTCTCGTATGCACCGAGAAGGACATGAAGTTCAGTGGGAGCATGAAACAAGATGTTCTCGTCGTGACAAACAAGGGCAAGGGTAAGGGCAAAGCTCAGGCAAACCTAACAGTAGGTAAACCGAAGTTCAAGAAGTCGGGTTCAGGTAAGAGTGGGCCTGGTGAGTCGAGCACCTCATCAGGCGCGACAAAGAGCAAGAATGAAAACATGGAATGCCATCATTGCCACAAGACTGGGCATTGGAGGCGTACATGTCCTGTTTATCATGAGGACTTAAAGGCAGGTCGTGTTAAACCTGTTGGTATGTCTTCATCCTCTTCTACTTTTATTCATATGATTGAGATTAACCACGCAAGTTACGGAACTTGGGTACTTGATACTGGTTGTGGTTCTCATCTGTGTAATCATGTGCAGGGGCTCCGAAACATCGAACCCCTCGTAAAGGGTGAGGTGGACCTGCGTGTCGGGAATGGAGCACGAGTGGCTGCCGTCTCGAGGGGAACATATGTGATCCAGCTTCCTAGCGGATTTGAGTTATTTTTATATAACTGCTATTATGTACCCAGTCTTTCCAAAAACATTATTTCAGTTTATGCACTTGACAAACTTGGATTTTCATTTGTAATAGAGAATAATACTTGCATTTTCTCATTACACGATATGATTTATGGCAAGGCAGTCTCCATGAACGGAATTTATGTTTTAGATCAGACCACCGAAATATTACACGTAATGAATAAAAGGTTAAAGGTAGGTGACAAAGATCAAACGTATCTATGGCACTGCCGTATGGGACACATTAATGAGAAACGCGTCAAAGAGCTCATCAAAAATGGAGCTATCTCGGCCTTTCATTTTCAATCATTTGGCACGTGTGAATCATGTCTCATCGGTAAGATGACTCGAATTTCCTTCAAAGGTGTTGGAATGCGCACTGCTGACCTACTAGGACTCATACATATGGATGTATGTGGGCCTATGTCAATCACCGCACGAGAAGGCTATAGGTATTTCATCACTTTCACGGATGATTTAAGTAGATATGGCTATGTCTACTTAATGAAGCACAAAAGTGAATCCTTTGAGAAATTCAAGGAATACCGGAATCGGGTACGAAACCTCATCGGGCAGAAAGATTAAAACACTGCGCTCGGACCGTGGTGGCGAGTATCTTTCTCACGAGTTTGATCAACACCTTAAAGACTCGTGGGATTGCCTTACGTTAACTCCACCGAACACCTCGCTTGAATGGTGTGTCGAACACTACTTGATATGGTTCGATCCATGATGAGTCACACCGTGTTGCCCGACTCATTGTGGGGTTATGCTCTTCTTCACCTGCTCTAATACTTAACCGAAGTCCGTCTAAAGTCATGACAAGACTCCATATGAACTATAGAAAGGAACGGTCCCTAACTTGTCCTTTATACGGGTTTGGGGCTGCGAGGCTTATGTCAAGTGGAGACACGAGGATAAGCTCGGCCCGCGATCGGTCAAGACATACTTTATAGGTTATCCTAAAGGAACACTTGGTCATTACTTCTATTCGCCAACCGAACAACGTGTTTTTGTTGCGGCTAGTGCGACATTCTTAGAGAAGGAATTTCTCGAGAATGCAAAGAGTGATAGAACCTTCGACCTGTCGGAGATTCCAGAACCAAATACCGAGCAACCATTGGAGGAACCAATTCCTTCAATCCCGGCTGTGGTGAATATTCCTGAGGAACCTAGGAGGTCGGGAAGAGTCTCTATTCCTCCGGACAGATACATAGATATGGTCGAGGAACATGACATAGATGACATTCTACTCTTAACGAGTAGTGAACCCACAACCTATAAAGGTGCCATGACCAGTTCTGACTCAAAGCTATTGCTTGAGGCCATGCAATCCGAGATGGACTCCATGTATGAGAACAACGTATGGGATCTTGTTGACTTACCTGCTAAGGTTCGTCCCCTTCAATGCAAATGGCTTTACAAGATAAAGCATTCTGTGGAAGGTCAACAAGATATCTATAAAGCACGACTAGTTGCTAAAGGTTTCACCCAAGTGCAAGGCTTGCACTACGATGAAATTTTTGCACCCGTAGTCATGCTGCGTTCCATTCGGATTATCTTAGCGATTGCCGCTTTTCATGACTATGAAATTTGGTAGATGGATGTGAAAACCGCCTTCTTAAACGGTTTTTTGGAGGAAGAGTTGTACATGGTACAACCCGAAGGTTTCATCGATCCACAAAATCCTAAGAAAGTGTGCAAGCTTAAGCGTTCCATTTATGGATTTAAGCAAGCATCTCGGAGTTGGAATCATCGCTTCGACCAAGTGATTAAAGAAAATGGATTTACTCGATCGGTCGAGGAACCATATCTTTATATCAAGTCGAGTGGGATCAAGATTGTCTTCCTAATATTGTATGTCGATGACATACTCCTGATTGGGAATGACATACCTCTCTTAACTTCGGTGAAAGTATGGTTGAAAAACCATTTCCAAATGAAAGATCTGGGTGAGGCACAAAGAATTCTGGGCATCCGCATCTATCGGGATAGATCACGACGGATGTTATCTCTCAGTCAGGAGTCTTACATAGACAAAGTCCTAGAGAGATTCAGCATGACTAACTCCAAGAAGGGGTTTCTTCCTATGGCTCCAGGGGTGCATTTGAGCAAGTCTCAGGCACCAGAGACACCGGAAGAGAAAGAGCGCATGACACGGATTCCTTATGCCTCGGCTATAGGATCAATCATGTATGCCATGATATGCACACGTCCGGATGTGGCATATGCATTGAGTATGACAAGTCGATTCCAACAGCATCCAGGTGAATCACATTGGATGGCTGTCAAGAACATTCTTAATTACCTACGGAGGACTAAAGATTGGGCATTGACTTATGGAGGCAATCAAAAGCTATGCGCAACCGGTTACGCAGATGCTAGCTTCCAAACGGATCGAGATGACTTGAAATCTCAGTCTGGATTCGTTTTTACTCTTAATGGCGCTGCAATCACCGAAGAGTTCCAAACAAAGTGTTACAAAGAGATTCTACGACTGAGTCCGAGTACTATGCCGCGTCTGAAGCTGCAAAGGAAGCGATATGGATGCGTCAATTCTTACAAGGACTATCTGTAGTGCCTAGTTCGAATGACCCGATCACCATCTATTGCGACAATAGAGGTGCCATCTTCCAAGCTAAGGAGCCTAAGTCTAGCAACAAGTCTAGACATGTACAACGGAAAGCTCATCTAATCCGAGATTACGTGGAGCAAAAGGAAGTAGTGATAGAAAAGATTGCTACAGATGATAACATAGCAAATCCTCTCACTAAACCATTACGACAAGATAAGCATGAAGGGCATGTTAATTCCATGGGAATTAAACGTGTTCCTAAGTTGTAGTACTCTTTTATGGATTAGATTCATTCCCTTATGTACTCTATACGACATCATCGTTCTGATATTTATATATATTTTGTTTTTCATGTGGATTTGTACGATAAATTTTGAACACCACAAAGTGAACTGAACAAACATTATAATTTTGGTCCTTAATTGCCCACGTGAGCTGATAACTCAAGGTAATTATTTTGTGACGTTGGTTGATGGTGGGTTCAACGAGCCATAAGTCAAAAGGTTGACTGACCAATCACAGAGGCGATTTATACGGATATCTCGTAGGACACAATTGTGACATCGACGTGGAGTCCTAAATGTTTTATAACATTCAGTGCCCGGTCGTGGATAGGACCTCCATGGTGATCCTAAGAGTCGATTCTTTTGACTATCGACTGTCTCTTGAGACTAAGGCAGATTTTGGATGACTTTGGTTTCTTTCTCACGGTCATCCGTAACAGGGGCTAAGTAGATTTTTTCTCGGTCATTTCATGCGTGCTTAGATCGGAAGGAGTTCGAGTTGAAGGAAATATTCAGCCTTTATCGTACTCGATATTTCTCGGGGCCACTCGAGGAGTCAGAATCGAAATGCATGGCCATGCTCGGATACGGATTCGTTTTATCAGTTGAGTTACTCTCTAGTCGGGGAAACCACTCTAGATACGGATCGATTGTAAAATACGACCTTTGGGATCCGGATCTCGCAAATTGTTTTACATTGAGTGGGAGAAATTTTAAATGAATATGAGAATCGGTTATCGCACATACACTTGTACGGACAAGTGGGAGTTTGTTAGAGCCGTGTCCTCCAGTTAGTGCGGATAACGTCATTGCACATACACTTGTACGGACAAGTGGGAGCTTGTTGGGGCTGGTGTCCTTTACAGTTAGTGCAAGGACTTATAAATCTCTAAAAGGATCAAAGGGTATACTTTTGTATTATTATCAGTTGGTCCACGTTTATCAATAACGGTTGGCTTGCTAGATAAGTTTGACGTTATTGTCATACAGATGGCGGTGATCAACTGGTCCCTAAAAGTCACACCTATAGGATACGTTTGAGAGATGTGACGGTATGAAAATACAGTCATGTTGATGCCAATAATTGACTAAGCAGTTAGTCCGAGTTATTTGACTAGTAATTAGTCAAAATGCGATGTTGAGATATTTTATTTAATACGGATTAAATAAAATGGGCTAAGGCGAATTAAACAGTTAATTCGTAAATTAAATATAAAATGTTATATTTAATTAATGTATATTGAATTAATTATACAATATTGTCTTTGTCGGACATGTATTAATATGTCGGCTAATCCTTGTTACTAGACGATATATTAATAGCCGATAACCGATGACGATATATGATAAAACCGCGTCATATACATTTAGCGAAAATGATATCGGATCACGAGTTAAAAACAAGGAGAAAGTGGAAAGCCCACTCCCTCCTCATGAAGCTCACGGCCGAACCATACAAAGAGTGAGCCTCTCCTCATTTGTAACCTAATTGTCATTTGCAAAAGAAATTAGGGTTTTGAGAGACATTTTTCCTCTCAAAATTCAGATCTCACATCTATAGAAAACACACATCAAGTTCTCTCAATATTGCAAGGCAATTAGAGAACACATTTCTAGCACAAGGGCATATTCTCAGACGATCTTGGGTGCAACAATTAGGAGGAGATCTACTTTGATCTCTCATTGCCGAATTGCACTAGGACCGAAGGTTAATTCTTGTGCTTTATCGTTTTTCATTGTTTTTCGTTTATGACAATAAATTGCATATTAAATTTACGTTATAGTCCTATAATTTAAGGGTATTATACGGATATTACCCTACACAACTGTCTCTTGAGATTAAGGCAGTTTTTGGGTGACTTTGGTTTCTTTCTCACGGTCTACCGTAACTGGGGCTAAGTAGATTTTTAATGGGTCATTTCATACTGTGCTTACATCTGCAAGATTTGAGTTGAGGAAAATATCCATCCCTTATCAGGTATAGTTAATTCTCAGGGCCACTCGAGGAGTTGTAACTGAAATGCATGGCCATGCTCGAATGTTGATTCGTTTATCAGTTAAGTTAGTCTCTAGTCGGGAAAACCACTCTTGATATTGATCGCTTGTAAAATACGACCTTTGTGAATTCGGATTTGCAAATTGTTTTACATTGAGTGGGAGAAATTTTAAAGGATATGAGAATCGGTTATCGCACAAACACTTGTGAGGACAAGTGGGAGTTTGTTGGAGCTGGTGTCCTCCACAAATTAGTGTGATAACATTTGTAAATCTCTTACAGGTTCACAAAGGTATATTTCGTATATTTAATCAGTTGATTAACGTTTACCTAATAACGGTTGGCTTGCTAGAAAGTTTGACGTTATTATCATACAGATGGCGGTGATCAACTGGTCCCTAAAGGTCACACCTATAGGACGTATTTGAGAAATGTGGTTATAGAAATATAATTACATTGATGCCCAAAATTACTAAAAATTTAGTCAATGTGTTGATGAGATAATTATTTAATGAAAATTAAATAATATTAAGTTGAGACGAATTAACTGTCAATTCGTAAATTAAATATAATAAGTTATATTTAATTAAATATATATAAGGTTAGTTTGAAAGAATTAATCTGTTAATTCGTAGTTAAATATAATCAGTTGTATTTAATATCAACAAGTTGAATGTGTCATAGTGGTAATAGTGAGGGTACACAAGCCAAGAGGTCATGGGTTCGATCCTCACTAGATGACAATTTAACACACTTTATATATTTTTGGAAAGACCAAAAATAAGGAAATTCTATTCCTTATTTCGGTCAATGTTGGCCGAAAATTAGGAGATATATTTCTTTCCTAATTGATTTCGGATTTTGGTCTATATAAAAAGAAAGGTAGAGAATTATTTCTGACCTAATTGTTTTTCTGACCTTGCCTCCTCTTTCTCATCACAAAACACAAAGACAATAAAATTTTACAGAAAATTTTAGATTGATTTCTAGCATAATCAAAGGGTATATCTTAGATCGTCTTGGGTGCAACTAATAGGCGAATATCAATTTTGATATTGTTCTTAGGCCAATTTTGCAAGGACCCGAGGTTAATTCTAAATCTTTTTACTTATGCTTATGTATTTTATTTTATGACCATAGATCATCTTTATTATATCGTTATAATCCTTCATGTTAAAGGGAAGTATACAGATTATTTCCCACAATCAGAGCAGGATTATGATTGTAGTTATAGTTCTGATTAATGTTTTAATTATGTCTTTTAATTTGAATGAAATTAATGTTTTAATTATGATGTTATAATTTTCATTCATGGTTGATTATATATCCTATGAATATGATTGTTTCTGCTGCCCTAATCGAATTATTCCGATTTGTATGTTTGATTATAATTGTTTTCGCTGCCCTAAACGAATTATTTTGATTCGTATGATGTTTGTGATTGTTGATTGCGTTTCGTCTATCGCCTGGGATTTGAGGAGTACTCGATCGAGGGATTTTTTTTTTTATCGATCGAATTAGTGCGTCACTCGATCGAATTAATGTGTTACTCGATCGAGAGACATCAAGAGTGGACATCACGATCGAGTATTAAGGTCACTCGATCGAGGTGTTTTATTGATAACAGTTCTTGATCGAGCTAATGTTTCACTCGATCGAAGATATTTCGCATAAATAGTTTCCTTCTCGTATTATAGTTTATGATACCTCATGATTGATTATGTATGCTCGTATGATATTAATGTTATTATGTCAGTTAAGTTTATATAAATTATCACATTATTTTTGTAAGCATACATACTAATTATGTTTATATATAGTTTTGGTATTGAATGAAAGAGAAATTCACATTATGACGAGTTGAAATTCACCACAGTGATTTCATCTCGTACGCGATCAAGTCTCATAATGGAATCATATTGGACATTCACATTAGGTTGAAGTTCACCACAGTGGACTCAAATTATGTAGTGAATATCCGACTAAGTATCTAATGAGGTCAATTAACTTGTATTAAGGTTTTACCCACAGGTAACCTGACATTAAAGTGAAACACTCATTAAGGAGATTATACTCGATTATGCAATTAAGCATGTGTAGGTTGTCCACAGATACTATACTTGCCCAATGAATATTTATGAGTTACTCACTTAAGTTTCAAGTCTTAGTCATAATTTATATTGTGTGTTAAACTCAAAGCCTAATGTTTTGAGCATTGTTCATAATGCAGTACCGTTGCAAATCTCTCTCAATAACTGTGGTGTCCAAGTAGTTCCACTACTTGATGGTACTAATACTCAGAATGGAAAGAGCATCTCGAGTTCTATTTAGGGATCTTTGAACTCGATCAAGTGCTTACTGGGACAGCTCCAGCTGGACAAGCTTCTGATGCGAGTAAAGAAGTAATTGAAGAGTACAACTGGTGGAAGAAATGTGATAGCCTTTGCCTAAAGTTTTTATGTCTTACCACTGCACCAAATATTAAGTCTTCCATTTCAGAGACAGACTGTAACACAACCAGTAAGTACATAGAAATCAATAAGGAACGCTTTCAGACTATCGATAAAATGGTAGCAGGAAGGCTTATGTCTGAACTTACCACTGATAAGTATAATGAGAGTGTGACCACCATGCAGCAGCATGTGTTACACATGACGAATCTGGCAGCTAAGTTGGGAAAACTGGGCATGAAAGTTGAGGATCCGTTCCTCGCCCAGTTTATCATCAACTCTCTGCCTGATAAGTTTGATGCTTTCCATCTTCATTACAACACTGTTAAAGAAATTTGGAGTGTTAATGAATTGACCAATAAACTGGTTCAGGAAGCAGCAAGAATCAAATAGAAAGATGAGGCTGACGCCTCAAGTAAGAGTACTAGCTTATCCCAAGCACATCATGTGCATCATGAAAGCGGGAAATCTAAGGGTAAGTTTGGAAACAGAAAGGGCATGAAGTTTGGCCCTTCTGATAAGCTGTCTGCATCTGGTATAAAGAAGGATATTAAGAAGCAGGAAAGTTGCTTTTTATGTAAGAAACCTGGGCACTTTCAGAATGACTGCATATAAAGCGTAAGAATTGGTTCGAAAAGAAGGGTAAGCCTTTGGCTTTAGTATGTTTTGAATCAAATTATGCTGAAGTTCCTTCTAATACATGGTGGCTAGATTCAGGTTCTAATGTACATGTTTCAAATTCCTTGCAGGGATTCCTTACGACAAGAACAATAAAGCCAAATGAGGCCTCTTTATACATGGGAAATAAAGATAAAGCCTCCGTAGAAGCCATTGGAAGGTTTAACTTGGAATTAAGCACTGGATTTAAGTTGAATTTGGAGGATGGACTTTATGTTCCCTCTTTCGAACGCAATTAAATTTCAGTTTCTAAGTTAGATAATGATGGTTTTAGATTAAGTTTTGGACAATGTTGTTTCAGTATGTTTCGAGACAATGTTTTTATTGGTTCTGGGATTTTGGAAAACGGATTGTATCGAATCTATTTAGATAAATTGTTTTCAGAATCTCTATGTATTTCTCATAATGTTTCCCTGCATAATAATGTTAGTTGGAAACGTGGAAGGTCTAATGAAAGTTCCTCTTTCTTGTGGCATAAACGTTTGGCCCATATTTCAAGAGAAAGGATGAGCATGTTGGTTAAAGATAATATACTACCTTCTCTTGATTTTACGGATTTTGGGACGTGCGTGGAATGCATTAAGGGTAAGCAAACCAAACACACCAAGAAAGGGTCCACAAGAAGCACTGCTCTTTTAGACATTATACATACAGACATATGTGGTCCATTTGACGTTCCCTCCATGAGCGGAGAGAAATATTTCATCACTTTTATCGACGATTATTCACGTTATTGTTATCTTTACCTTTTGCATGAAAAATCTCAATCAGTACACGCTTTAGAGGTTTACATTAAGGAGGTGGAAAGGCAATTAGGAAAGAAAGTGAAAATCATAAGGTCAGATAGGGGTGGTGAGTATTATGGCAAATATGATGAATCAGGACAACATCCTGGTCCTTTTGCAAAACTCCTTGAAAGTTTGGGTATTGTCCTTCAGTACACAACTCCTAGTTCTCCATGGATGAATGGTGTTGTTGAGAGGTGTAATCAGACCCTATTAGAGGTTGTGAGGACAATGATGAGTAATACCAATCTACCCATGAAGTTGTGGATGCATGCCCTTTTGACTGCTGTGTATGTTGGAAATCGGGTTCCCAGTAAGGCAGTTTCAAAGACACCATTTGAACTGTGGAAAGGGTGGAAACCAAGTCTTCAACACTTACATGTATGGGGATACCCAGCAGAGGCACGCATTTATAATCCACATAAAAGGAAGCTTGATCCTAGAACCATTAGTGGGTTCTTCATCGGCTATCCAAAAAAGTCCAAAGGGTATAGGTTTTACTGTCCTGCACACAGGACTAGAATTTTTGAAACCGGAAATACCAAATTCCTTGAGAATGGCGAAGTTAGTGGGAGTGATCAGGTAAGGAATGTCGTCGTCAATGAAGTTAGGATGGCAATTCCAGTTCCTTTGCCCCCAATTTTTATTGATGAAGTTCCACATAATGATAATGTTAACTCAGTCAATATTGTGGAACCTAATGTTGATAACCCTTCACTCTAGAATGATAACATCGCCACTGAGGTTGTTAATACAACACCTAAAATAGTATTAAGAAGGTCCACAAGACCTAGAAGGTCAGCTATTCCAGATGACTATGAAGTATATCTATAACAATGTGAATATGACATTAGTGTGGATACTGATCCGGTTACGTTTTCACAAGCTATGAATGTTAATGATTCCGATAAATGGATTAATGCCATGAAAGAAGAGATGGAGTTTATGGCTAAGAATAAGGTCTGGGAGTTGGTCAATTTACCAATAGGTCATAAGGCTGTCGGCTGCAAGTTGGTCTTTAAGACCAAGAGTGACTCCTTAGGTAATATTGAACGACATAAAGCCAGACTGGTAGCTAAAGGCTTTAATCAGAAAGAAAGCATTGATTATAATGAAACCTTCTCTCCAGTTTCTAAGAAGGATTCTTTACGGATCATACTAGCTTTAGTAGCTCATTTTGACTTAGAGCTACATCAAATGGATGTGAAAACGGCATTCTTGAATGGGAGTTTGGAAGAAGAAGTCTACATGGCTCAGCCTAAAGGCTTCATTATTGATGGCAAAGAGGACAAAGTCTGTATATTAAAGAAGTTAATTTATGGGTTTAAGCAAGCTTCTCGGCAATGGTATATTAAGTTCCATAATACCATTACCTCCTTGGCGTTTCAAGAAAACACTGTTGATCAGTGTATCTACCTGAAGATTAGTGGGAGTAAGTTTGCATTTTTGGTCTTACATGTCGATGACATACTTATCGCGAGCAGTGATTTGGGACTATTACGTCAAACTAAAGATTTCCTATCAAGCAAATTTGAGATGAAGGATATGGGAGAGGCGTCCTATGTGATCGGGGTGGAAATATCTTGAGACAGATCACAAAGGACATTGGGATTGTCTCAGAAAGCCTATATCATGAAGGTCTTAGAAAGATTTAACATTGTAAAATGTAATCCCAATGATGTTCCTATTCAGAAAGGGGATAAGTTCAGCTTGAGTATGTGTCCTAAGACTGAACTAAAACGAAATGTCATGAAAAACTTTACTTATGCATCTCTGGTTGGAAGCTTAATGAATGCACAAGTCTGTACTAGACCTAACATAAGTTTTGCAGTGGGTATGTTGGGTCGATATCAGTCCAATCATGGAATGGGTCATTGGAGTGCGGCTAAGAAAGTTTTATGGTACTTAAAGGGAACAATGAACAAAATGCTCACTTATAGACATACTGATCAGCTTGAGGTTATTGGATATACTGACTCAGATTTTGGAGGATGTGTGGACTCAAGGAAAAGCACTTTTGGTTATGTGTTTGCTTTAGCTGGGGGAGCAATCTCAAGGAAAAGTGATAAACAGACAATTATCGCCTCATCCACTATGGAAGCTGAATTTGTAGCGTGCTTTGAGGCTACTATTCAAGCTTTATGGTTGCGGAACTTTCTTTCAGGGCTTAGCGTTATGAACTTCGTTGCAAGGCTGCTGAAAATTTACTGTGATAATACCGCAACCGTCTTCTTTTTGAAAAATGATAGATACTCTAAAGGTATAAAGCACATGGAAATGAAATACCTATCAGTTAAGGAGGAAGTTCGGAAAAACACTGTGTCAATTGAGCACCTCATGACTAGTGCTAATATAGCAGATCCTTTAACTAAGGGATTACCTCCAAAGACATTTTTGAAGCATGCTAATGATATGGGTCTGGAGGATAATCATTAAGTCTTTTCGTTTGTGTTTGGATCATGCTAGTGTTTTGTAATGATGACACTTATGTTTTGATTAATCAAATTATGTTTTCTTATGCTGATGTTTTCCGAACAATCTCTGTATCGTATTATTGTTATTGTATACATTGTTGTTGCACGATTAACAGAATCAGTTCTTTTCCTCAAGGACATTATCGGGGATTATGTTTGCTCCTTGTACAGACTGACTATTCTAAGTGATTGTTCTGTAGTACATGGAAGGACCACTTCTTTGTATAGTAGTGTTTCCGCCATGACTCAACCAGTTGTTCGGAATGATCAGGGTAATTAAGACAAACCCATTATGTGTTCATTTAGCCGTTTACGCGTCTTATGGTTCTACTTATGCGTGACATTATGTTTCGGTCAGTAATATGGTCCAAGTGGGAGAATGTAAGAATTATTAATTCTCTATTATGTGGACCTAATTACTGATGTGAGTCACTTTAATTAGAAACGGTTAAAAATAATGTTTCGGGTTTTTATTGGCAGTAATAGAATAAGTGGATTACGGTTAATGTTTACAGGCCATTAACATATTAGGCCCACTTATCTATTTAAGCCCCTCCTGCCACCATGTAAATAAAAACACACATGTTTGTGGTTTTAACCTAATTCATATTAATTAAGTGAAAACACACAGAAAGATAATTAGAGACTAAGGAAGGCATGAGAAGGCAAAACATTAGGATTCATCTTCTTATTGTTCTTAAGAAACCTCCTCATCAGATCTAATGACTACTCCATGTATGTATCTATCAGTAATTATCGCTGTAATCAAGATCCTCTAATTAATGTTTACAGCAAGACCCATCCATATTCGACCTATGATTACTCCTCCAAGAAACCTATCCTCTAGAACCTTCCAACTTCAGAAAAATCTCTTCATTTCAGCTCCAAAACTGACACCCAAACTCTACCACTTCTACCAAGCCACCCACCTTCAACCCTAATTCATACCCCTATATATACAACCCCTCTTCCTCATTATAAACCCCTTAGTAATATCCTAGCATCTCCATACACTCAAAAACAACCCACAAACGACACTCATAAAACCAACTCTAAGTTCCCTCGAATTCACACGAAAAACAGTGTGCGCAAATACTCCGTTTTCGTGTTTGTTCCAGCGTGACCAGCCCCTGCTTTGCTTTGTTTTTCGTGATCTTAAAGACAAAGCGACCCTTGTAAGTTTATATAATCGAAATCTACATTCTTCCACGATTCCAAAACAACTTTCAAATCAAATTTGCGTTAAGAAACGAGTGAGATATTCAAGTTTGAAAAACGCATTTCAGGTTACAAAAAAACGTGTTCAATTGTTTGTTTGTTCGTCGACGATGTTAGGGATAAAAATTACATTTTTTATTACCTATGATGTGGCCGAAGTCTATTGAAGGAGATCAATTAAAGAGGATCGATGACGTGGCAGATTGAGGGTCATATGATCAAGATGACAAACAAACACCTGTGGGATATTTACCTTGTCAAAACCCACGTGAAGAAATCAATAACCACTTCCTATTCTTGTGGGGTTGACCAAGAATATAAGAGCAGAAGCAGGTAAAAAAGTTTTTTGGACTTTAGACCTTGCCTCAACAACTATATATTGCGGATCAGAAGCAAAGGAAAGAGATCATTCATTACTCAAGCACTCTCTCACTCAATATCACGCCTCTCATTAGCATTACTTCTACAGCCAATTAATCATTGTATTTCCTTACTTACGTAATATCCTCTCGATTATAGTGCCAAATTGGTGGAATACCGACTTCCCCCGCGGTTGTTCCCACAACGGGTTTTCCACGTCACCAAAATTTGGCGTGTTTATCTCTTATTTCCTTGTCCACTCGTCCGTTAAATTCGTTACACACAAATCATCCTAAACCGTAGATTAATCACTATCACTCACTAAATATACTATCGGTTATGACCCACAACGGTGTCGACGATACATGTTGGTTAAGGGTGAATCAAATCTACCTCCTCCCTTTTATTTTTTTCGTTGTTATCGTTTTTATTTAAGCATTGTTTTAATATATTGTTTTCGTTTTTAATAATCGTCTAACTAACTAACTTCGAAACTAATATAATACAAGTATGAGTTAACGTACTATTTCAAACACCCGCGTTAACTTGAATCGAGACTCAATTCGCTAGATTGGCCGATAGTCACTTCTCATTTACATATCCTCGTGTTTGGAAGAGGGCATTAATTAAAACAAGTCTAGTATGATTTGTGAAACGGTCTTTCTAATATTTCGTATGACCCGTTTTTGCTTGACCTTTTGTCACCCTTTTTTGATTTAAATCATTCACTCGGGACAACAATTTCGAGGCAAGACTTGCTAAAATATATAACTAAATCGACGATTCATTTTAACTTGTCAAATTGCAAATCCATTAGACATTTTAGGACATAAAATGGTTTAACTTGCAAATGAAATCTACAACTTCTATATTTTTAATTGAATCCATCTTTCTTTCACTAATTTCTCGCTAGTACGGAAGTGCGAGCATATCACCCTTCCGTTTGCATTCGATGACTAAAAAATTGATTATTTTTAACCCGAGTAGTGCCTCGAAAACCGTGAGACACACGGCCCTCCCCTCTTTTCTTCTTTTTTCGATTTCTAATATTTTCCAACTAATTGTTCATCGATCCTATTTGATAAATATGGTAGGTAAACAATCATAATAATTTGAGACGATTTAAGAAATAAATCAATCCCAATTTATTTTACCATGTTTACGTTTTTTAACCTTTTTTAATTCATTTGATCTTCGCAAATTGATCTAACTATTTAAACTAACATATCTTGTTTCTTTTTTTTTTTTTAATTTGAGTCATATGTTTTTAACAAATCCTTCATTTTATTTAGTTACACATGGATAAACGTCTAATTTTACAAAATTGAGCGATGTGCATTGATGTGACCATAATTGGCGCATATTTAGCCTCCGAATTAGCCTTGTTTCCATGCTTTTTAGTGCTCATTCATTTCTTATCTTTAGTTCTTTGTTTTGCATATTCTTTGAGATTTTGATCCCTTGGTAGGAAAGGAGTAAGAATCTTACATTTTCATGGCAAAACGAGACTAAATTGATCGAATTCAATGACCAAGCATCAAGGAGAGACAAGATTAGAAGGCCTTTGTACATATCATAGGAGAAGAGCAATGTTGAGGAAAGATCCTTGAGTCCCCAAGGAAATCCCCAAGGAATTTATGAAGAAAAGGGAAGAAAAGAAGAAGTTACTATGCTGACTGACAATCCGAGCGGATTGTTAACAATCCCTCCGTCCTGCACAATCCGAGCGTCCCACGCCAGAATCCGCTCGGATTCCCCCTCAACAATCCGCCCGGATTCCCCAGAATCCGCTCGGATTCCACCGCCCAAATCCGTCCGTCCCGACCTTATTCCGCCCGGATTTCTTCACAGCACGGATTGTCTTCTTCAAGCTACGACAAGAGAAGCCCTTCTCTCAGAATATACCGGGTCCTCCTTGCTCAACTTAAAAAGTGTAATTACTAGTTTAGCCCTTAGTTAACCCTAATGCATCCTCCCTAATTTTCACTATAAATACCCCATTAGGCTAATTAGAGGAGCATGTTCTTCTTATCAATAATTAGTGTAGTTAATATCAATCAAATCTCTCTTCAATATTGTAATCAAGTATTAATCAAGTTTTAATCTAAGTTTTAGTTCTTTAATCTCTCTTTTGTTCATCCTTTATTTTGGGTAATTGAAGATTATTTGGGTTATTATTGGGAGATTGACAACCTCTCAATCTAGCATTCAAGTACTTCTATTATTCTTGCTTTATTATTGGAATCATTAGTAGGTATAATCTCTTAATCCCTTTTTAATTATTGTTAATTACTTTCATTTATTCATCATGTTTCATATTGTTGGTATGATTGACAACCTTGCTAGCATGATCAACATGATAATGAGTGAGTAGTCTCTTAGCTAGGGTTAATGGGTGATTAGGGGAAACCAACAAGGGGAATGATTCATGCTTAAATTAATATGCTTTCATGTTTTATTTGCTTGCTTGTTTTGATCTCAACTCATGCACATGTTATATTTGATGAAATGCTAAGCCTATGAATCCTTGCATTTACTATCATCTTCTATCTTTTCAATGAGACTTGTAAGACATAACCCAACTCGAGTCTCATTAGACCATGCATGTTGTTGAGTAGGGAAGATTAAGTCGACTTGTAGGTGTTGTACAATCTAATCGATTCGGCTCCGGGACCCAAACTTTCCTAGGATTGTAAGATATAACCCAACTCAATCCATCACAACAATAATTGCTTGCTTATAATTTGAGAACATGTTTGTATGATCATATCCCATGATTCCCCTATGATCCCATGACACCCTAGTGCCTTTAATCAATTGTTTACACCCCTTTTTATTCATCTTGCTTGTTTATTTTCATTGTTATTCTAGTTTAGTAACCTTCTACATCAACCCAATTTGTGACACCCCTTAGACACCACTAGTTACAATAGAAATCTCATTTCAACTCCCGTCCCTTGGGATCCGACCTTTACTTGCCTCTTTACTAATTGTAGAGTTGCTTGTTAAGCTATAAATTGTGTTTTGATTCGACCGTGACCAACGACCACATCTTAATTTGTGAACACTTAGCGGAGTCGCATCAAAAATGGCGCCGTTGCCGGGGACGGTGTTTGTTTGACTTAGATTTCCTTTTTGTTATTAGTTGTGTCTTTCTTCACCTTGAGGAAGTAAAACTCCTCAAGGTTTGTTCTAATCATTTTTCGAGTTGTTTGATATTTTGCGAGATGGATTTTGTAGACTGTTTTGTAGAGGACCATTTGAGTATCCCTTACTTCAAGGATCCCATGCAAGCATTAGAAGCCCTAGAAGCAAGTGAGGCTAAGAGCATGTATTGGGAGTTGGAGGTGGATCTTTTTGAGGCCGCTCTAGCTAACAAGGAACTTACTCATGCACAATCCGAATTGGTGCATAATATTCTAGTAGAAGCATGTCAACCCATAGAGGATGAGCAATCCATCCTAGAGGATATTTTGCAAACTCAAGAGCAAGAGGAACCCATCATGGGATTTGAATATGATGAGGTTGATGAAAGTGAAGTTGAGTATGCTATGAGAATGGAATGTCTAATGGAGATGGAGCAAATTCTCAATGAAACTCCAAAGGAAGAAAGTAAGGTACAAACTCCTACTTTAAAACCCCTTCCCCAAATTTGAAATATGCTTACCTTGATGAATCAAAGACCAAACCCGTGATTGTTAATGATAGACTTGATGATGACCAATTGGGAAAATTGCTTGATGTGTTGAAACAACATGAGAAGGCTATAGGTTATAGTCTAGATGACCTTAAGGGGATAAGTCCCGACTTTTGCATGCATAGAATTCATCTAGAGGACGACCATAGACCTACCATTCAACCCCAAAGAAGATTGAACCCCCACATGTAAGAAGTTGTCAAAGGAGAGGTCATGAAATTACTTGATGCGGGAATCATATATACCATATCGGATTCTTTGTGGGTTAGCCCCGTCCAAGTGGTACCTAAGAAAGGAGGTACCACGGTAGTGACAAATGAAAATAATGAATTAATACCCACAAGAATGATCACCGGTTGGCGTATGTGCATTGACTACCGGAAATTAAACTCCGCAACAAGAAAAGATCACTTCCCCTTACCATTCATTGACCAAATGCTTGAGAGGTTAGCCTCTAACAAATTCTTTTGTTACCTTGACGGGTATTCGGGATTCTTCCAAATCCCTATACACCCGGATGACCAACATAAGACCACCTTCACATGCCCTTATGTCACTTTTGCATATAGGAGGATGCCTTTTGGATTATGTAATGCCCCCTCCACTTTCCAAAGATGCATGATGAGTGTCTTCTCCGATTACTTAGAGACCATAATGGAAGTTTTTATGGATGATTTTAGTGTTTATGGAAAGGACTTTGACTCATGCTTGCATAATCTTTCTCTTGTATTGCAAAAATGTGAAGATGTTAGCCTTGTTTTAAATTGGGAAAAGTGTCATTTCATGGTCAATGAAAGAATTGTTTTGGGTCACTTGATTTCAGAAAAGGGCATCGGGGTCGATAAAGCTAAAGTTGAGGTGATAGAGAAACTCCCACCTCCTGTGAATGTTAGAGGGGTGAGAAGTTTTCTCGGTCACGCGGGTGTTTATCGTCGTTTCATAAAAGATTTTTCAAAAATAGCAACACCCCTCACTCAACTTTTGCTTAAAGATGCCCAATTCCAATTTACTGACGAGTGTGTTGAAGCTTTTAATAGAATCAAAGAAGCATTAATCTCGGCACCAATCATTCAACCCCCGAATTGGGAGCTACCTTTCGAGATTATGTGTGATGCTAGCAACTACGCCGTTGGAGCGGTTCTTGGCCAACGGGTAGGGAGAGCTCTTCATGCCATCTATTACATAAGCAAAACCCTCGACCCTTCTCAAGTAAATTATGATACAACCGAAAAGGAGCTTCTTGCCATTGTATATGCTTTGGATAAATTCCGTTCCTACTTGCTTGGATCCAAGGTGATTGTATTTTCGGATCACCGTGCTCTTCGACATCTCTTGATAAAGAAGGAGGCAAAACCAAGATTGTTGAGATGGATTTTGCTTCTTTAAGAATTTGACTTGGAAATAAGAGACAAGAAAGGAGCCGAGAATGTAGTGGCGGATCACTTGTCAAGGATCCGGTTTCATGATGAAAATGGAGAAACCCCGATCAATGACTCATTTCCTGACGATATTTTGATGGCTATTCAAACACAACTTGAAAGGCACATCACCCCATGGTTTGCCGATTATGCCAATTATATTGTTGGAAAAGTGCTCCCTCCAAACTTGAACCACAACCAAAGAAAGAGATTCCTATTCGAAGTGAAGAGGTACTTTTGGGATGACCCAAACCTCTACCAGGAATGTAGCGATGGGCTCTACCGGAGATGCATCCCTCAATGGGAAATCCAAGGAATCTTGGAAGGATGTCATTCATCACCCTACGGTGGGCACCATGGAGCAAGGAGAACCATTGCAAAAATTCTCCAATCGGGCTTCTATTGGCCTACAATGTTTCAAGATACAAGAGAAGTCATCATTCATTGCGATGCTTGTCAAAGAACGGGGAATATATCTTGGAGGAACGAAATGCCACAAAGGGGCATTCTAGAGGTAGAGATTTTCGATGTTTGGGGAATTGACTACCAAGGGCCCTTTGTGACATCCAATGGGAATAAGTACATCCTTGTGGCCGTCGATTATGTCTCAAAGTGGGTGGAGGCAATTGCCACCCCAAATGATGATGCAAAAACGGTCACCAAGCTTTTCAAGAAGATAATTTTCCCAAGATTTGGAGTTCCTAGAGCAATCATTAGTGATGGAGGAACACATTTCCATGAGAAGAAGCTTGCATCCCTTTTGACCAAATATGGTGTTCAACATCGAACCGGCTTGGGATATTATCCTCAAACAAGCGGTCAAGTGGAAATTTCAAATAGAGAGATCAAGAAAATCCTTGAAAAAGTTGTGAACAAGACTCGGAGAGATTGGAGCACAAAGCTTGATGATGCTCTTTGGGCTTATAGGACGGCCTATAAGACTCTCATAGGAGCCTCTCCCTACAAGCTTGTATATGGAAAAACATGTCATTTGCCAATCGTATTGGAGTACAAAGCTTATTGGGCAATCCGAGCACTTAATCTTGATCTCAAATTGAGCGGTCAAAGGAGGATGATTCAAATCCAAAAGTTGGAGGAATTCCGACTACAATCCTACGAGAATGCAAAGATTTACAAAGAAAGAACAAAATTGCTTCATGACAAAAGAATTAGACAAAAGGCCTTGCACAAGGGAGACAAAGTCCTTCTATTCAATTCCCGCTACCGACTCTTTCCGGGAAAGTTGAACTCTAGATGGATGGGTCCCTATGTGATAACCGAAGTTGGAAAATATGGAGATTTCGAACTCAAGGCGGACGATGGAAGCAAATTCAAGGTAAATGGTCAAAGGTTGAAGCCCTACTATGAAGGAGCATTTGTTGGAGAGGTCGAGGCTACCTACCTCGGGCCTCCTCCCCCTTGAAAGGACCATCTAAGGGAGAGTTTGGTGGAGTCCTCCCTAAACCACCACTTGTAAATATACTAACCCTCTAACTTGTATTTATTTATTGCATTTGTTTTAATAAGTAGCATAGACTCTTTTCATGAGCGTAAGTGAGGGAGGGTCACTAATGAGTTTTTGAATGAAGGAAGGAGCAAATCCTCGAGTGTGGGGACGCATTGAAGAAAGGAAAGAAAGTCAAAATTCGCAGCCAGAATCCGTGCGGATTCCCGAGAATCCGGCCGTCTTGTCAGAATCCGGGCGTATAGGGGAGAAACCGTACGTCCAGCTGCGCTGAGAAATTGAAGATTTCTGGACTGAGGTCGAATCCGAGCGTCTTGTGAAGAATCCGCCCGTCCCGTGGAATCCGGCCGGATTTGAAGAAAGACGCCCGTCTTTTCACCTATGCATTTCAAGGAAAATCTCTGTATCAGAATCCGCCCGTTTTCTCAAGAAGACGCCCGTCCCACCTTAAAAGAATCCGAGCGTCTTATGCTCGGGACGTCCGTCTTGTGGCGTCAAAATTTTGGGAATTTCCTCTGTGGCAAAATCCGAGCGGATTGTGAAGAATCCGCCCGTCCCGTGAAGCAACAATCCGAGCGTCTTCACCTCGAATCCGCTCGTCTTCTCACGGCGTCTTGACCCGACTTCTTCCCAATTAAAATACCCCCACCACACATACTTTGACACATCACTATCCCTTCCACTTACCCTATAAAACCCACCTCCTTATGACTCCCATACATATCCAAATCACTCTCTTTACCCTCAAAATCAAAAATCCCCAATTTTCTAGGGTTTCCAATACTCAATCAACAAGGAACATCCTTAGCAATCTTCAAATCAAAAGAACCCAACAAAAGAAGCAAGAATGGCACCATGGAGATCCTCCTTTAGAAGTGCAAGAAGACCAATGATGGTGGGAAGTTCCTCTACCTCACATCTCAACACCATTAGAAGGGAACATGTAGAGATTGTAGATCTCACAAGGCTCGATGATTTCTCGAATGTGGAATTCCTTGATGATGTGCAGCGATTGGTCTTCCACCGACTCTTAAGTAAGAATATTCTTCCCACTAAATTTCTTTGTCATGCTACCTTAAGAAAGCTTGGGATTTTTCACCAAGTAGAAGCACTCTTTGAGGTTTTTGGTCTTTCAACTCTCTTTCGCATGTATGAACCAACCTATCGGTCCCTTGTGCTAGAATTCTTAAGCTTTTTGAAGATTACAACCGTAAACAAAGTGATATGCATAGAGTTTAGGTTGGAAAATGTTTCTAGGATGATGACCCTTGTCGAGTTTGCCAATGTGTTCGGACTTGATGTTTCGCCTACCCGAACATCAAAGCCCAAAAAGTATAATGTTGCACCATTATGGAGGGCCATGACGGGCCGGGATTTCATTCTTACTAAAGAGTGTCTTGCTTTTCACATCCAAAACCCGATCTTGAGGCTTACATATCGATTTCTTTCGGGTACTCTCTTCGCCCGCCGAGATCCGGCCATCGTCAACCAATTGGACCTTGTATTTATGGAATCATACCTCAACATTCAAGGGAGAGATAGGTATCACTTCAATGCACCTCTAGTTTTGCTAGAGAAGTGGGCAAGGTTTAGAAATGGGGATGATGATGGAATGAAGCACATAGTGAATGGTGGACTCGTAACTAGACTTTCAAAGCACTTTAACCCAAGGTTCAATGAGAACAATGAGTACACTCCACTTACGGGGGGAACGAGAATTAATGAAGATCTACTTGTCGTCCAACACCATTGGATAACCCTTGAAGGGGTTGATAAGCGGATAAAGTGGTTGACAAAAGGGAGCGATCCAATCTATCTCCCAATAACCGATCTACCACGGATCTCCCCAAGAAGAGGAAGCTTGTCCCCAATGCCCTCCTACCTCATCCCAAGTCAAACAAGGCAAACTCCACCACCACAAAATCCACCACCTCAACAAAAAGAACAACAAACTCAAAATGAGAAGATAAAAGTGCCTCCTTACCCCTTTCCCTATCAACCATATAACCATCCAAATCCCTTCATCCTCCCCCGTGACGACTTTGTCACGGGAATGTTGCAAGATTTACACTACCGTCAATATGAGACCTCCGTGGACACTTATTATGCTCTTTACCCCCAATACCATGAGATGGCTCAAAAAGGACGGATTAGTGAGGAAGGAGCTTTCCCCTCATGGGCTCAAATGGAATTGCTCTTTCCCAACTCGGAGAAGGCTAATGAAGGGGCGAACGGTCGCAAAGGGGAGGAGAGTGGCGATTCTTGTGGTGGTGACACGGTGAAGCTTGAGAGTGAGGAAGACGAATTCATGGATCCAAGTTTAAGTGATGCTTCAAAGGATATTTGGGATAGCGATATAGAGGGAGATGATGCCGATGTCTAGGAGACCACTTCATCACTAGGTTGAGCAAAGCAAGAGCACCTACCTAAGTTCAAGTGAAGTTTTCTCAACTCTCCTCTTTATCTTTATTTTTCATGAAAAGAAGTTTGTGTCTTGTCTCTTTGTATTTTATTTAATTTTGATCATTGTTGGAATAGTCCTAGCAACATCAAAGGACTCACACCTCGGTACCATTGAGGTGTTCTTATTTAATTGTTCCCATTTGTAAAATCCAAAATGACAAATTAGTCTCATGCATAGCATAGTGTGTGCATGAACTATACCCATCCTTGGACATTAGCAATAGTGTGTCACTCGGTTTGGGGAAGTTAATGCATACGCAACGGGAGGTAATCTAAATTATCCTCTCCGTCATAACAAAAACCATGCATCATGTAGTGTAGCTTAGTATAGAATTGCATTTAGTATAGAAATCATGCATCATCTTTGCATAATTTCCATCATTTTGGCCATTGAGGACAATGCCCATATTAGTGTGGGGATGGGAATTCTAACATTTAACTCTTATTCAAAAAACCCATAAAAATTGAAAAATTTCAAAAATCATAAAAATTTAAAAAATTGAAAACCCAAAAACAAGTTCATTTCCTTTGTATATATTGTCTTGTATATATTGTGTTTGTTTTATCCTTGTTCACATTGATTGACTATGCCACATCCGAGACATGAGGATATTGAAGACCGCATGGTATGATCTTTCCAATCTCCTTTTTCCTCTTTATAATAATGACTATGTGGCTTTATTTTGATTGATGCGGTATAACAATGTGAATTTAGGACTTGCATTTAGATTGTTTGTCATATTAGTTGGTAGAATCATATGCATTAGAATGTTTATATGCTAGTTGCATCATGGCATGTAGTTGCATGTTAGAAAAATTTTGCGAAACCGTCTACTTGGGAAGCTTGACAAGTGTATATAGGCCCTAGTAGATGCCTTTTGTTCTTAAGACTTTGCTTGTTAGAATGCTTGTAAAACACCCTAGGATGTGTCATGCTAGTATCCTTTGACCCATGGTTTAAGGCCGAGTCAAGAGTACCTTGTGGTGTGATAACTCCTTGGCTACCGTTTATTCCAAGGTGACCCTTGAAACCGTGCACCCATACATCCATCATCCATGTTCTACCATACGTTTTGTCAACAAAAGGGAATGGGCACAAAAAGAAATCAATTTGAGTTCAATGAAATGAAAAGTGAAAGAAAGTTTGCAAAAATGCATCAAATGAAAAGAGGAGCAAAAAATAGAACTCCTAAGCTTCAAATACAAGGCACCCTCGTTACTAATTGGGGTGACTTTGAAAATGTTCAAAAAGAAATGCAAAAAAGTTGTCAAGTATTGAAATGCCAAAAATAAAAAAGAAATGGCAAAGAAAGTGTTCTCAAATGTCAAATGCCACAAGAAATTGGGGGGAAAAACAAAAACAAAAGCAAACTCCCAAAATGAAACTCAAATATCTATTGATCCCTTTATCCATCATATCCATTTTTGTGCATGGTAGAGAGGGGACGACCCTTCTTCTTGTCTAGGCAAGAGGGGGAATTCCGCGATCCTCCAGTGTTTCTAACACCATAGGGAGTCTACTCTTGACAAAAGCATTTAACGATTGAGGACAAAGGTACCCTAACTTGACACAACTTGGAGGTGATTTATTGGTATCCTTCTAGGCTTAGTAGTTTGAACAAATTGCATCTATGAAGGATTGTATACCCTTGAATTGTTTCCCTTGTAGATAATTTCCGCCACTTGATGAGGGAGTGGCTATTCTTTTTGTAGATGCATCCATTATGTGTTTTTGTGTGCTTAATGTTTGGATGTGTCGCCATTTTGGCAAGACCCACCTTGCCTTGCAAGAAGGCATCCTACCTCATGGTTGTCTTGTTGTGAGTTGAAGGGGCGGAGTGAGACCCGCTAATTGTCTCATATCGGCTATATTATTAGGATAGGTTAGTATTGGTCCTAGTCTTTGTCACCTCTTTACTCGGGACGAGCAAAGGTTCGGTTTGGGGATATTTGATGTGACCATAATTGGCGCATATTTAGCCCCCGAATTAGCCTTGTTTCCATGCTTTTTAGTGCTCATTTGGGTCATTTCTTATCTTTAGTTCTTTGTTTTGCATATTCTTTGAGATTTTGATCCCTTGGTAGGAAAGGAGTAAGAATCTTACATTTTCATGGCAAAACGAGACTAAATTGATCGAATTCAATGACCAAGCATCAAGGAGAGACAAGATTAGAAGGCCTTTGTACATATCATAGGAGAAGAGCAATGTTGAGGAAAGATCCTTGAGTCCCCAAGGAAATCCCCAAGGAATTTATGAAGAAAAGGGAAGAAAAGAAGAAGTTACTATGTTTGATCGACAATCCGAGCGATTGTCAACAATCCGTCCGTCTGCTCAATCCGAAGCGTCCCACGCGCCCACGAATCCGCTCGGATTCCCCTCAACAATCCGCCCGGATTCCCCTAATCCGCTCGGATTCCACCGCCAAATCCGTCCGTCCCGACCTTATTCCGCCTTGGATTTCTTCACAAAGACGGATTGTCTTCTTCAAGCTATGAAAAGAGAAGCCCTTCTCTCGTAAAAATACCGGTCCTCCTTGCTCAACTTAAAAAGTGTAATTACTAGTTTAGCCCTTAGTTAACCCTAATGCATCCTCCCTAATTTTCACTATAAATACCCCATTAGGCTAATTAGAGGAGCATGTTCTTCTTATCAATAATTAGTGTAGTTAATATCAATCAAATCTCTCTTCAATATTGTAATCAAGTATTAATCAAGTTTTAATCCAAGTTTTAGTTCTTTAATCTCTCTTTTGTTCATCCTTTATTTTGGGTAATTGAAGATTATTTGGGTTATTATTGGGAGATTGGCAACCTCTCAATCTAGCATTCAAGTACTTCTATTATTCTTGCTTTATTATTGGAATCATTAGTAGGTATAATCTCTTAATCCCTTTTTAATTATTGTTAATTACTTTCATTTATTCATCATGTTTCATATTGTTGGTATGATTGACAACCTTGCTAGCATGATCAACATGATAATGAGTGAGTAGTCTCTTAGCTAGGGTTAATGGGTGATTAGGGGAAACCAACATGGGGAATGATTCATGCTTAAATTAATATGCTTTCATGTTTTATTTGCTTGCTTGTTTTGATCTCAACTCATGCACATGTTATATTTGATGAAATGCTAAGCCTATGAATCCTTGCATTTACTATCATCTTCTATCTTTTCAATGAGACTTGTAAGACATAACCCAACTCGAGTCTCATTAGACCATGCATGTTGTTGAGTAGGGAAGATTAAGTCGACTTGTAGGTGTTGTACAATCTAATCGATTCGGATCCGGGACCCAAACTTTCCTAGGATTGTAAGATATAACCCAACTCAATCCATCACAACAATAATTGCTTGCTTATAATTTGAGAACATGTTTGTATGATCATATCCCATGATTCCCCTATGATCCCATGACACCCTAGTGCCTTTAATCAATTGTTTACACCCCTTTTTATTCATCTTGCTTGTTTATTTTCATTGTTATTCTAGTTTAGTAACCTTCTACATCAACCCAATTTGTGACACCCCTTAGACACCACTAGTTACAATAGAAATCTCATTTCAACAAGGAATGACCTAAGGCCACGTTTTTTCGGCCGTGAGCAATCCCTTCGTTGACACGGATTTCGAGGCCGTAGGCCATGTATGCTAGTGTCGTTTGTCGAGTTCGTTTTAAATCTTTTCCTTTTGTTTATGCACTAACCTCAAACATTTGCTATTCTATCTTATGCTAAACGTAAGAATCTCTTAACCCTCTCTTTGCTTGTGCTTTTTATTTAAAAATAAACTCACATGCTAAATTTCACTCGACGAGCTAATTGCATTAAATTGACATAGAATGAAATTCACATGTTAGGGTTTAAATCGTTGGATGCATTTTGCACATATGTTACGTAGCCAAATAGCCATCGTAATCCATTAGTAGAGGTCGTTATTGCAAAGGGCGGGGCTTGTGTTCAAAGATAATTAAATTCCTAACACGTACTCTCACACTAACCTGAAATCTATAAAATTGATTTCTAAATTTCATTTAAATATTTAGTGGTGACTCTTTCAAATGAAAATGTTATTTGAAAAGAAATATCATGTGGATGAATTTCTCTTATCCACAATTTATAATAAAAAAACCGTCACCTTTAAACATAAAAGGATAACTTTTTATTAGCCCCATCATAGGTCGGTCTTATAGTATAATTTACCAAATATTGAAGCAAGAAAACCCCTTAATCGGAGTGTTATTGTCATAGACAACAGCATCCAAGGCGTTGCCCATCACTCTCGCTCATTGCGCACATGCAATTCTCAATGCCATTAACAATAGTATAAACAACTGGCATCAGTCATGACATTCACAAGGCAACAATACAGCTGCACAACTTGCAGTTATTGAACTATTAACATGTCGTAGGCACGAAAATTTTATTAAAAGTGTCGAAACAAGATTTATTGACTTAGTCCTCTACTTAGAATGGCTTCCACCAAATACGGAGATAATGATGGAAAGCAACTACTGCATAAAGCATAAGATTAAACACTCATCATCAATTCATCATTTTGTATTCAGCATTTCAGGCTTTTAGCATCCTGTAATACTACCTAAACCAGCATGAACATTTTTTTATCCAAGTTTATAGCATTAGTGTTTGTTCCTGTATTACTCTCTGCAGTTGTCCTGGTTTACCGCGCTCACCCGTTCCACCCTGCACCATTCCCACTTCATGATTTCACCCACCAGGAAGAACGCTAGGACCCGTCATTAGTTGATGCGCGGATGCTTGACCCCTCCCATTTTGTTGGCTCCCTTTACTTGTAGGGACCTGAAGATCTTGTATATGACTCTAATAATGGCCTGCTCTATACTGGGTGTGTTGATGGCTGGATCAAGACCTAAGACTTAAATTCTTCCGTTTTACGTAATTGGATTAGCACTGGTGGTCTCCCCCTTGGATTTTCTCTTAGTGGGTCTCAACTCATTGTCGCTGATGCTTACCAGGTTTTGTTAACTCTCTCTTTGCTTGTGCTTTTTATTTCAAAATGAACTCACATGCTCAATTTCACTCGACGAGTTAATTGCATTAAATTAACCTAGAATGAAATTTACATTTTAGGGTTTACATCGTTGGATGATTTTGCACATATGTTACGTAGCCAAATAGCCATCGTAGTCTATTAGTAGAGGCCGTTATTGCAACGGGCGGGGTTGGGTGTTTAAAGATAATAAACTTCCTAACACGTACTCTCACACGAATCTCAAATATCTAAAATTTGTTACTAAATTCCATTTAAAAATTTAGTGGCGACTCTTTCAAATGAAAATGTTGTTTGAAAAGAAATATCGCGTGGATGAATTTCTCTTGTCCACAATTTGGCGACTCCGTTGGGATAGTGAAACTCAAAAAGGAAAACGATGGCTATTAGGATTACCTATCATGTCTTTTTTTTCGTTTCTCATGCATAAACCATCGAGACTCTAGGATTTGGAGCATTGTTTCTCTTGGGTCGATCCCAAAATAGGAAAATGACGTCCACTATGTCTGGTTTAAATACCAAGGTGGTTCCGCCAAGGTTAGCAACTGCTTACTTGCCCTATTGCACAGTGCTTATGGTCGGTTTGTCGTTCCCTAACAGAGTGGAATCATTTTGCATGGACCCACTTTAGAAGACTGTTCGGGACTTAGAAGAGTCTAGGCTCATGCATAGCATCCATAATATGCGAGTGACTAATTGTGTTTTTCGAGTCGTTTTTATTTTGAAACTTGTCAACTTTTTTTTAGTCAAAATGGTTGCCTTTTTTTTAAAAAAAAATTGAGTTGTTTTTTAAACCCTTCTATTTTCGAAATTTTGGTCCGTCCCTACTCTTTTTTCGAAATTTTTAACTCATTTTTAATCTCAAACCTTTGAACTTGCTATCTTTTGAAAAAAGCTCTTTCGAAGCGAAATGCTATCCATTTAGATTCGAAATTTCGGCCCAAAACATTGTTTTTAAGCCGTTATGCTGCCCGTTTCAAAGCTCATTTCAAGTATCCTTTTCAAATCAATCCAATCCGATTCAATTCCCGAACCATAACCGAGCATGACATGCGTCTAGTCTTGAGTAGTGTCTTGACCATGTAAGGTCAGACGTTGTCACGTCCTAAAAGTCAAGGACACGACCAATTTAGGTCACCCAAATCAACATTTTAGGTTCGAGTCATGTTAATCCAGGTCAAACTACGATAAATGTCCTAGCTAGGCCACTTTAGGCATTTTTCACGAAGCCAATAGGCCACGAACGGTCCAATCACGGGTTTAATGACATGAAGCCCAATCCAGAGTCAAGTCGTAATGTTGTCAGTCTCGTTAGACTTCTGAGTTTGAGATAAACCGATGTCTTAATCAAACCATGAGTCAAACTATGAGATCCCTGAAAAAATCTTGGTTTTTGAAATAAATGATAAGACGGAGTCGCCATTAGGTTTTATAAAAAAACATACAAAAACAATTTTAACGGAAAAGGCTCCTTTTGATCCCTGGAATGGTGACTAATCCATCACTCCGGCCTGAACCAAAGATTGCGGATTCGGGGAATGTACAGTCAGGGAAGGTGTTAGGCACCCAGATCGCCCATTAAACTGACGGCCTCTATTATTTATTTTTAATATTATATATTTGACGATAAAAAGGTTAGTATTAAACTGAGAAGAAGAAGTAGATTGAATGATTGAAATTCATTGAAAATAAAGTGTGCAATGGTACAAGCTTATATAGCAATTACAATACTAAACTATCCTATTTCTTAGGCAACTAATATCTCTACAATTAAGGAATACAATATCTCAATCTTTGACTATGATAGTTACAACTTACTGTACAAGAAAACTATAGAGTTGTAGTCGGATAATATCTCTCAATATTATCGACTTTCCTTCTTTACTCCCCCTCAAGTTGGACCACTTGGTAAACCAAGTCCCAACTTGCGCTGCAGGTGATCAAACGCTTCACCCCCAAGTGCTTTGGTAAACAAGTCGGCAATTTGTTCTTTGCTGCGAATGTGCCTCATATTGATGTTTTTATTGACAACATGATGCCGAATGAAATGACAATCGATCTCTATGTGTTTTGTCCGATCATGAAATATTGGGTTTTTAGCAATATGAATCGCCGTCTGATTATCACAATATAAAAACATAGGATGCGAGTGAAAAACACCTAATGAAGCAAGGAATGCTTTTAACCAAATTAATTCACTTGTTGCCTTTGCCATTGCTCGGTATTCAGCTTCGGCCGTAGACGTGGCTACTGTGACTTGCTTTTTAGCTCTCCACAATATTGGGGACTGGCCAAGGGACACAAAATATCCGCTTAAGGATCTCCTCGTCAAAGGGCAACTGGCATAATCCGAATCGCAATATCCACTAAGTTGCAAATCTGCATCCTTTCTCATCACAATTCCCTTACTCGGGTTCAGTTTAATGTACCTGACCACCCGCAAAGCCGCTTCCCAATGCTCTGTCCGAGGCTCATTAACAAATTGCGACAAAGTGTGTACGGCATACACTAAGTCTGGACGAGTTATTGTTAAAAAAACTAGTCGACCAACTAGCCTCCGATATCGCATAACATCTTTCAGAATATATCCATGGGCCAATGCTAGACGGTGATGTTGCTGCATTGGCGTAAAAACAGGCTTGGCTCCTTTCATTCTCGTCTCCTCTATAATCCTAGAGCGTATTTCCGTTGATTGAGAAACAGGCCCTTGGAACCGTGTGCCACTTCGATGCCCAAGAAATACTTAAGACGGCCCAAATCTTTTATCCCAAAACTCTTGTCAAGGAAGGCTTTAAATTTTTTACAGTGAACACTATTATTGCTCACGACTATCATGTCATCTACATATACTAGAACTCCAATAAAAATTCCATTTTTACGATATGTAAATAGCGAATAGTCGGCCAAAGATTGGACAAAACCATACCTCTTTAGTGAAGCTGTTAATTTCTCAAACCAATTTCGACTTGCCTGCTTGAGTCCGTAAATCGACTTGAGTAATTTTCAAACTTTATTTTCTCCCCTTTCAAAACCTTGTGGTATTCTTATATAGACTTCCTCGTCCAATTCTCCGTGCAAAAATGCGTTATTAACATCTAGTTGTTCAACATTCCATCCTTTAACGACCGCCACTGCAAGCATACATCGAACACTCGTCATTTTTGCCACCGGTGCGTAAGTTTCATGGTAATCTATGCCTTCAATCTGCGTGAATCCCTGAGCAACAAGTCTTGCTTTGTAACGCTCAATGGTTTCGTCCGCTTTGTATTTTACTTTATATACCCACTTGCAACCGATTGGCCTTTTTCCATCCGGTAATTGGACGATTTTCCAGGTGCCATTCGTTCTAATGCACTGATTTCTTTTCTCATTGCTTCCTGCCATTCCAGTTTTCCCGCTGCTTCATTGTAATTCCGAGGTTCTCGAATGGCATCAATAGCAGCTAAGAATGCTTTGTGAGGGGAAGAGAAACAATTGGTAATAACGTAATTGACTAAAGGGTAGCGAGTACCTAACTTTGCGGACCTTGACTGAACACGATGAGCATCACGCGTGGGTTTTATCACTTGTGTGGACTTGCATATATAATATTTTCTCCATGCCGGCTCAAACTTTTTCCTTGCTCGTCGCCCCATCATTTCTGCCTCTGTCTCCCGTGATTCCCCATTCACAATTTCATTTGGAACCTCGCTATTTATTGCTTCTCCCTGTCCAACCTGTTCTGTTTCAATTGACTCTTCTGGTATTTTAACATCATCCCGAGGTTCACTGCTCCCCCTATCCGCAAGCAACAGTTCTTTCTCTGTTTGCTTGTCACCTATTTCAGAAAAATCTACACCTGCATCTTGCTCATACTCTGAATTAGGTGACTGCGAGCTACTGCCTGTTTCTGGGTTCGAGAACGGAAACTCGTTCTCGAAAAATTTTACATCACGGGAAACAAACATTTTCTTTTCCTTGAGGTCATATACTTTCCATCCCTTCTTACTATGGGGGTATCCTACAAAAATACACCGCTTACCTCGCTTTCCAAACTTGTCCCGAGGTTTGTCTTTATTATGTGCGTAACAAAGACACCCGAATACCATGAGATTAGTCAAAACTGGTACCTTGGCATACAATAATTCGTATGGGGTTTTTCCTCCAAGAAGAGGTGTTGGAGTTCTATTAATCAAATAAGCAGCCGTCAATGCACACTCCCCCCAAAAATGAAGAGGTAGGTTGGCCTGAAATCGTAAGGCTCGTGCTTTTTCTAATATGTGTCGATGTTTTCTCTCGACCCTTCCGTTTTGTTGTGGTGTATCAACATTACTAGTTTGAAAAATAATTCCGTTTTCTTCATAAAAATATTTCATAGGTCCGGATAACAACTTCGTTCCATTATCGCTTTGAATGATTAACGGTTTTTTCAAACTGTGTTTTAACCATGTGGCAAAAGACTCGCATCAACTCTCCTGCCTCACTTTTGTCTTTCATCAAATACACCCATACTGCCATACTATGGTCATCGACAATGGTCAAGAAATAATGTGCACGAGATAAACTTGCTACCCGATATTGTCCCCAAATGTCACAATGAATTAAGCCAAATAATACCTCACATCTTTTATTATTGAGCTGAAATGGAGAGCGAGTTTGTTTAGCCTGACAACACGGGTCACAAGAATAACTAGAATTCCAACTTAAATTGCAACCAACTAAAGAAGAAAATTGAGAAAATATGCTACTTGACGGATGCCCGAGTCGAGTGTGCCATAATCTGACCTCTTTGGTTATTGATGCTTTTCTAACCAACTCGGCTTTCACAGGCAGGAAATGATAAACCCCATCGTGGTGCTCACCGCGTCCAATCTCCGTCCTCGTAGTCCGGTCCTGCATAATACAATAGTCGGGATAAAACGTTACTAAACAATTATTTTCTGCAATTAGTTGCCTCACTGATATCAGGTCACATGTCAAAGAAGGAACAAATAAAACATCCTTTAGAATAAAATTGGAACTAATTCGAATTTCGCCATGTTCCTCCGCCTTAATTCGCCTGCCATCAGGGAGCCCTACAAGCGACGATTGTTCTGTCCAAATGTTATCGAGACACTCCCTTTTTCCCGTCATGTGATGCGAGGCTCCGCTATCAATTAACCATTCATTAATAGCATTAGCTTTCATACCTGAAAGTGTTTCACTACCTTCGGGACTTGCGCTCAACAAGGTATGAATCCTCTCAATTTCATCGGTTGTGAAAGGAAGATTCTGTTTGGATGTCTCTGCTTCCTTTGACCCCGACGAACTACTAACAGCATTGGCATGAATAGTGCTCTGCTGTCCTCGTCCTCCTGCGCGTCCTCGTCCTCTTCCACGAGAGCTGCCTCTTCTTCCTCGCCCTCGGCTTTTCACCACATCATATCCATGCTTATCGTAGCAGCTATCCTTCGTGCGGTATAATCTACCACAGTGTGTAAACCGAGGTGGCAATTCCTCTGTTTCTGCATCTGGTCTGGAAAAGCCACCCTTGCCTCGACCTGTTCCATAGTGATGCATCGCCATTGCCGCCTTTTTTCTCTCTTCCTTGACCTTTGTGATGTTCGTATGTCTCTCCTCTCGCAAGACCAGAGCATATGCTCGAGTCAGGGATGTGATGGGATCCTCCATCAACAAATTTGTACGAAGACCAACATATAAAGCCGTATCCAATCCCATCAAAAATTCATGAACTTTCGCTTCTTCTCGCTCCTTTATTATCATTGCTCATGCGCCACAGGTGCATTTTGGAACCTTGCTATAATTTGCAAGTTCGTCCCAAATCGTCTTTAGTCTGGTGTAATACTCCACCACGGATTTCCGACCTTGTTTGCATTGATGGAGGTCACTCTTCAATTGATGTACTCTCGGGGCATTTCCTGCCGCGTATCGACCCTTCAACTCTTCCCAAATTTCTGCAACAGTCACCGTGAAGGTGATGCTTGGATGTAATTTTTCATCAATCACATTCCGTAGCCATGCTTTCAACATGGCATTACATTGTCGCCAAGCCAACAGTTCTAGGCTGTCCTCTCCTTCGACTGCCTCTGGCTTTTTTACCTCTCCTTCAACAAACCCCAACTTGTTCTTCGCATCAAGTCCATTCTTAACGGCGTCAGCCCATAAATCGTAATTGTCACCGTTAAAAATGGTTTGCGTAAGCTTGAGACTGGGATTATCCGATGGATGAAGGTAGAGAGGCGAAGTAGTCGGAATAGTGCGTGGCTCATTAGCCCCGCTATTTCCTATCGACTTCGTATCAGTTCCTGTCATTGAAATTTCTGTGTGTTTTTGTTTATTTATTGTGAAAATAGAAAATAATGGATCTTGGCTCACGATACCATATTAAACTGAGAAGAAGAAGTAGATTGAATGATTGAAATTCATTGAAAATAAAGCGTGCAATGGTACAAGCTTATATAGCAATTACAATACTAAACTATCCTATTTCTTAGGCAACTAAAATCTCTACAATTAAGGAATACAATATCTCAATCTTTGACTATGATAGTTACAACTTACTGTACAAGAAAACTATAGAGTGGTAGTCGGATAATATCTCTCAATATTATCGACTTTCCTTCTTTAGTTAGTTATACAATTTTATAAACAAAACGATATAATTATATACAAGGGACAAGTTAACTAGTTAGATTATATACAAATATACAATAAATAAGGGAATAAAGCAAATAGATAAAAGATTAAGGTAGAGAAAACTTATTTGAATTGGTACGCTCAGGTCTATTTGGATGTTGACTATGAATGAAAATCAACTTTGTCGTAAATTATTGTCTCTTATGCACTTATATGAAAATTGGGATAATTTTATGTGAATATGTGATTTGAAACTAGAATAGTATATTTAAGACGGTAATTTGTATTAGTACACGTGGTATTGGCTTGGACCTCTCGTATGTTTGGTGTCTCGTGGAATTATTTGTGAATCTGTCACCCCTCCTTTGAATGTATTAGGATGATATTTTCACTGATTCGTTGTTGGTTACTTGGATCAGGAATCATACAAAAACAGAGTCAAAACTCATCGAGTCCCTCTGCTTCTTTATACCGTTAGCTACACTCCTATACACAGCTAGAGGGGTGCTATGGACTTTCTCCCTCCAACCTTCTCTTCTACTTTCTTCCTTTCTCTCTCACAATTGATTAAATTTAGTATATATATTGTGTGGGGTCGAAAAACAACTAGATGAAACAAAAGAAACGATATTTTAATCGGTTGTAAGAGGAGAAGATAGAGGAGAAGGTAGAAGAGAAGGTAGAAAAGAGAATATAGATAGAAATTCTCACACAGCTATCATCCATTGTTTCTCTACCTTGACTATGATTCGATCTTGATATGACACACGTAAGTTTGTCTTATAGTATAACGCATATGCTTCACTTGCGAATTCAACTAAAGTGTCTCAAAAATCCTTGCTATCATGCCACTCACGTATTGTAGCCTATACAGAAACATGGGTTGGACCGTAGCATTAATTATGTGGCTCATTTTAGTTTAATTTTCTGATAGATAATCGGGCTTATATAGTTTAATTGTTCATTTACATACAACATTGATCCGTAATAAGGTGTATTGCTTTTTATAGAACTTTATTATTAACCTCACTTATGAATAAACATCGTCTGAAACGGGAGGAAAATATGATAAATAGTCGAAGTGGGTTAAAGGAAACAGAAAGCTTTTAAGTGGTTTTATGCCACTTTAAGTAATTTTTCGGGAAATAAGCGTAAAGAGTCATAAATTATATATTTGTCAATTTTCATTTAGTCATTATATTTTAGCCTCATCATCGGGTACCCGTACGGCTAGTAGACAACTTTATGGTGTCTACAGAAGCCCTCACTTTGACCAATTCTGAGTAAGACGAAGGTCAAAGTAGTCCGACCGGGACAGATAAAGGTTAAGAAACGTACCTGGGCCTCTTACAATACCTGTCTGGAATAGCTGGAAACTGGGACTAGCTTAACAAAACTTTGTTTTACTAATTTGGAATGAAGCTGGTAAAAGGTTGTTCCACCAATCTGGTATGGCAAAACTTTGTTTCGCCGGCCTGGAATCTTGAATAGCCATACTTTGTTTAGCTGGTCTGGAAACTGGTATAGGTAAACTTTGTTTAGCTGGTCTGGATCTGTTTCGCTGGTCTGGAATCTGATATAACTAAACTTTGTTTAGCTGGTTTGGAAATTGTTTAAGCAAAACTTTGTTTCACTTAAGAGAGTGAACCTGCAAAGTCTGATTTCACAAGCTGATATACGTGTTAGGGCCCGCCGACCAAGGAATTCAAAATTTTATTTTGAAAAGGGATTAGAGTGTAAAATCTGATTTTACAAACTAGGATTTGCAAAATTTGTTTTCGCAAAAAGGAAATTTAGAAAATTTTATTTCAAGAACTCAGATGCACGTCAGGGCCTACCGACCAATTGATTTGAAAATTGCAAAATTTTATTTCGCAAAACAAGTTATGTTCGAAAAAATTTATTTTAAGAACTCAAATGCATGTCAGGGCCTACCGACCAAAGGATTTGAAAATTGCAAAAATTTATTTCGGAAAAAGGCAAGTTAAGAAAATTTTATTTTAAAAACTCAAATGCATGTCAGGGCCTGCCGACCAATTGATTTGAAAACTGCAAAGTTTTATTTCGCAAAAAGGCAAGTTCAGAAAATTTTATTTTAAGAAATCAAATGCGTATAAGGGACCGCCGACCAATTGATTTAAAAATTGCAAAATTTTATTTCGCAAAAGGACAAGTTCAGAAAATTTTATTTTAAGAACTCAAATGCTTATTAGGGCCCGCCGACCAAGTTTAATTTCAAAATTTTATTTTGAAAAGGCTAGATTTGAAACTCACAAAATTTTATTTCACGAAAGGGCTGGAAAATTGCAACATTTTATTGCGTATTAATATTAAACTTGAACTTTTTGCAAGCATTGATTTTGAGATTCGCAAAATTTTATTTTACGAGAAGATAAGACATTATGAAAAGCTCCCACTTTGGATGAATCTGGAAGATGAATGACAAAGAAGTCGACTGGGGTCTGGGAATAGTTAGTGACAAAATTGGAGTAGCAATGACAAATATTTGACACCTACAATACAAATGCATGTCCTAGATATAATGCATGTATGGATGCAAAAATGGAATATTTTCGAAAACAGTGAAAATGAGTATCGAATTTTTTGAAAAGATTTTGAAAAATGAGGTCTAACCCAAATGTGATCCAAGTAGAAAGACTAGACACTGCTACTCTGGAAGTAACTCCTAACAAATTCTCTAGTATGGAGAATAATTGTATCATTTTTTTTACCTATGAATTTGAGTTATATTTTGCTGAGTGTTGCCCTCTTTACAATAACAAGCTCTACTAATTAAGCAAAACTAATACCATAGAAACAAAATACTATTGTGACCGTAAAAGTTTAGTGTACATCTCCAGAATTCTTAGATGCTAACCGAGGGTGATAAATGGAATGGAGTAGAAGGTTCTATGGTGTTAGAAGACACTGGAGACTTGTCTGTCTCTCTCACTCACCTAAATAAATGAATAGAACGTCCCAAGAGGAATGGAAACAATGTAACTGTGGATTGACTCGTCTAAGAAAGAGAAAATGACTACTTTGGAATTTTCATTTGCGAATTTATGAGAAAATAAAAATTACTATTCTGCAACTTTAATTGCAACTTGGACTGGAAATTTTTGTGTTGTGAATTTTTTATGGTGGATTTGTATCTATTTGAGATAATGTTTTTTTTTTGTCTTTGACTTTTTTAGACTTCTGTCACTAGAGTTAATTGCAACTTTGACTAAAATTTTTCTTGACTTGTGTGAGTCTTTGGTGTCAGTATTTTTGAGCTTGTATTGGTAGTTGGACTCACATCTTAGTTCATTCTAAGGGACTAGTAGTCACCTACCTTGTTTTAACAGCACGGAGTGTGCGCTCCCGTGTTTTATTTGGTATTTTGGGTACGGGTACGAATTTCGTTTGAATATTTTTTAGCTAGTTTTCGAGCACCAACAAAAATGGTTGACAATATTTGGATAATTGATCGGCCATATGAAATATAGTAAACTTGATAAATGTGGAAAGGCTAAAGAAGGGTGATGTAGATCTCCGACTAGGAAATGGAGCTAGGGTAGCCGCGACTTAAAGAGGGACTTATGTACTTGTTTTAAGCTAATAGCTTTGAGTTGTACTTACATAATTGCTATTTTGTACCTTCTTTATCGAAGAACATCATTTCCGTTGCCATGTTAGACATGGAAGGATTTTCTTTTACTATTAAGAATAATTGTTGTGAAATTTCTACGAATAACTTGGTCATAGGCCAAGGCACTTCAATTAATGGCAGTTATGTTCTTGAAACTTTAAACTCGAGCAAAGATGTCTATAACATACAATCCAAAAGACTCAAAACAAGTGATCCAAATGAATCATACATTTGGCATTGTTGATTAGGTCACGTAAACGAGAAACGCATCAAAACTCTTGTGTCGACTGGAATTATTAGGCCATTTGATTTTAAATCATATGGAATATGCGAATCTTGTCTCCTTGGCAAAATGATTCGTGCTCCCTTTAGTGGTAAAGGGACACGAGCAAGTGATTTATTGGGACTATTACATACCGATGTATGTGGTCCAATGAGCATCACCACAAGGGAAAATTATGACTACTTCGTCACTTTTACCGATGATTTAAGTAGATATGGGTATGTTTAATTAATCAAATATAAAAGTGAAGCATTTGAGAAATTTAAAGAATTTCTAAATGACATAGAGAACCAATTGAACAAAGGAAATAAAGCATTACGATCCGATCGTGGTAGCGAATATCTAAGTAATGAATTTGATTCTCACTTATAGATTATGACCTTGTGTCACTACCTGTAAGATCAAACTAATATGAGTTGGGGTAAGTTGTCGAACTCACTTTTGGGGATTTGCAATCCAAAACGGACACATTATTTTAAACGAATGGTCAACCTGGAGATACCTAAAATAGCAAGTCTATTTAACAAATGACATGGATCAGACTCGCATATTACATGAATCAAACTGCCATAATAGAGCTGGTCTATTTATGAGCTAACAAGTTAGTCTAGACGAACTTATATTACTTCACCATATATGTTTGTAGCTCACAAAGCTATCTCTTAAGAAGATAGAAGTATTTCTAAGAGATAGAGTGGGAGTAGATCGTGACAAACATGTCTTATAGTTAATGTGTTACTTTTTGAAAGTAATGGAAATATAATCTATTGAGATAGAGTGGGAGTAAGTACACATGTCTTATTGTTAATATGTTACTTTTTGAAAGTAATGGAATTATGACCTATTGAATGATCAATTGCGAGTAGCCCCAAAAAAAATAAAAAAATTTACTCAAGTGTAGATTTACTTTAAGGCGATGATCTCTTTAAAGTAATAGAGCTTTAGAGTACCTAAAAGCATAGATTGACATGAAGATGTTAATCAAGATAAATCATGTTAGGAATTGCCACATTTCATTTTGATGAAGAATGATAAATGATATTAAAAATTCGCTTTCCTAAAATGGGAATTTAGAGAAGGATGTGTAGGGAACACAAAACCTTAGATAAAGAACTAAGAATCCTAACATATTATGCAAAGCTTACTTAAGCGATCCTAGAATGGTCTTAAACAAGCATCAAAGGATTGTAATAATCATACTTTTCATTCATGTGATAATGGTTTCATTCACATTGTTGAAGAATCATGTTTATACATGAGTGATTTTTCTTGTTTTATCAACATGTTTGTGCTTACTCTATTTTTTTCAAACCAGATGACATGACTTTAATAGTAGATTTTTGGGAGAGTTGTTTTAGATTTGATGGAAAGAGTTATGTGGTGCTACGACTTATTCGGATTTCTACAATGGATCACAAATGAGTTGAAAATGAATGGAAAGTTTCCAAAGAAAATAAAATGTTTTTTTTTAAAATAACTTGAAAAAAATAAGACCCCTATTTTTTTTAATTATAGAAAAGGGTTAAAAAAAGTCTGAAAAAAAAGATTAAAAAAAATTGAAAAAAAATTGAATAATATGCTCGCTGATCAACGTACATGTAATGCATATGATTGGCTTAGTTCATTATCTACGTACAATCTCCCTAATCTTATGATTATTCCAAAGTTTTATAGAGGCCGGCAAAATGATATACCCGTGAGTAAATGCAACTTTCTAATTAATGACCCCAATTTCTATATAAAATTTATTTACAAGACCCATTATACTACCTCTTATTCCAAATAACTGTCTCATTTGGACAATGGCACGAAAAGTAAGGAATGAAGTTAAAATAATGAAAAGTATTGCATAGGGTAAGAATATAGGAGTTAAATAATGAAAAGTATTGAATATGATGGTTTAGGGTGGTTGGGGTGGTAAATAAAGAAAAGAGCCAAGGGTAGGAAAGTAAAAAAACATGTCAAAATATGACAAATGAGACAGTTATGTGAATAGACAGAAATGACAAATGAGACAGTTATTCGGAATAGGAGGGAGTATATTGTAATTAGTAAACTACTTGGACACACATGGTTAGCTGAATTGACGGTAACAAGAATGGACTAATGAAACATTTTATTGTAAGTGATAAGAACTGACATGCAATTATGTTGATGTTTGTCCAAGCTTTAGAAGTGTTTTTGTAACTGAAAAAGTAGTAGTTGGGCTAAACACTCTAATTTTGGGAGTTTTAAAACTATTTTTGAAAAGTTAAAAGCTGATCTCCCAAAAGTAGAAGTAGGTATTTGCTACTTCTACTTCTACTTTTCACATAAAGTGCAAATAATTGATTACTTGCCCTTTTTTTATACCCGGTTGCGAAACGTCGTCGACGGTTTTTAAAAAAAGGACGACTTTTACCCTTAGTATCTCTCTCTCTCTCACTCATTCACTCCTCCCTTTCACTCTTTCATTCAAACGACTCCACCGCCCCTCACGACTCCACCGCCCACCACACCACCACGACACGACCACATCCCCGTCTGCATCACCACCGCAACACCTCCACCACCACCACCACCGCAGCAACACCACAGCCGACATAGCACCAATTTCCGGCTCACTCTCCTTGTTTTTAATCAAGTAAGTCGTTTTTTTTTTCAATTAGTTAAGTTTTAATTGTATAATTTGATTTTAATTAGGATAGTAATGTATGTTTGTCTTCATTTGAATTAATCCTTGTTTCAATTTCGTTATTCTTCCTCATTCTTGTTATTTTCCCGTTTCAATCTGGCAAATAGGCTTAGCATTGTCGGATTTTTTGTTGTTGTTGGATTGTTAATGTTAATTTTGTTCGTTGTTGATGGATTTGTTGTTGTTTTGTTGTTTTCAATGGTTTTGTTGTTGTTGTTATCGAATGATTTGTTGTCAGGTTTGTTGAGGCTGCGTTTTATAGGGGAAGGATGTTGAACTTCAATGTCTATAATGGGTAGGGACTTTGAAGTTCAACGTCTGTCAATGGCGTGGATGTTGAAGTTCAACGTCTGTATTGGGCTGGGAACTTTGAACTTCAACGTCTCCCTACGGCTGCAACGTTGAATTTCAACGTCTCTTTGGGTTAGACGTGTATTGTTGCCGTCCATTGTTGGTTGGGACGTTGAAGCTCAATGTCTTGACCATGGACGGACATTGAAATTCAATATCCGTCCATGGTTCGGACCTTTTTATTTCGTTTTAACCGTATATTTTCAATTTTAATTGTTATATTTTTTTTTGTATTAAAAGTTGTTAATTTTATATTTTAATGTTTCATTTATATTTTTTTTAATTAAAATTTGTTAATTTAGTATTTAAATCGGTAATTTGTATTTTTTTTGTAATAAAAGTTGATAATTTTTATTTTAATATGCAATTTTTATTTTTCTTGTTTTAGAAGTTGTATATTTTACATATAATGGTTAAATTTATATTTATTTTTTATTAGAAGTTGTTAATTTTGTGTTATTTTGAATTTATTTGTATTTAAAGTTATTTTTATATGAAAACTTGTTTTTATTTTATTTATCTAACTTTTTAATCTCGTAAATGCAGATGTCGAACAGCGAAGATTACATTATGACTTCACTAGGTCGTACGAAAGATCAAAGAGTAATGAGCTCTAAGCGGCGTATCCATTTACCGTTAGCACCACGTCGTGGTCGGGGTAGGGGTAGGGGTAGGGTTAGGGGCATCGAAATACGCCCTTGTGTTGACCCTACTCCCGACGCTACTCCCGAGCCCGTTATGACCGAGATGGATTTACCGAGTGCGTTTTTTAGGCAGCCATTAGCCGATTCTGATGTTGCGGAGGAAGAGCATTTTGACCATGTGGTTGAGCATGATGATGATGATGATGATGATGATGATGATGATGATGATGATGATGATGATGATGATGAGGAGGAGGAGGAGGAGGAGGAGGAGGACGATGACTCCCGTTTTCTTGACGAGGAGGCCGCCGCACTACCATCTAAGAAGGTGGTACGAGATTGTAGAGGTCGATATGTGCCGCTTGGTGACGGTTCATCTAGTAGCACGGGGAGGAAGAAGACAAAGACTCAGGATACTTCTTGGCGTCTTATGGGTCCGGTTGAGGGTGGGCCGAGTGTCCTTAGCGTCCACGTAGCTTTGGTGGCCACGTAGCTTATGGTAGTTGGACAGGTCAGGGAATGAGATCGTGGATCACGTGTTACGAGAGACCGGGTGCTTTAGAGAAGTTAAGTAAGATAAAGGTCTGTGACGGTGTTATGGAGATAGTTAGTAAGAGTGGCCTTGATCATTTGAGGCGTTCTTTGATGACCGGTGATGCGTGTATTTTATATAAGGTTTTTACCTCATTTTTACACGCATTTATGTAGGATCTGGCTACAAATACCCCCGAATATTCTACTTTGGTTCGTTTTATGTAAATTGCAGGAATAAATCAAAGAGGAGCTAAATCGAGCCTTAATTCGTCCCATTTGCATGCATTTACGGAGAACGAGGAGTTGAGTCGGAGCTTGGAAACTACCAGTTTGAGGTGTGCATAGAAGAAAAGAAGCTAGGCAAACAAAAGAAGAATTTCAAATTGCTAGTGCCTACTTTGAAGAGCTATATCTCGAGTTCTACAATGGATTTTCAGGTGATTTTAATTGGAGATAAATTTTGTCCTCTTAGCATTCCAACGCTACCAGAATCGCCTTGTTTGCCAAAGTAACGAAGAAATGGCGGCCATTTGAAGTTCAGTGCGCGAAGCAGGAATTACGCGCTGAGGAGTACTCGATCGAGTACTCTTTATGTTCAATCGAGAGCTTATTTGCTCGATCGAGAGCTTCTTTGCTCGATCGAGTGAATAAGGGGAAGGAAGACCTCGATCGAGTATCTATCTTACTCGATCGAGTGATTGGTTGGAGGATTTTACTCGATCGAGAGGAATTTGTCCTCGATCGAGTAGACTCCGTCATGGGCTTTGATTCCGCGACACTTTAGGTTTAATTTCGTATTAGCTTTAGTATAAATAAGAGATTAGCTTCGCTAATCAGAGGGGGGGCATTATTCGTGGACTGTTATTCATTCAGCCACATATTACGACATTCGTTATGGCTTTCTTTCCTCTATTCTTTGGATCTTAAATCTCTGTAACTTCTCCTTCCTCTTCTCTTTTAATTTATGTTATTTCTTGCACCCTTGAATCTCTTTTCCTTTAATTCCTTTTCATGAATAGCTAATTTGCATGCTAGGATTAGAAAATCTATAGCATAGATGGACTAATATGTTTTAGATCTGGAATTGGTATTAGTAGAGTTGCCTCATAGTTGTTTTAATTGTTACATCTAGCGAATCGACCGGCCGGAGACTAGCTAGATAACTTGGGAATTTCTGACCTAGATCAAAAGATTGGAAGGGAATAGACCTAATTATGAACAATAGACTACCCTAGTGGACCTAAAGGACCTAGAGTTATTTAGGCATTAGATTACTCTAATGAGGGTGAAAGTTAAGTTAGAAGTAATCTAGGGCGAATAGAGACCGAAAGGAGATATTCACTGCCCTTCTATGAGTACCCAGACCGGACCTTAGCTATTTTAGACCGTCATAGCTGTAGTTACCCGAAATCCTAGTATCTTTCTCTCTTTTTACTCTGCTCTTATTTTCTCGTACTCTTCCTCTCTTTGCTTTAGATTAGTTTTAGATTAATTACAATCAATCAACCCCCGTTACTCATAGACTAGAATTAGACAGATAAATCTCATTTTGCCTCCCTGTGGAGATCGACCCTACTTACCGCTAGCTTCTGTTAGTTGTACTTAGGTTTATTTTAGGTGCTGTGACGACCGGTATCAAATTTTGGCGCCGTTGTCGGGGAGGCAGCGCAGTTTTATCTGTTTTTTTTTAGTTTATTTCTTGTCTCAGGGAACTTAAGTTCCTTGAGACCGTTCTTATGTCTTTCGTTCTCAGATTTCCGCAGGATGAGAACGAAAGCTTTGGTGCTTATATAGACAGGTTGGAGGAGTTTCTCGAACCAAGACGAGGAATTCTTTCGGGACTTCAAATATGCCAGTCTATCATCAAGGGAATGAATGTCCCTACGAGAGCATTCCTCGAGGCTAAAGGTAAGGGGGATTTTGATGGACTCCCCACAAAAGGGGTATTAGAATTTTTTAATTGGTTTGCTGCTGAAACTGTTAAACCCAATTTCTCTCTTCATGTTGACTCAGACGTGGGGATGGGTGAGACATTAGAGACCAATCTAGAGGATGCCATAATTTTTTTACGGAGACATAGAGGAGACTTCTAGCATGGTTGACAATCCCTTCTATAGGGAAAATCTAGAACCCCTTTATGATTCTTTCACAGACAGTGAGGACGACTGGGAGGGTCTCTTTGAGAACTTCCCTACTGATGAGTCTAGCGCTAGGGGGAGTGAGGAGACAATTTTTGACTGTCTTGATGTTAAATGGGATAGTTACGATGATATAGTAGATGAACCTATTATAGAGGACCCAATTGACCCAATTGCCTTTACCATCCCTTGCATCTGGGATGAATACCCACCTTGCCCTTTAGCAGACCAGATTCCTCCGCCTCACCGTTTCTACCCGTCTGGCCATCTGAATTCTACTCGCGTTATTTTCGAGTCCAATGCTCTTGAGCTTTTTCCCCTTGCGGTTAAGTCCAGCTTTTATATTTCGCCCTTAGCTGGAGGGAGGAATAATTTTGTGGATATTTTTAGGAGCTGTCATAGGAACTTTGTTAGACTTAAATGTTATTACATTTTAATTTCCTATGCTATCACTATTTTAAGGTACTACTTACAGTTTTGTGTAGCACATGCGCAGTTATTTGATCGGTTGCTGCGCGCTTTGAGTTGTTTTGATTGTGCGCATTCTTTCCCGCTGCTGTTTTGTCGCTTGCTGATGTGACAAGGGCTCGATCGAGTTCTCTATCTACTCGATCGAGCGGTGAAGCTTCCCCTTCTGCTCGATCGACTGCCCCTATTCCTCAATCGAGTGACTCCCTTCCCAGAGTCCTCGCTCGACTGCCTATGTTCCTCGATCGACCACTTCTCCTGCCTTTTTCTGCTCGATCGACTGGGATTTTCGTCGATCGAGCGCCCTGATTCCCTCCCATGTCTGGCTCGGTTTGGGGAGGTCTGTGGTAAGCGCGTTGTTGTAAGTTTCTAACTCCCTCTCTTTAGTTTGCATTTCTTTTCCTTTACTTTGTACAATGGGGACATTGTACAGTTTGGTTTGGGGAGGTTATGCATCCATATCTTGTCTGCATATTGTTTTACTGCATTTCCATTATCACGTTTCGTTTCCGTATACATTGTTCTTTAAAAAAAAAAAATCACGTTTATTTTTGCATATAGTTGAGTCGGATTGGAGTATTACCGATGATGATATTGCACTATAAATCAAATTTTTGCTATGCCTTACCCTTTTCACAAACTGTTTAGTAAAATCAAGCGATTTCTCGAATTTTGTCTTGGAAATTATTTTGTATTATTAGACTTTACTCGTAATTTTGGCAACCTACTCATATTTTCTAAGTTTTAGAGCCTATAACTGGTGACATTTATGACCGGTTTATCTAGGATTGAGAGTAGTTACTCCCCACATTTCATTGTATCGCATGTATATGAGTTTTGATTTCTTTTTGCCTGCATGCATGGGTTTGTGGTCGGTATTACGTGGTTTGAGAACTATTGCATATTCCCCTTTCTCATTTTATCCCATCAACTCCACATTAGCCAAATCTGCCAGTTGCCCCGAAACTACAACCTATATTTAGCCTACCTTTGCTGAGCTAGTTAGTAGTTTTGTGGAATATATTGTTATGTATCGGATTTTGGCTCGTATATCTTATTTTGGAGTGTGTATTAATGAGAAAAGAAAAAGAAAAGAAAAAAATCAGCCTATGAAAAGACGGAAAAAAACCATGTAAAAAGGAAAAAAAGGAAAAAATGGCTGAAAAAAATATTTTATACCTCTCGTGCTTATTTATACTTTACGAGGTACATTTATCATGGATTCTTGTGTTGTATATGCCAAATTATAAGGCATTGAGTTATTTATATGATTGGAAGAGCGGGATGTATTTTATTATGGTCTTGGTTAGGTTCTAGCTCGGCTATTTTACCTTCACATTTCCATATTTGTTTAGCCCCTTCTTACCAATTGAGCCTCACATATCCATATTATGCAATTGTTCGGCACGTGATAGTCCTTGAACGGTGGTTTTGCGTGTGTACGGTGACTGAATCATTACTCATGTTAGTTAGCGTTACATGTTGTGTTGGTCGCAGTCTAGGTGAGAGTCTGCAATTTCTTCTTTCTCTACACACATTTTCTTACTTACCATTTGCTTTGTTGAGAGAAGAGTGAACCGGGAGAGTCCATTATTTATGAGTCGTGCAAGGTCGAAAGTACATTTTATTTCCAAGATATACATAAATTTCATTCGCTTCGTATTGAGCTGCAGTAGCTGAATTGCGCATTAAAATGGTTTAGTATTGACTTGTATCTAGCTCTGAGATTTACTCCTTTCCCTTAGGTCCTTATTAGTTGCATATAGTTTGCTTGGGGACAAGCAAAGGTTTGGTTTGCGGATATTTGATGCGTGTATTTTATATAAGGTTTTTACCTCATTTTTACACGCATTTCTGTATTATTTATGTAGCATCTGGCTACAAATACCCCCGAATATTCTACTTTGGTTCGTTTTATGTAAATTGCAGGAATAAACCAAAGAGGAACTAAATCGAGCCTTAATTCATCCCATTTTCATGCATTTACGGAGAAGAGGAGTTGAGTCGGAGCATGGAAACTACCAGTTTGAGGTGCGCATAGAAGAAAAGAAGCTAGGGAAACAAAAGAAGAACTTCAAATTGCTGGTGCCTACTTTGAAGAGCTATGTCTCGAGTTATACAATTGATTTTCAAGTGATTCCAATTGGAGATGAAAGTTTGTTCTCTTAGCTTTCCAACGCCACCAGAATCGCCCTGTTTTCCAACGTAACAAAGAAATGGCGGCCGTTTGAAGTTCAGTGCGCGAAGCAGGAATTACGCGCTGAGGAGTACTCGATCGAGTACTCTTTATGTTCGATCGAGAGCTTATTTGCTCGATCGAGAGCTTCTTTGCTCGATCGAGTGATTAAGGGGAAGGAAGACCTCGATCAAGTATCTATCTTACTCGATCGAGTGATTGGTTGGAGGATTTTATTCGATCGAGTGGAATTTGTCCTCGATCGAGTAGATTCCGTCATGGGCTTTGATTCCGCGACACTTTAGGTTTAATTTCGTATTAGCTTTAGTATAAATAAGAGATTAGCTTCGCTAATCAGGGGGGCATTATTCGTGGACCGTTATTCATTCAGCCACATATTACGACATTCGTTATGGCTTTCTTTCCTCTATTCTTTGGATCTTAAATCTTTGTAACTTCTCCTTTTTTTTCGGTAAAATGTGAGTATGTATATAATATATCAAAAAGATAGGTGCATAAGGTTCAAGTAACACTAATCATCAGTTACACATAAATTCTTATGTTTCAACCAATCTAGATCCGTTTTAGTAAGCACTCTGAAATCTCTTCCATTGAGCCTTGCCTTAACCTCCTCAATGACCTGATTAGCTACTCTTTCTGGTCTTAGCAGCATCCCCTTCATTCTGCTTTTGTTCCTCTGCTGCCATATGTTATACACCATCCCCTATAGGAGAGCAAACTGCACCCCCTTCTGCAACTTCGTGCCTATTCTCTAGTTGCACCAACCTATCAGATCAGTGACAGGAAACATTATCTGCATCCTCTGGTTCATTTCCTGTATATTCTTTCTGCTGTAAACACAATCACACAACAGATGGTCAATGCTCTCAGTAGTCTGTGCACACAGGAAACAGCTATCCTCAACCTTCAGACCATACCTAATCAGTTTATCCTTAGTCCTCATAACTCCATGTGCATATAGCCACCCCATAAATTGGTGTTTTGGAGTCACATGCTCATTCCAGACCCATTTATGCCAAGGGACCGCAGGTTTTCTTTCCCTTAGCCATTCATACCCCATAGCAGGAGTATACTCTTACTGTGCATTCCAGGTACCATCAATATATCCAGGTATCATTTCCTTCTTTACTTTACATATTCTTCTCCAGACCCATCTAGAATTAGGAGTAGTCTTATAGTCCAGCTAAGCCTTCCCTTTTAGGTAGTTCTTCTTCACCCATTGCATCCATATTGAGTTCTTCTCCTCCATGACCCAATGTACCAACCTGCCTATCATAGCCTTATTCATAATTTCCTGGTCTTTGAGCCCTAGACCTCATTCTTCTTTTGAGCAGCTCACCTTATCCCAAGCTACCAGTGGGACTCTCCTGTATTCAACACTATTATCCCACAAAAAATTCCTGCAAGTAGCTTCTATTTTACTAATGATCCCTTTTGGAATAACATTGAGGCCCAATATGAGTGTAGTGTAGAGAGCACAGCCTGTACCAATACCAGTCTCCCAGCATAGGAAAACTTTTTGGCCCCATAGTTGTGAATTCTGCTGCAGATCTTCTCAATCAGGCACTCACAGTCAGCTTTCATCAGTCTTGTGGTCTAGATAGGCATCCCAAGGTATTTAAATGACAGTATTCCCTCCACAAAGCCAGACACCCTTAAGATATCATGTTTAATGTGCTCTGGAATTCCTTGGAAGTATGCATTTGATTTAGTAGCACTCACCTGTAGTCCAGATGCTTTGGAGAAGGTAGAGAAGGCTCTTAGCAAAAGCATTATAGAGCAGGCATCCCCTCTGCTGAATAATAGTACATCATCAGCAAACATGAGGTTTGCCAGTCTTACCTATTTGCAAAGGGGATGGTAGTTGAACTCAAACTTAGCAGCTGCATATTTCAGGGTCCTAGTTAGGTACTCCATACGTATAGTAAAAATCAGAGGGGAAAGAGGGTCTCCTAGTCTGAGCCCCCTCTTACCTTGAAAATACCCAAACATATCTCCATTCAGGGATAAATAAAAGCTTGCAGTAGTTATACATTGCATTATCATTTCTTTAAAGTCAGCATGGAACTCAAGAGCATCTAGCAATTGTTCACCAAATGACCATTCCACCGTGTCATAAGCTTTTTGCAGGTCTATCTTGAACATACATCGAGGAGTAGCATTTGGCCTTTCATAGAATCTGATCAGGTCTTGACAGATAAGGATATTCTCCTGGATACTCCTATTTTGCACAAATGCCCCTTGATTTTGATCAATGATACTAGGCAAAACATCAGCCAGTCTAGCACAAAGCAGCTTAGAGATTATTTTGTATATGACATTGCAGCATGCTATTGGACGAAATTGCAGCACATTTTGTGGTCTCTCACATTTAGGGACAAGAGTTAAGGTAGTAGCATTTATTTACCTAAGCAACTTCTTATGGGAAAAGAAATCCTGGACTGCAGTAATCACATCCCCACCTATTACACCCCAAGCATCCTTCAATAACTTGCTTGTGTAGCCATCAGGTCCAGGGGACTTGATGTCAGGAATGCCAAACACAATATCCCTTATCTCCTTACCAGAGACGGGCCTGGTCAACAGTGTATAATGTTCAGCATTACATCTGGGTCCTTGGTCAATAATCCTCCTGTGTACTTTTTTTGTCTCCTGCTTAGCACCCAGTAGAGCTTGATAATAATCCAGGAAAGCATTATGCACCAGGTCTGGGGTATCACTCCATGAAAATAAGAGCTGTTAGTATCCCCCTGCTGCAGCCACTGAATCTTTGCTTTTTTAGCCAAAAAACTGTCCCTTGCCTCAGACAGTTCCCTTAATCTTTTAGTAGCATCAGTCTCCTCAGATATAAGGGCCATATTTGAAGGGTCTTTCTGTAACATCCCCATACTCCAAGTGCCTTACCAGGACCACTCAGGTATGAAGGTATTACCATCTCGGTTACCTGAGGCAATGATAATCAAATAAACAATAAAGAAACAACGTTTAAATAGAAATACTTAGTTAAAGGTTACAATCTTGAAACCAAAACCAAAAGTATAATACATGAGCTCAAACTGACTGTTTACTGTTCTAACTGAAATGTAAAGAAACTACTATGCTACAGCGGAAGACTTCTATCATCAAATCGTGGCAATCCCAAATATCCCAAGTACTCATCTCATACCTTTCAATATCTCGCTCACCATCCCGAATGGATCACCGCAGGTTTACAAAACAACAACCGGGGTCAGTACTAATCACACAACTCAATATATATCAACAATAAGATAAATAGACAGCTTAACTGTCACACACACACAATCACGCCAATTCCAATAATCTCAATCACTGACTGTCCACTGGACCAGACCTGCCAGTGGGGGACCGCAGCCGTACCCACCAAATCCCCGCTCTTCATAATGAGCGATAACCCTGTCCATTAATGTGCACATCCCTTCTGTGGCGGGTTCCACAGAAGGAGAAACTAGGGCGTGAAGCCACTCCCGCAAGTGACCCCACTCAGCCGAGGACATGCCTTGAGAACCAGAAACAACAATCACAATCACAACCGTCACGAAACAATTACTATATCAAACAATCAATCTCAACACATCAACAATCATCCCATTATGGGATTAATACTGAGTAGGAAATCCTACCTGGAAAGCACACTATCAGACGGTCTCTACTGCTGTATTCAAAAAGCTTCCTCTACGAAACCTCCTCCTATCATACAACATGCAAATGCTACCAAATCACATACTACTCAAAAACCCCCAAATCCCTATATTAGGGTTTAACCAAAACAAAGGAAAGACAACAAAAAGGGTACATAGATCTTACCCTCGACGCAAGGATCTCAACGGTATAATCAACGATGAGAACTGACCTTCCAAACTCCGGTATTTGCTAACGATGCGATTAGGATTAAGAACGTACTTGCTTTCTCTCTTTGTCAGTAAATTAGGTTTTGGAAAATTGTTTAGAATAGTGACGACGAAGGTTATATATCTTAATCGCATAATTAACAAAACCCGAGAAAAACTCCCCGAGAACCGGCTACTCGATCGAGTACCCAAGGTACTCGATCGAGTACCCCCTTACTCGATCGAGTATCCTAGTTACTCGATCGAGTACCCAACAGGTCAGAAACTTTTCTAAAACGCAACTTACCCTTACTCGACAGAGTAAGGCCTACTCGATAGAGTACCCAAAGACTCATAAATACGGGGTATTACAGTCTTCCCTCCTTAAAAAGAACATCGTCCCCGAAGTTCAAACCACTACTAAACAAAGGTACTCCCCCAACGCTTCCGACTCACTACCTAAACAAAACTCAACATAAAACATGGTACTAATCCAACTCATCCCGACAAACATACCGACACAACATACAAAAAGGGTATAAAACTGTTAAAAACTCTTTGGGATCATCTCCTACCCCCCCAAAAGAAACAAGGTTACGTCCCCGTTACCATACATACCTGATCAAACAGAAAAGGGTATCGCTCTTTCATAGCTTCCTCTGGTTCCCATGTAGCTTCCTTAGTCTCGTGGTTAGACCAAAGGATCTTAAGCAAAACTATCTCACCACTCCTAGTCTTCCTAACCGTTCGGTCAAGAATCTGCTTAGGCACCTCAAGATATGATAAAGACTCATCTAGCTCTAAGTTCTCTGCCTCTAACACATGTGACGGATCACTCTCATACTTTCGCAGCTGCGATACATGAAACACATTATGCACTCTCTCTAACGCACCTGGTAAAGCCAGACGATATGCAACTTCCCCAACTCGCTCTAAGATCTCATAAGGCCCGATAAAATTCTGACTTAGCTTGCCTTTCTTCCCAAATCTCATAACCCCACGCATAGGAGACACTTTCAAAAGAACCTTGTCCCCCACTTGAAACTCTATGTCCCTGCGATGTAGATCTGCATAACTCTTTTGCCTATCTTGACCTGCCCTCATCCGTTCCCTGATCATCTTAATCTGTTCCACCATCTCATGCACCATCTCTGGTCCTAAAACCACTGCCTCAGCACTATCGTCCCAACAAATTGGACTCCTACATCTCCTCCCATACAAAGCCTCAAACGGTGCCATACCGATACTAGTGTGGTAGCGGTTATTGTAAGAAAATTCGATCAAGTCCAACCTCTGTTCCCAGCTACCACCAAAATCCATCACACAAGCTCGCAACATATCCTCAAGAGTCTTGATTGTTCTCTCAGTCTGTCCGTCTGTCGCAGGATGAAATGTTGTACTCATCTTCAAAGTTGTTCCCAACGTTTCCTGCAACTCTTTCCAAACCTTGATATAAACCTCGCATCTCTGTCAGACACTATGTCCTTAGGGACTCCATGAAACTTAAGCACGTTCTTTCGATAAGCCATAGCCAATTGTGCTTTAGTCCATGTATCTTTCATTGGAACAAAGAGAGCTGACTTGGTCAATCGATCCACTATTACACAAATCATGTGGTTACGTTGTTGACTCTTTGGCAAACCCACGATAAAATCCATGGAAATGGATTCCCACTTCCACTCAGGTACCTCTAAAGACTGAATTTTACCTTGTGGTCGTCGTTGTTCCCCTTTAACTCTTTGGCATGTCAAACAACGGGACACAAACTCAGCTGTCTCTTTCTTCATTCGAGGCCACCAAAACGTTTTCTTCAAATCCTTGTATAGCTTGTCACCACCTGGATGTACTGAATATAGTGTACAATGTGCCTCTGTCATGATTGTCTTTTTCAACTCCTCATCATTAGGAACACACCACCTACCGTCAAATCTCAAACTACCATCTGTGTGAATAGAACTCAAGCTCTCCACTCAACTATCTTAGGATCCAATGCCTGTTAACCTCGAATGTCATCATAAAACTCAAGCTGCACTGTCATATCACCCATGGCATCTCCTTTCTGCATTATATGTATCCCAAATCTCGCTACCTCATCTCTCAGCCTCATCAAAGATAGAGCTGTACACAGAGATTGTACACTCTTCCTACTCAAAGCATCAGCAACTACATTGGCCTTCCCTTAATGGTAGATAATTTCCATGTCATAATCGCCAATCAGCTCCATCCACCTCCTCTGTCTCATGTTCAACTCCTTTTGAGTGAAAATATACTTGAGACTCTTGTGATCAGAAAATACCTTAAAGATTGCTCCATAAAGGTAATGTCTCCAAATCTTGAGAGCAAACACCACCGCACATAACTCCAGATCATGAGTAGGGTAGTTCTCCTCATAAGGCTTCAATTGCCTAGAAGCATAGGCAATCACTTTACCGTTCTGCATCAACACACATCCCAACCCATTCTTTGAGGCATCTGTATAAACCTCAAAGTTCTCTATCCCTTCAGGCAATGCTAAGACATGAGCTGTGGTCGAACGCTCCATTAATGTTTGGAACGCCGTCTCACAACTCTCATCCCAATGAAACCTGTTCTCTTTCCTCATCAACGCGGTCATAGGTCTAGCTATCTTGGAGAAATCTTTTACGAACCGTCTGTAGTACCCAGCTAAACCCAGAAAACTCCTGATCTCAGCAACATTCTTTGGTGCTTCCCACTTTGTCATTGCTTCTATCTTTGCCGGATCCACAGCTACCCCATCTTTAGAGATCACATGCCCCAGAAAAGCAACTTTCTATAACCAGAACTCACACTTGGATAGGTTAGCATACAACTCATGCTCCCTCAAAGTTTGCAACACGATTCTCAGATGCTCCTCATGCTCCTCCTTAGTCTTGGAGTAGACTAAGATATCGTCGATAAACACCACAACAAACTTATCCAATAACTGTCTAAAGATCCTATTCATCAAATCCATAAACACTGTCGGTGCATTAGACAACCCAAACGGCATCACCACATACTCATAATGACCATACCTCGACGTGAAAGCTGTCTTTGGTATGTCCATCTCTCTAATCTTCACCTGATGGTACCCCGACCTCAAATCAATCTTAGAAAAGACTGATGCACCACTCAACTGATCAAACAGGTCATCTATCCTTGGCAAAGGATACTTGTTCTTTATCGTCACTCGGTTCAGCTCTCTGTAGTCTATGCACAACCTCAGACTCCCATCTTTCTTCTTCACAAAAAGAACTGGTGCTCCCCACGGCGATACACTAGGTCTAATGTATCCCTTCTCTATCAGATCATCCAACTGCTTTATAAGCTCCTCCATCTCCTTAGGACCCATGCGGTACGGTGCCTTAGAGATTGGCCCCGTCCCTGGTTTCAACTCTACTGTGATATCTATCTCTCTACCCGGCGGCAACCCTGGAATCTCCTCTGGAAACACATCCTCAAACTCTCCCACCACTGGTATCTGATCAACTATCGGACCCTCTATCCGGTCATCTCTCACATGACACAATATCAAAGGACATCCTTTCCTTAGATATGACTTCAAAGTAACAGCTGCAATCAACTTAACTTTGGGTTTGACTAGAAACCCACGATAAGACACACTAACGCCCTTAGGACCTCTTAAAGACACTTTCTTTTGATGACAGTCTATCTTAGCTTTATACTTTACCAGCCAATCCATCCCAACTATCATCTCAAAACCGTCAAAAGGAAACTCTAGCAAGTCTACAGGGAAATCAACTTGCCCAACTATCATAGGTACATCCCTATATAAACTCCCACAAGATACAGACTCACCCGAAGGTATAAAAACTTTCTCACTGACAGACTCATACACCCTTAAACTCAACCGTTTAACATGACTGGAAGATACAAACGACTGAGAAGCCCCCGAATCAAACAAAACAAAGGTATGAATACCATTAACAAGAAAAGTACCGGTGATAACGTGAGCATCCTCCTCAGCTGCTTTCTTCTCCATCATGAATAACTTTCCATCGGTCTTATGTCCACCTCCCTGGACAAGATCTTGGTGATGTGGTCGCTTAGCACCCGACCCTTGATTGTTGTTGTTGTTCGTTGGTGGTTTCGGATAAGAATTACCGCCGTTGCGGTTGCCTCCACTCTGTAACTCGACTTCCCGGTTTGGCCATGACCACCCCGGTCTATTGCTTGCATAGCTCTGCGCAGTCTCTGAAAGTTCCGGGCGCACTTGTGCACTCATGTCTCTTGTGGCCTACACCACCACAGCTATAGCAGGTCACTCCCCAACTACCACTAACACTTCCACGGCCACGCCCCAGCACTGAACCCTGACCCAGAAGAAAATCCCTTAGACTGATTGTGGTTGCCTTTCTTGTGATTAGATTGGCCACCACCCTCGCTCTCGGACTTCCTCTTCTCACCACCCGACCTCTCCCACGGGCCATCTCCACCAACCTCTCGCTCTCCCGGCCCTCTCATAAGCTTCTTTAACATCAGTAAGGACTCCCACGGGTAACTTATCCATAATCTTAGGGGTTAAACCCCTCTCAAACCTCAACGCCAAATTCTCCTCACTCAAACCCATATCCTCGGATACCTAGACTTGTCATTGAACTGTCTGTAGTACTCGGCCACAGACATCTCAGCGGTCATCTTAAAACTGTCAAACTCTTCTCTCAACTTACTCCTCACATGCTCCGGTACGAACTCCTTTCTCACAGCCCTACGAAATTCCTCCCAAGGTATAGCAGGTAAACCTTGGTTTGTATATATCTCCTTAGCACTCACTTTCACTGTATCCCACCACTTGCCAGCTGCCTCCCTCAGATAGAACGCAGCTTGTTCCACTCTCATCTCATCAGGACAGTGAACCAAATCTAATATGTTCTCCATCTCTCTAAGCCAGCTATCAAGAAGGTTCGGCTCCCCAACCCCCTTGTACTCTTTCGGGTTAAACCTCGCTATATAGAGGCTGATTTTAGAATTATCAACCTCCTTCTCCTTATCCTTATCCTTATCTTTCCCCACAGTCTTTAAAGCCTCTGTAAGAGCATCCTGATACTCCAACATCTTAACGATGTCATCTATGTTCATAAGCTCAGCTCTCGCATACAAAGCAGTCTTCTTGGGCGGCGTCGTGAAACTATATCAGAAAAGGGGTGGATATAAACATACGCACTAAACCTCAAAACACGAAAACAAGCTGCCCAGACCCTACTCGATCGAGTTCCCAAACATACTCGATCGAGTAACAGGCTACTCGATCGAGTGCCCAACATATTCGATCGAGTGCCCCAACATCAGACCTCAAACAGACCTTGTGATCTCTAACATACTCGACCGAGTAGCTAGGCTACTCGATCGAGTGACCCCCTACTCGATCGAGTGCCCGAGGTACTCGATCGAGTGCCCAAAAACACGATTATGGACTCAAAATCGTCAAAAACCCACCCGATCGAGTCAGTCCCACTCGATCGAGTCATGCTAACTCAGAAACGCTACCCGCATGCTATGTCATATGCTAACATGCTAAAACTTTATAAAATCAACGTTATAACATAACTAAACAGACAATGCTACGCATCCTTTCATACTATTCACGAAATCATCATATCATGCTATTAAACGCCACATTGTAAACATCCAACATGTTTTCATTCTAACAACAAGTCTACATATATCATCAACCTTTCTTTCATATTCTCAGCTTTCTACTTCTCCAACAGTTACACACACTTCATCACGTTTACACACACAAGTTAACCAAACAATACATACAACTTGACTTACACCCCCCATGTGACCGGTTCAAAATTGTAGGGCAAGGTCGCGACTTTAGGACGTCTCCCAAGCCTTTGCATTAGCTCCTACAACTTTTACCCCGGGTTCATTTTAATTGACTCCCTATGTTCATTAGGTTCATTGGTTACAGGTTTCAGGATCGTCGCCCTGATACCATTTGTAACACCCCCATACTCCAAGTGCCTTACCAGGACCACTCAGGTATGAAGGTATTACCATCTCGGTTACCCGAGGCAATGATAATCAAACAAACAATAAAGAAACAACGTTTAAATAGAAATACTTAGTTAAAGGTTACAATCTCAAAACCAAAACCAAAAGTATAATACATGAGCTCAAACTGACTGTTTACTGTTCTAACTGAAATGTAAAGAAACTACTATGCTACAGCGGAAGACTTCTATCATCATATCGTGGCAATCCCAGCTATCCCAGTACTCATCTCATACCTGCTCAATATCTGCTCACAATCCCCGAATGGATCACCGCAGGTTTACAAAACAACAAACGGGGTCGGTACTAATCACACAACTCAATATATATCAACAATAAGATAAACAGATAGCTTAACTGTCACACACACACAATCATGCCAATTCCAATCATCTCAATCGCCGATCGTCCCACGGACCACCATTTCCCGCGATGGGGGACCGCGCAGCGTACCCACCAAATCCCCGCTCTTCATAATGAGCGATAACCCTGTCCATTAATGTGCACATCCCTTCTGTGGCGGGTTCCACAGAAGGAGAAACTAGGGCGTGAAGCCACTCCCGCAAGTGACCCCACTCAGCCGAGGACACGCCTCAAGAACCAGAAACCACAATCACAATCACAATCACAACCGTCACGAAACAATTACTATATCAAACAATCAATCTCAACACATCAACAATCATCCCATTATGGGATTAATACTGAGTAGGAAATCCTACCTGGAAAGCACACTATCAGACGGTCTCTACTGCGGTATTCAAAAAGCTTCCTCTACGAAACCTCCTCCTATCATACAACATGCAAATGCTACCAAATCACATACTACTCAAAAACCCCCAAATCCCTATATTAGGGTTTAACCAAAACAAAGGAAAGACAACAAAAAGGGTACTTAGATCTTACCCTCGACGCAAGGATCTCAACGGTATAATCAACGATGAGAACTGACCTTCTAAACTCCGGGATTTGCTAACGATGCGATTAGGATTAAGAACGTACTTGCTTTCTCTCTTTATCAGTAAATTAGGTTTTGCAAAAGTGTTTAGAATAGTGACGACGAAGGTTATATATCTTAATCGCATAATTAACAAAACCCGAGAAAAACTCCCCGAGAACCGGCTACTCGATCGAGTACCCAAGGTACTCGATCGAGTACCCCCTTACTCGATCGAGTATCCTAGTTACTCGATCGAGTACCCAACAGGTGAGAAACTTTTCTAAAACCCAACTTACCCTTACTCGACAGAGTAAGGCCTACTCGATAGAGTACCCAAAAACTCATAAATACGGAGTATTACACTTTCCCTATCAATTCCTGCAAATCAGCTACTCTTTTCTGCATCACTGATGTAGATTTCTCAATATCACTATACTTCTCCCTATTCAAGGCTTTCAGAGAAGGCTTCAGGAGCTTCAAATTTTTTGCCAGCCTGAACATTGGGGATCCAGGAATACCTTGACTCCAACACCTTCTAATAATAGGCTAAAAGTCCTTGGCATTTCCCCGCATATTATAATACTTGAAGCTTCTAATTTGCTGGACCTGAGTAGAGCTATTAAGCAAGCAGGGAGTATGATCAAATATACCATCAGGTAGGAAATTCGCATATAATTCTGGAAATTTATCACTCCAAGCTTTATTGATCATAAACCTATCAAGCCTACTGTAAATCCTATCAACATACTGCTGCTTATTATTCCAGGTGAACAATGAGCCTGTAGCAGGAATGTCCACTACTTCACAATCTGCAACACATGCTCTACATGGTTCAATCTCTGCATTAGGAGTATTACCTCCTACTCTCTCAGAAGCTGACAACACACAATTGAAGTCACCTGCCATAGCCCAAGGGCCATCCACTTGACCAGTAAACCTCCATAGATGATCCCATAGAGGGGTCCTATCTTGAATACCATTAAATGCATATATCATGGTTAAGAAGAAAACACTCCTACTAACCAATGCTTCAAACTTCATATGGATGAATTGAGCATTGTATTCAACAAACTGAATTCTAAAAATCTTAGGGTCCCAAAGAATCCAGATTCTCCCATTATTGTGGTACCCATTATTTGTAGAAATGCACCAATTATTAAAAACATTTACAGTTCTAATGAAAGACTTGCTTTTTATTTTTGTTTCTAACAAACCAAATAGCCCTACTCCCTTATTTTGCAAGAAAAAATTAATGAACTTTTGCTTATTTACCCTATTCATTCCTCTCACATTCCAAAATCCTATTCTATCCATTAAGTATAGGAGGAGAATGAATATGACCATTACCAGTTTCAACACTATTCAATTTTGAAGGAGAAGTCAATATTTCTTTAAAGGAATGAGCTCCAAAGGAATCACCACTATATCCACTCATGTCTTCTTCCTGCCTATGCATTCTAACTAATCTTTTACGTGGCGTCACCATCCCAGTCACCACCTGAGGCTTTGGATTGTTCAGAATCATAGAGCCCTCATGTGGTTGAACCCCAACAGTTTGTTTTACTCTCCATACCTGTTTGACTGGTTTTTTGGCAACATAGTCCTGGTTTCCTTTCCTACAGTGCTCCATCTCATGCCCCATGCCCTGGCATTTCTTACACTTAACAGGTCTCCACTCATACTCAATATCAACCCTTATGATGTGACCTTTTTCATCTTTAAAAGAAATCTGAGGAGGCAACTCTTGGTCCACCATAAGTTCTACCATTACACGAGCATACCCCAGCCTTGTCCTCTCCTTAGTTGCAGCATCACTTTTAATGAATTTCCCAATTAAACCTGCAATTTTAGGTAACCCCTTCCCCCAAAACTTCAGAGGGAGTTTATGGATTTGAACCCAAGCAGGAACAGATTTCTCATCATCCTTAGTCATCTCCATATTCCTAGTCCATGGCTTAACAATCAATGGTTTATTGTCAAAAAGATAATGCCCTGAACTCATGACTTTGTCATTCTTTTCCATCGTTTTAAACCTAACAAGAAATATACCATTGGGCATGAACGAAATTTTATCAATATTGAATTTCGTCCATATTCGTCTTATAAAGCCTTCTACCACCTCCCACGGCGGATTTGCCCCCAGAATAAAGCAAACAACCGCCTGACTCCAGTATTCAATTTCCTCTTCAACATCCTCCAATTGTAACTGTAACATGCCATCAGACTCTGTTTTTGGTTCTTCTTCGATAACAGGAGGGCTCTGTTCTGTTGTCTTCTGAACCACTTCCTCCTCTTCCTCATTTTCAATTTCATCGTCATCACATTGTTCTTCCTCTTCATCAGTTTCAATCACAATTTCTGGGATGCTATTAATCTCATGAATAACTTTTGTTTTACGTTCCTCCTCGACATCAGGCCCTGCACTAATTTCATTATCAACCGAGTTTTCCATATTTTCCTGATTTGGTTCTTCTATTGACAAAGACTTTGCCCCTGGTACACTCCTTCCACGTAGCATCATCTCCCTTCGTCTTTGCAGATTGGATTTCCTAGCCATAGGCTCGAAAATCGAAGGCGGCTTCTCTCTCTAGTTCTCAATCGTTTCTCTCTCTAGGTTTTTTTGTTTTTGTAAGATGTTTATAATCACTTTTCTTCTACTTATCTCTTCATTTCTTGTCCATTTGATTCATATACACCACAAAGTAAAGATATGAGAATTGTTGAAAAATCTGTAACTTCTCCTTACTCTTCTCTTTTAATTTATGTTATTTCTTGCACCCTTAAATCTCTTTTCTTTTAATTCATTTTCATGAATAGCTAATTTTCATGCTAGGATTAGGGAATCTATAGCATAGATGGACTAATATGTTATAGATCCGGAATTGGTATTAGTAGAGTTGCCTCATAGTTGTTTTAATTGTTACATCTAGCGAATCGACCGGCCGGAGACAAGCTAGATAACTTGGGAATTTCTGACCTAGATGGAAAGATTGGAAGGGAATAGACCTAATTATGAACAATAGACTACCCTAGTGGACCGAAAGGACCTAGAGTTATTTAGGCATTAGATTACTCTAATGAGGGCGAAAGTTAAGTTAGAAGTAATCTAGGGCGAATAGAGACCGAAAGGAGATATTCACTGCCCTTCTATGAGTACCCAGACCGGACCTTAGCTATTATAAACCGTCATAGCTGTAGTGACCCGAAATCCTAGTATCTTTCTCTATTTTTACTCTGCTCTTATTTTCTCGTACTCGTACTCTTCCTCTCTTTGCTTAAGATTAGTTTTAGATTAATTACAATCAATCAACCCCCGTTACTCAGAGACTAGAATTAGACAGATAAATCTTATTTTGCCTCCCTGTGGAGATCGACCCTACTTACCACTAGCCTCTGTTAGTTGTACTTAGGTTTATTTATGATACTGCGACGACCGTATCAACCGGTTTGGACGAGAACCTCATTAGCGCTTTTGTAGAGAGGTGGCAGCCCGACACCAACACTATCTTGTTGCATAATGTTGAGAAGATCCTTGGGATACGGGTGGATGGCATGAGGGTTATGGAGGAGGGTCATACGAGGGAGGAGATCGGTATGAAGGGATGGTGGCTGCTTTTTTTGGATTGCCTCCGAAAGAGGTGAAACCACCGTTGTACAAGGGTGGTGAAGTGACGGTTAAGAGGTTGATAGAGCTTGCGGAGATGGGTAACAAGCATGACTCGCTGAGGGCTTACATGATGTTGTTGGTAGGGCAAACTTTGTTTACGGACAAGTCTAGTGATAGGGTTATTGCCCGTATATTACCGTTGTTTGATCAGTTGAGTGATATCGGCACATATGCTTGGGGGGCCGCGATATTGGCCTACTTGTATCGATAGTTGGGGATGGCTTCGCGTAGGGAGGGTCAGGGTGTTAGCGGTTGTCTACCGTTACTTCAGGCTTGGATATATGAGTACTTTCCCATGTTCCGACAACACTCCGGATATTATGTCGAGGGGAGACCACTTGTCGAGGCTTGGTAAGGGCTTCCTAAGTTTAGGGGAGATGTTCGGTTGTTAGAGCAGCACAGGCAGAGGTTGGACGGGCTTAGGGCGGAGCAAGTGACGTGGCTCCCTTATGGTGTTAGTCCTCACAGGGCTTACAGTATTTCGCTCTACTCGGGGTTGATTAGGTTTTTGGATATAGTAGAGCCCTACCAGCTTGATAGGTGTCTCCGTCAGTACGTGTATGTTCCGGTTATCCCGAACTCTTTGTGGTTCCCGACTGTTGACTATCGTCCGGCTAAGCCGGCCTTGGGTTATAAGCTGTCTTATGAAGATTCTCCTGATTTGGAGTGGGGTTTGAGTGATGTCGAGATAGTTTTGAAAGAGCGGTTTGACCGGGCTTTCATGCCTTTTCAGAGTGATACGCAATACATGTCTTGGTATAGGAAGATTTCTCACCCACATTTCTACCCCCGTGCACGCCGTACTCAGTTTCGCTCTATCCCTTTGAGTGAGGAGCCCGAGGTATCCCGAGCTCTTAGTCGTCATTTCTCACAGATTTATAGACAGCCTACCCCGGACCGAAAGTGGCAATATGCGCGGAGATTGGTGGAGGAGATGAAGCCGTTCTACAGAGCCGAGGACCATGCCGAGGATGATGATGCTGGGGATGATGATGATGATGATGATGATGATGATGATGATAAGCGTACCCCGTAGTGTAGATTCTTATTCTTATGTACGGATATTTTTATTTGTGTTGCGTATGGATATTTTTATTCTTCATTATGTGTGAATATTTTGATTGTGTGAATATTTTTAGTGTTTTTAATGTTATGCATTGAAATGAACGAAAGTACTTAATACTTAATTAAAATACAACTTTAATTAAAACGTAGTCCAACACCTAATTAAAACACAATACAATTTAACAGTAGGACATAATACAGAGACAACACTTAATAAGATAAAACATAAATTAAAAATACAACGGGAATTAATACGTAGTTAAATGGAAATGCAACGACGACATAAATTGAAAATACAACTTAACTAAAACATAATTAAATAACTACTGAACTTAATTATCTTCCGATGACGAAGATGAGGATTCCTTATCTTCTTCATGATCTTGAGCCTCAATTTCATCAGGTTGGGTAGCCATATATTGAGACAACAAATCATTGATGTAGAGATAAACATTTCCTAGGTTGAGCACTCTCCCGACACATAAGTCTGATAGTCTTGCGTAATCGATCACGGTGAGGATGCGCTCAAAATATGTAAAGAGATCACTTCTTAACCTGCGAAACTCCCACATCTTCCCGGTTACTGCTTCATCAGAAACAACCTCATCTCTAACTGATGGAGTTAGAATTTTATCCGGGTTTCCGGATAAAATTATACAAAGGCTACCAATTGGAGGCTCTTCTAGCATGTGCCATACAGTGGCACTGGGAACCACTAATTCAAGTCGAGAAACTAGAACTGGTAAATTTTGAACAATTGGATCGATTCTGCCTTGATAACCTCTGATTTTCTGAGCATTTGTGAGAATCATTTTAGTATTGTAGTGAGTGAATAGGATTGGATGTTGTGATTGGAATTGAAATAGAATGGGGTATTTATAAGCTCTGAACTATAACGACTATTTTTAAATCTTAACGGTTATATTTGAATCTTTACGGTTATTTTGAATTATAACGGCTATTTTTTAATTATAACGGTTATATTTGAATTGTAACGGTTATATTTGAATTGTAACGGTTATATTTGATTTATAACGGTTATTTTTGAATTGTAATGGTTATATTTGAATTATAACGGTTATTTTTGAATTGTAACAGTTATTTTTGAATTGTAATGGTTATATTTGAATTATAACGGTTATATTTGAATTTTATAATTAGTAGTAACGGTTATATTTGAATCATAACTACATAATTAAAATTTAAATGCATTATCAAAGTTTAATTTCCTTGCAGTTTCTGGGTTAGTTGGTGTGTAACGCCGTCTTCTGCCATAAACATTAGGTGTAGTTCCCATCAACGTATGCCATTTCTCGATGTTTGTCTTGTATAAATCAGCATATGGTGCAACCAAAGGTTCTCTTGTTCCTAGCCAAAAAAGATCAATCGGTGGCATCGGTGCATCTCTCGATGGTACTCCAAAATGCAATCTCATCCAATGGAGATGGTAATTAACGATCCACAAAACACCATATGGCCTCGACACTTGGGCGGTGGGCCTTATGGGTAAGTATGTGCTACAACTCCAATTATGAAATTCTCCAGCTTCATCCTGGGCGATGACACAAATAGTCCAGTTAAACAACGATGCAAAGACAAAAAAATATTCCCCGTACATCCAATGGGTAGGCCCACATTCTCCACTTCTAGTAAACTCCATCCGTCTCAATGTCTCCTGGAATCTGGTAAGACCCATAGGCAACGCACAACTATCATAAAAAAAAAACCATGTAGACCTCGTATGCCTTAATCTTTCGAATACCCCACTCTCTCATGACTAAATGGTCACTTTCCCGACCCCGCGCAGCATGCGAGACCACCCGATAACCACAATGACCATAATTATCGACATCTATCCAACCATCAAAGAAAACCCGTACTTCTTCAGGGACCGCATACTTTTTAGTCCAAGTTGACAAAAATCCCTTAGTGTAGCCGGACTCCAACGGTGCACCAACCGGTCCTTGATCAAAATCACCCACCGTATGTTGAACAAATGTCGTCGCAGGAGTAGAAACTTTCGCAGCCTTCTTCTTTGCATGCTCAAATCCCGACTTGTTCCGGGAAGTAGAACCCCTCGGTCTCCCTTTGGGGTTTTCTCTAACAGGAGGTGGTTGAACTTCCTCGTCTTCCGGGTGAAGACCATCTTGCAATTTCTCAATGATTACCCGTTTTTTAGCCGGGTCACAAGCTCTAGCTTCTGCAAACAGCTTCTCCAACTCATCATCATCGGTCTTTGGTGTTACACCAATATTGTCGTACTCCAAGGTCCTCCAAAAAGCGTGAACATCTTCAAGATGGACCCTCTTACCCGTTCTTTGCTTATGGATTAATGCACAAGCACAAGGTAATCCATGAGTAACCCTTAGCACACATCCACAATGCTCTTCCAACACATTCCCGAGCTCTATCCCTCTCTTAATCTCTTCTTCCATTATCTCAATGGCATTGATAGACACATTTCCTTACAACAATGAAAATACACGATCTCCAATTCGCGGCCTACTCCTCGAAACCTCTAGCTCATATCTAATCTTCGAGTGTTGCGCTTCAAGCATGGAATGAATACGGAACCACATAGTGTCAAGGTTTAGGTTATTACTCTTCAACCAAGCTTTTAAAAGTGAATGGGAGGACTCTACTCGGGAAATGGTCGTGTTTCCGAGATGAAAGTATTGGTTTGTATAGCAGTTCACGAACTTCTTCCTATATTTACCCCATGTACTGATCATATAAAGCGCCATATCTTCCCACTTTTCACTAAAACATTCCCAAGCGCTCCTAAACTCATCAATGGTGGATGCATTGATCACACGGTCCCAACCGCTTTCTGGACTGTGCATTATGATATCTTTGTACCACATCAAATTCTCCTTTGAGAGTGCTTGTTTCTCCACAGCACGGTTAATGTGCCAACGACGCAAAAGGTGAGGAGTTCTCGGATGAAGGGACTCAATAGCGGCGATCAAACCCATCTCCCGATCAGTGACAAAGGCAAAAATAGATGAACCCGTAGAAATTAGTAGCTCCCCTAATCTCATCAACATCCACCCATGATCATCTTTCGACTCTGACGGAAGGAGCACCGCAGAAATTAACAAGGAAGACCCACACAGTGTTACACCAACAACCTCAACAAGAGCAATTTTGTAAACATTTGTCTTGTACGTCAAGTCAATAAGAACCACATGTGGATAAGCACGGAAGAGTTTAACCGCTTCCGGATGAGCCATAAAAACATGACTGAGCTCCTTTGTCTCGGAATCTGTTTTGTGCCATTCCACATAATTAGCAGCAACGGCTACAGCCAACATTTGTTGAGCGGTATTCCGTGTTCCTCTAATTTCACGCCGAAACTTGTTAGCCACACTATAAATTTGGGCGCTTTTAGGTTGGGGTTTATTAGGAGTTCTTTGATGAAGACCATTTTTAATATCTCTCGGGGGAATCGACGCCCGGACTTGTTGCCTCACGAACTCTTTCTCTTCGGCATTCAAACCAGCAAAATGCCTATGACCGTCTTTGTACTTTATTACTTTGTGGTTGTGATATCCACCTTTCTCCGAGGTCAAAATGTTCCAAACAATCAACTCCTTCCCATTTACATCATTAGCCCGGTTCTGAAGGCTTGAACCCGAAACAAACACTCACACTTAGTTGTCCCTTTCTTCTTAGGCTTCTCGGGAATATCGCGATCGATCTTCTTTCTAGTTCGGCCGTACTATGAACAACGAAAGTAAGAGCCTAGCAACTCGGGTTGTTTACGATTTTTGGCCCCATTTGATGCTTTTACTAAGGCAAACCCGTTATTAAAAGCTATTTTTTGAGCCCACTCAAACGCCTCATCCCGATTAGCAAAACATGTAACCGTCTCAAATAGGTGGTTGTAATTAACATCGTTTCCACCAAATTCCTCAAATGAATCCTGTTAAAACACAAAATTAATAATGATTACATGCTAAAATATGTAAAAATACCTAAACTTACGAAAAAAAACTTAATAAAATGAAGAAAAACCAATTTAATAGTCTGAACCAGGAGCGGACATTGAATATTCACGTCCATCACCATGACAGACGTGAACATTCAACGTCCCAACCCAGCATGGACGTGAATAGTGCACATCCCTCCCCGGGATGGACTTTGAAATTCAAAGTCTGTCCATGGTGGACTTCGAAATTCAAAGTCCTTATCCATGACGGACTTTGAATATTCACGTCCCTGTCCATGATGGACGTTGAGTTTTCACGTACCCATTCATGGGGGACTTTGAATCTACACGTTCCTCTCCATGAGGGACTTTGATTTTCTACGTCCTAATTGACGACTACAACTATTTTCGACGGCGTTGGGCGTGTTTGTTCCATTCATCCTAATTCTATGAAGACTTAACATGTAATTCAATATATCAACTTAACATCTAATTCAATAATCATACTAAATCGATTGAAATGAAAATAGATTGTGTAATTACGTACCTCAGATTCGTTGTTAGCATTTGATGTGGATTGCTCGTTGTTTGACATTGATTCGTTGTTTTGTTGATGTGGATTGTTCGTGTAGTTGTTCAACCGAGTTAGAACATCCTTTTTTTAGTGTTGTTTGCTTGGAAGAGAATTGGGAAGAGAGAGGAAGAGAAAGGGTAGGGGGCATCTTTTTTATGAAAAGCATCGACGATTTGTTATAAAACGTCGACGACGTTTTACAACCCTCTTTTTATACTCGAAGAAACCCTTACTTCTTTATTTATGTTGTACCTCCACTTATTTGTTTTCTTTGTATAATATTTTTCTTCTCTCCACTTGCATACACTATTAAAGTACCATTGTATGTAAAATTATAATTTTGATTTGCTTCCCTCTTCTCCCAATATTTGCTGACATAATTTTGATTTGACAAGGGTGTGGCGAATTAAAAATCGAAGAGTAACCATATAGTTTTAGTATGATAATCGAGTGATAACATAAATGTTTTAAACGTTAATTTTTATTTAAATGATGAAGCTACAAATAACGTGGTTAATGAAAAAAAAAATTATGAAAGTAGTTAGGCTAAACATATAAATTCAATAAGAAACTGCTTTTACAAATCATGGCCAAACAATCAAAACTTTTTCAAAAAGTAGCTTGTGAATAAACTCCTTTTAAAAAGGAAAAGCTATTTTACACAAGCAAGGCCAAACAGCACCTATGTAAACATACAATTTTTCCCTAAATAACTTGCAAGACGAGACCTCGACTCAAATTAATTAAATTTTTAAGAGCATACAAGCTGTTGATACAAGACCTTAGTGCTATTTTACAAGAAAAAAAGGTCATACAAAAATCAAAGGTTATACGAGATCTATGTATTAGAGAATATATTAGTTAGGATATTATTAGAGTATAACATATTGTCATTAGTTAGGATATTATTATTAGGAATATTCTTGGATTATTTCTTAAGATAGTCTCCTATATATTGTAATCAGTTTATAAATATTAATCACCCCATTCAGTTTTCTCCCTTCTATATCGTCAAACATGGTATCAGCCTAATATCAATTCTCTCAAACACTCTTCCGCTTACTACAAAATTGTGCTTATTCTGACTGTTGAAGATGGTCGTCTTATACCATCTCCGGTAGGTAATCCGGGTATTCCGTTCTTTAATAGCCATATACACCTTTCTTTAGTTATTTACTCCTATTACTTATTCTAATTTTTCATTCAATAAAGTAATCTATGTCTCCTAACCCCACAAAGTCACAAACCCCACGCCTAGTAACCTTCATCATCTTTCCCGTGTCACCATATCCTACCAACCTAGCAAACCAAAAACCACCCATAACCCCTGAAACCTTCATCGCCCTCCATAACCTCGAAAAAAACCCAAAATCGGGACATTAGATTATCATATTAGGAAGATAAATTTCTATAAATTTCTCTACCCTCCTCCGCTCTTCAATTCACTGGGCCTCCGCGGATCCGCTGGGTTGATTGAGTCCACGCCTACGCCGCTCTCTAACTTGCTGCTGTCCTCCGTTGCTTTGGCAACCATATCTCTGCCATTTTGCTTCGCCAACCGCCACATATCTTAACTACTGACACGTCCGTCCTCGCCTTCTCTTCATCCGTCTTGGGTTCGCCCTAGCCACCACCCCTGCCTAACGGGCCGGGTGGTATGACATTGTCGGCAGTACGACGTGTGTTTTGTGCTTTTACTTTAGTATTGTTGTTTTATTTTGTTTTTATGGTTTATCAGTTTGCTTCGACCCTCACCATACCAGTGTTTCACGAGTTTGTTTCGGCCCTCGTGCATCATTTGTTCCTTTTTCTGTTGTCGGTGTTTCACGAATGAGCTTCGCCCATCGTGCACCTTGGCCTTAATTAAGTTTGTGCCTTCTGAGTTGTTTCGACGCTCGTGCACGATTAGTTTTATTAGTGTTATTAGGGCTCTACTAATAGCATGATCCAGAAATGAGCAAGGTACTACATCCGGTTCAAGCGTCGACAATAATAACTCGGATCATATATCACGGTATCATCAACAACTTGTTTTAGTCCAGTCAAAGTGTGCGTCCGTCAACTACCGCTTTAACTGAGGGAGTGTATTAGAGAATATATTATGAGATATTATTAGAGGATAATATATTATCATTAGTTAGGATATTATTAGAGTATTAACATATTATCATTAATTAGGATATTATTATTAGGAATATTCTTGTACTATTGCTTAAGATAGTCTCATAAGTATTGTAATCAGTTTATCAATACTAATCACCCCATTAAGTTATCTCCCTTCTATATAGTCTAACACTATGGTTAGGTTTGCGGGTTTGAAATTGGGTACTCATGACATTAAAATACCACTTCGCTTTTGTGCTCACCCAGTCGAATGGACCAAACGAGGTGCCAAAACACGACGTCAGAAGATGAAAAATACGTATAAGGCCTAGTCGGTCGAATAGTACATCTAAGTATACATCATACTTTACCGAGGGTGAATTAGGGTAGCTTAAATGGTGTAATATTGGCTTACGGGGAGCCTACACTTGTTTTGTCTTCGTACAAAAACCGAAACATAGATAATAAAAAGAGACACAAATAAAGTGTTAGAACAGAAACAAGAATATGTGTAAAACTCAACACGAGCGGATATTTTACATATATATATATATATATATATATATATATATATATATATATATATATATATATATATATATATATATATATATAAAACGACAGAGAATGGTAAAACAATCTCACCTTTGCTAGCATACATGAGACATAGGTAACTAGAAAATAATCACCAATTTAGACGAATTACTAGGAAAATCAAGACGCGGATTGATTCTTACCTAATTTGTACTAAAAATAAGTCATGCCGCTATTCAACCCGTGCGCAAAAATAGAGTTAGTCAAATAAATAATATTACAATTAAATTTCAAGTCTTATGCTCTTAATAAGTCCCCAGCAAAGTCGCCACTATGAGATCCCTGAAAAAATCTCGTTTTTTGAAATAAATGATAAGATGGAGTCGCTAGTAGATTTCATAAAGAACATACAAAAATAATTTTAACAGAAAAGGCTATAAAACCCCCACATAACAAGGAGCCTTACCAGGACCACCCTAGCATGAGAGACTGTTACCATATCGGTTTCCCGAAGCTAGTATATCAAAATTAACCATTCCAAAACGTTTATTAACGTATAAAGAGTTAACGATTACATGTTCCAAAATCAAAACCAAAACAAAAGTTCACTAGTACTCAAAACAACTGAATCTAAACAGCTAGTCCCGTGACAGCGGAAGCTAGACTCAAAGTGATGACTCCTCATATCGTCCCCAAGCCTAAAGAACAACATCATCTGTCACAATCTGCTCACCATCCCCGAATGGATCACCAGAGATTTTACAAAACAACAAAGGTGTCAGTTCACTGCATAATAAAAATAAGACAAAGTACGATAAAGATAAACAGTTGTTCACAATCCACCTCCAAATCCCAATCACATCTCATAACTGACTACACACTAAACTGTGTAGCCCTGCCAGTGGGGGACCGCAGCCTTGGCCACCTATGCCCCCGCTCATCAACGAGCGATAACCTTATTCATTAATGTGCACATCGCCTCCTGTGGCGGGTTCCACAGAGGGCGAATCTAGGGGGTGAAGCCACTCCCGCAAGTGACTCCACTCAGTCGAGGTCGCACCTCGCAAACATCAACAACCATCTCAACACCAACACCATACTCCAATCCACCAACAACAATCAATCACAATATTAATTACGTTGAAAGTTTAGGTTTTGGAGAAAGTGATTAAGAAACTGTAAATCTCATTTATATAACTCTAATTCTGTCTAAATCGAACCACGAAAATAACCATCGTCAGACCGGAACTCGGTCGAGTATAGAGTGTACTTGGCCGAGTATCCCATACTCGGTCGAGTATTTCCATACTCGATCGAGTATTCCTGGACAGTAGCCTGACCAGAAATACATAACGCACTTACTCGGCCGAGTAAACCATATTCGGCCGAGTAACAGACTTAGAAAAACCGTAGTATTACAGTCTTCCCTCCTTAAAAATGAACTTCGTCCCCGAAGTTCAAACCCAACCTATAAAACATGAACATCTAACACTAACTGCACCCACCACGTTTACCTCCACAACATGGCTCACGATATCATCTCAACTACAACATAGCCTCTTGATACTAACTCCATAATATTATCGAATACCAACAACATAAGTATTGGCAACTCTGTCTTACTTCCATAACGCTCACTAGCAAACTCAAAATGAAGACAATCTACCAAACAAGATCAACCACCAAAACGGAATGTTACATTCTACCACCCTTAAAACGAACTTCGTCCTCGAAGTTTACTCATACACATAAACATCATCACCCAATCCATCAACACTATCGCAGTTTATTCACACTTATAAACATCATACTACTACAAGCACTGCCATTAACTGTAATAAAATAAACCACAACACTAATCCATTTAATTACCTGTAATAAAATCAACCACAACACAAATCCATCCTTTATTCTACACCAACACTCAAACTTCCAATTATAATACAAGATGTACAACCATCAAACTCTCTTTGTCGCATCCTACTCCTCTTAAGATAAATGTTACTTCCTCGTAACTCACTAACACTAGGTCCTTAGCTATATCTTCTCATTATCCTCATCACCACGCATGTCAATGATAACCGCCTATAGCCTCATCACCTACCTACATCCATTCCTATATCCAAGGCTCTCTTACTCTAGCCGTTCTCATACCTCCATTCATTCGGCACACCACCTAACCTATACCACAAAATCCTTAGCATAACCATTACCGCAAAACGACATACTTCTTTATACATGCACTTATCTCCGCAATCATAACTCACGATCCACAATTGTTACACACACTCACACTTGATCCTCAAGTTCTCCTGTTTATCCATAACTTAACACAATACTAGTTCTCAATACCCTATACTCACTGTCCCAATAAAGATCATGAACCACTTGTCGCTACCAGCTCACCACATACACATTCCACAAAACTCTTGCCACAACTATGTCAACCAATGCATCAGCTAAAACAAGATCGAATGTACTCAAACAACCTCTCACAACTGTGTTCCATTAACAGAACATCACTATACCATGACAACACGGAAACATACTCAACCTTTTTCCATATCATATTCTACCCTCACTCCCCAGCAGAAACTGGTAAGAAACATTAATAAACAAAACAACAATCTATATGCTAGACCGACACTATCAGGAAACAGCAGTAAACAAACAACAATCTATATAACTGATATATACTTTCGAAAGTTCGTCTCATCAGTATACCGCCTACTGTACCGCAGCCAATAACGGCATCGTAACACCGCCACCAACAGTCGCACCACATCGCCAAAATACTCGTATCACAACACGAAGCACCGTGCCCGGATCGCCACCCGGGGCACAACAATCACATCGATAGTCAACGCAACTTATACAATCCCATAAACATCGACTCAGTACAACTTCCTTGACCAGAAGACTTCCTTGAAACCGTGTTACTAGATCACAACGCAAACATATTACATGGAATAACAGATATTAACCTTATGAATATCATCCATACTATTACTCATGAGGCCGGAACCTCACACTATTACTTACAGATATCATACATACACATACAGGTATAACTACCCATTCCAGATCACCCAAATTACCACTTTATGAATATCATCCTATTAGGTTACCGTACATAACATATGACGCCATACCATTAACTAACACACCATACCATTACTCGTGACGTCATAACCTCACACAATCATTTACACACATCATGGACCCGTAATCAAATATAACTAGCTAATCCTGATCACCTAAGTTACCAGTTGTTAATGGATATCTCTCACCCGAGCTTAACTCACATGCCTTTCATAACATGTGCTCCCATCTGCACAATTATCACCACCCGACAAATGTAACCATATCATAAGTACCGAACTAATAGCAAACACCTCCTATATCCACATTATATACTCCCTCACATCTATACATACCAATCAGGCCTCCCCAAAATCAACCTCTTTAGAACGGTTAAGTTCCCTATTTAACATCATCCTTAACCACTAGTGACAACACTATGACACCACCATCTTTTATGCAACTACTCTCTTACTATCACTTTTTAAATATAACAATTCATTTCCACTCTTTGGTTATCCTCCCAAATAACAAACAACATATCCATCAACAAAATTTATCTCAACATTCTTTCCAATTCTATCCTTAATTGTATTGTCACCTGACTCTCCACCAAAATCTCATATCGTGCAAATACTCTTCCAGCTTCTTACTCCCTTAATACCTCGAAACTCATGGCTAACATATTGTCCTGAACTCCTATATAACCATTAACTCACACCCTCTCATGCTGCTGTCTTACATTTCTATGACTCCTTGTTTTCATGTTCCATAACTTTGGTCAACGTTCTCCCATGTTACTTCCAATTTTTTTTTTCAATAGTACCAATTAATAATTCATCTCCTTCCTTCTTCTACCTAAATCTTTAGTAATCCGGTTACCTTCTTGTTGCTTCACAACTCAAATTCTAATAATTGTTATCAATATCTTCTCATTCTTCCTTATCACTGATCCTCTCCCATTAAACTATTCATTCACACTTGTCACCACCAAGTCCACACAACTAATGGTTACTCTTCGATTAGTTGTAACTCCCTTTCATATCCCTAGAAAACAAAAAATTCACCTCATACCGTTAATTACCCAAAGAATTACACACTAGGCTCACCTCTTGATAATCCAAATTTCCAAACTCAGCCACTATCTACACATCGCGGCATAAATCGTTCTCACTATACACCATTCGTTTCCATCCCTCTATAACGACCTTCCATCGCGTATATCCTTAACCAACACAATCCTAACCGTCTCCCTCCATAAATCCTTACACATTCCAATTTGCCACTATTCGCATCCCTCATCTCAATCTTTGCATTCTCACGTTTCTTTACACTTACATCACCCTTGTCCATATACACTTACTTTTATATTACTCAACACGCGACTATATCACTCACCACATCTCACAAAACATGCTCCCTGCCTCGATAAGCTCATAAATCTTCCCTTTCTTTTCCACTATCCCTCACAACCACATATAACTCATGTCCTCCCTACCCAACACATATCCCTCATAAGCCGGCATTCTCCACATCATAGCATCTGGTAACTTACGTATCAAGACCGTCACATATGTAAAACAATGCTTTAAGACTCAAAACATACGTCTGCACATAACCTACGGCTCAAAACAAACAAAACCCTCCACCAAAGAAGTACTCGACCGAGTACGGTTAAATACTCGGTCGAGTATGGACTACTCGGTCGAGTACTACTACTACTACTCGGACGAGTGTTCCACTCCAGTAGCCAACCTCAAAAACACAGAGAACATACTCGGTCGAGTATGCTTCACTCGGTCGAGTATTCCAATTTCTCGGCCGAGTATGCCTATTTCTCCGCCGAGTGATCACAACCACTGGCTACTTCTATGTATACACCACCCAACACTCAATCGAGTGCCTGGTTACTAGGCCGAGTATAACCTAATCGGTCTAGTACCCGCCCTGCTCGGCCGAGTCATGCCAAAATTGAGCTATAAACTTATGGTAACACATTTTAACATGAAATTCTATATCTGATACTTCACTACCCTTCCAAAAGACAAGTAATAATCACATATCATGCTCAAGTCTATCATGTTCAACTACGCAATTCAATTTTCATTTCATCCAAGAATTTCACAAGATTCACAGCTACAAATATGACACACACAACTTTAAACACACAACGGTCACCAAGACTCCCACATGTTGACCGGTTCGAGATCGTAAGACCCTGAATGCGACTTCGGTACGTCTCCCAAGTCTTTGCGGTAGCTTCAAACAACTCTCCTCGGGTTCATTTTATTTAGACTCCCTATATTCATTAGGTTCATTAGTTTTAGGTTCCAGAATCGTCGCTCTGATACCACTTTGTAACACCCCCACATACCAAGGTGCCTTACCAGGACCACCCTAACATGAGAGACTGTTACCATCTCGGTTTCCCGAGGCTAGTATATCAAAACTAACTATTCCAAAACGTTTATTAACGTACAAAGAGTTAGCGATTACATATTCCAAAATCAAAACCAAAACAAAAGTTCACTAGTACTCAAAACAACTGAATCTAAACAGCTAATCTCGTGACAGCTGAAGCTAGACTCGAAGTGACGACTTCCTATCTAGTCCTAAAGGCTAAAGACCATCTTCAACTGTCAGAATTTGCTCACCATCTCCGAATGGATCACCACAGATTTTACAAAACAACAACGGGTTCAGTTCAATGCATAATCAAAATAAGACAAAGTACGATAAAGATAAATAGTTGTTCACAATCCACCTCCAACTCCCAATCACATCTTATAACTAACTACACACTAAAGTGTGTAGTCATTCCAATGGGGGACCACATCCTTGCCCACCTAAGCCCCTACTCATCAACGAGCGATAACCCTGTTCATTAATGTGCACATCCCCTCATGCGGCGGGTTCCACAGAGGGCGAATCTAGGGCATGAAGCCACTCCCGCAAGTGACTCCACTTAGCCGAGGACGCACCACGCGAAAATCAACAACCATCTTAACACCAACACTATACTCCAATCCACCAACAACAATCAATCACAATATCATTCGTACAATCAATTACAACACATATCTTAAATCAATTAAACAGTAAACCGAGTAGGGAAGCCCTACCTTAGCACAAATCTGACACGAGGCAATCAAGCAAGCTAAAATGGCTCCTCCACAAAGTCTCCACCTAACAATAATCATACAATTGATTCACTAACATGCACAACAACCCCTTTCCCCCAAATTATAAGACTAGGGCAAAACTCTAAAAGACAAATGACAAAACTCATAGAACTAGAGGCTTACCGACACAATCGTCGCGAAGGAAGGATGAACAAGACTCACGAAATATCCACGAACTTGAGAGATATTTGAAGATGATTAGAGTTACGTTGAAAGTTTAGGTTTTGGTAAATGTGATTAAGAAACTGTAAATCTCATTTCTATAACTCTAATTCTCTGTAAATCAAACCACGGAAATAAACATCGTCAGACCGGATACTCGGTCGAGTATAGAGTCTACTCGGCCGAGTATCCCCTACTCGGCCGAGTATTCCTGGACAGTACCCTGACTAGAAATACACGACGCACTTACTCGGCCGAGTAAGCCATATTCGGCCGAGTAAAAGACTTAGAAAAACCGTAGTATTACAAAGGCCCCTTTTGATCCCTGGAATGGGGACTGATCCATCACTCCGGCCTAAACCAAAGATTGCGGATTCGGAGGTAAAGGTACAGTCAGGGAAGGTGTTAGGCACCCAGATCTCCCATCAAACTGACGGCCTTTACTATTTATTTTTAATATTATATATTTGATAATAAAAAGGTTAGTTATACAATTTTATATACAAGACGATATAATCATATACAAGGGACAAGTTAACTAGTTAGATTATAGGATAAATTGACAACATAAATCCCACCTTTGCACTGTCTTCTCAAAATAGTCCGACATTTCGTTAATTTAACAACAATTCAACCTTTTAACCCCATATTCTTAAAATGCACCCAAGGGTGGGTAACCTATTAAACCACTAATTTATATTGTAAGTCCATATTTGACACACACACACACTCTCTCTCTCTCTCTCTCTCTTTTTCTATCTCTCTCTCTCTCTCTCTCTCTCTCTCTTTCTCTCTCTCTCTCTCTCTCTCTCTCTCTCTCTCTCTCTCTCTCTCTCTCTTTCCTCACAAGGCACACCTGTTCATATTCATTTTCTCCTAATTATCTCCTTCATCTTCATTCTCTCCTAATCACCTTAAAATACACCATTTTTACTCGAGTTGCTACAAAACAACCATCACCACCTAACCTAATGTTACAAAGTAGTTATGAAGGAGAGCAGAAATTGTTATTAAGTTGTGAGCCCACCAATGGACTTCCCATTGTAAAGAAACATCACAGTTGTTGGTACCGATACTATGGACCTTGAGGATCAGAATAGGTTGTCCCATTGATTATAATACATTCAAATTATATTTCTATATAAATCATGACCCGATGGTGGCGATTTCCTGGAGCTTCGATTTGCTCTATTGAACATGGTGATATCTCCGATTTGTATTTCAATCTATGCACTTATTTTTAAAGGGCGAGGGTGTGTGATTTGGGATGTATTTGGCGTCAAGTTCCGATTATTGCAGCATATACGTTTTTTGGTTGTGACCATTTTCTCATCTCGGATTTGTCTCTTATTATCAAGAACTCTTGTGGCACTGGCATTGTTGAACAAAGACGAGTGTTTCAAGGAAATTGGAGTTTTTGGGATTTTATTGTTTGAATTTGGAAGGCCAAATGAGTGAAAAGATTTGATCTTTCGTTGATTTGAGCATCAGTGAGTCAGAAATTTCTAGAAAAAATATGTAAAGGTGAGATAAAAGAGAGAATGATGAAAGTCAATGAATAAGATTGACCTTCTTTAACCTTTACTTGCAGCTAAAAGGTCATTAACTTTCAATAGCAAGTCACCAATACTTACGGTTCATTTTAAGAAGATACTTATAAAAGGTCGGTTTATTCTTAGATTAATGATAGATCGGCTTATTTTGGGAAGATCGGTTAAAGGTCGGATTATTCTTGTCAATTATTCCTAGATTATATACAAATATACAATAAAGAAAGTAATAAGGAAAAAGAAAATAGATAAAAGAGTAAAGTAGAGACAAATCAACGGGATAAAAATATGATAAATAGTCAACGTATGCCACTTCAAGTAATATTTCGGGAAATAAGCATTAAGATTCATAAATTATAACATTGTAAATTTTCATTTAGTCATTAAATTTTAGCCTCATCATCGGGTACCCGTAAGGCTAGTAGAGAACTTTGAAATGTCTACACAAACCTATCACTAAATTTGGTCTGGGTCGAGTTTTCGTTTGAGCCAGTCCTTTGGGTCGAGTCTTAGAGTATGCAGGTTTTAATTCAAATATTGATTGGTTCGGAGTTTTCTTGTAGAAAGGCCGCCGAAATCCCGACTTTAAATAATGGAAGATGTTGCTAACAAGCTCACCGAGTCAGTGAACCTCATGATGACCTGAATGGAAACAATCGCATCAAAGCTTGGTGATGATTCCTCTTCATCCACCCCACGCTTAACTGATCTGGAAAAACAGTTCAAGTTCATTGAGAATCGTCTGAAATTGGCCCAGTGGGATAACATCCACTATGAAAATGTTAGGGTCTACGACTCTATCCAAAACAAGCTGCCCACGAATTTTGTGCTCACTGATATCCCGAAATTTAAGGGCACAGAAGATCGTGTCCATCATGTTAAGGCCTATAAGGAATACATGTCATTGAAGGGATCGGAGTACCTGCTGCCATGCTCTCTCAAATATTTCCTTAGTCACTTGGAGAACACCCGAGGGTGTGGTTCTACAATCTTGAACTTAAGAACTTCCCTACTGTTGAATATATCACGGTAGAGTTCTGTAAACATTATGTTGACAATGTGGAAATCCAAACTAGCATAAGAACTCTAGAAGTCATGACTCAAAAAGACAAGGTGGGTTTTACTGACTTCTACTCGAGACGGCGCCCAGAAAGAGTGAAACTCACAAAAAAGCCAGAAGAAACCGAAATGGTGGACAATTCGATAAACAAATTATGACCTATCTACCGTGATGCAATCAAGTACCAAAATTTTAGTTCTTTCAATAAGTTGGCAAGAATTAGAAGGAAAATTAAAGATGATGTCAGAATGATAGAAATTGAAAAGCCTAAGGGGTACACATGGTCCTTCTCTTCTAAGAGCAAAGCTCCTACGACAAATAATTTTGTCGAAACTGTCAATTTGTTAGAAGGGCAACCGAAGAGGCCACAACGCCAAAATCCAAGGGTATTCACTGATATTGGATGCACCTACACTTATGCTCTCCAAAGGCTGATGGCCCAAGGAAAGCTAAAACCCATTGGTCTAACTCCGGACCCATCTGTTGAACAACAAGGCATATGGTATAAACCAAATGCCTATAGTGCCTTCCACCAAGGGAAGGGTCATGATACAGAAAGGTGCTTTAGATTAAAACACGAAATGCAAGACATGATTGAAAACGGAAAACTTCCAATGCCAACTGCGAAGGCCAACATCGTCACCAACCCGTTTGGCGATCATGCCGATTATGCCACCGTCGAAGACTGTAATACCCGTCCTTTTAGGGACCCTTTGACCGACGTTGACTGACCTTAGACACCTACTTTGACCTTCGAAAAACCTTAAGAGTGATGACTTGTGATGATATGAGTCTTTGAGTACGTGTTACTCGATCTAGCGGAGGCTACTCGATCGAGTATCTTGGGAACTCGATCGAGTAGGTGCCACTCGATCGAGTAAGTGCGTTACTTAATCGAGTAACGGGTTTGCAGCGCGGAATTATAAATTGTATAATCGTGAAACCCAAATCATTTCTCCTTTCTTCCAAAACCTAAATGTTGTCATTCCACTTCTCCTCCACCATAGTTCCTCTCCATGAGGCCTTTGAGGATGGTTACACCAAGGGATGGGATGCTTGAGTCGGGTAGCGGTTTTGACGCCAGATTGCTTTGTATAGGTATGTTGTCATCATCATCATCTCCCTTGATTTTAGTTATGGTTATGGTAGTATTAATAGATGGTTATACTGGTTGTTATAGGTGGTTTTGGTGGTTGCTTGTTATCTTATGATTGGACGTGGAATCCCTGCGGTTTGCTAAAGGTAGGTTCGCCTACTTAGTAATGTTGATTGTCTAGAGGGTCGATTGTTGGTGTATAATTGGATTGGTGTCATTATTGATGATTGTTGATTGTACAGTTGGCTATGATTGTTTATCTGTGGTTCTCGAGGTGCGTCCTCGGCTGAGTGGGGTGACTTGCGGGAGTGGCTTCACGCCCTTGATTTACTCTCTATGGAACAGGCCACGGGAGGGGATGTGCATATTAAGAAACATGGGTTTATCGCTCGGATTGATGAGCGGGGCTTAGGTGGCAACGGCTGCGGTCCCCCACTGGCAGGACTGGACCTTCGGAGAGTCAGAGGTGTGTGGTTGGTTGGAGGAAGTGGTGCGTATGAGTATTGCTGTAATTGTGTTGTGTTTGCTTTTGTACTTGTTACCTCAGTTGCTGACCTTGTGTGGTTTTTGTTAGGTTCATATACTTCTATTAGACTCATCTAATTCATTTTATAAATTACCCATAATTTATATTTATGTGGATCTAGTGCATGAATAACAAAATAATGAAATATAAGGAGAAAATCATTTTTCTTGCATACAATATGGTTCGAAATTTGGGCACAACTAAGGACACCTTCCTTATTTGTTCTTGAACTTAAATGTAATGGATGTTCCTCCAAGATCGTCAAGTCTCAAATATAGAGACAGTCCTCTTAGTTGCACCCAAGACTAACACAAAAACTAATACAATTACTAACTAGATAATTTGTATTATTTACCTTAAATATTAATTCTAATATTATTATTATTACTACTTTACTAATATGAATGCATTATTAGAATTATTGAACAAGTTTTATGCACAAAACAAATTTATGTAGAGAGAAAAAGAGAGAGATAAGCATGAAGATTGGAATAAGAATGATGTAAAATAAGAACCTCTTCTCCTTTTAGCATAGGGCAACCGGTTTTTCACATGGGTAAGGGTGAGTGGTCTTTTTATTTTTGCCTTCTCAAAAACCATAGGTAGGGATCTAGCATCCTTAGGTAATTATAGTGTTTCTTTTTGCATTTAAAAACAACAACTATCAACACTCTAAAATAACCCACTAAAACCGGTGCACATGACTTAAAATGGACTCCATATTATCTTTTGTAATTTGTCATTTGTAATATGTTGTGACATGTGATATGTAACATGTCAATAGGCATAATAATGAATATTTAACAAATTAAATATCATTATATATTAAATAAATTACATTTAACAAATTAACATGTAATTCACAATTGCAAGTATATAAAATGGGTCACATTAAGTCTAGTTAATATAATCTACAATATCTTGTAATTATAACTAACCAATTACTCTTATCTAAAATGTTTCATAAACTTTAATCAATTTTATTAGTATAACAAATTAATTACTAAATTGAATCTTATTTAATCACATTACAAGAAGATATATAACTCTCTCTTATTAAATAAAATTTGTTCAATTTAAGGAATTAATTAATCTATATCGATATACAATTAATTAACATAACAGTTTGGGAATCGTCCGTTAGGTGTGACCTTAAGGGATCAACTGATCACCACTGCCAAACGACAGTAATGTCAAAATCTAGTTAGCTAATCATTACCGATTAATGTTGATCAGTTGACTATATAATTGAATCATCCCTTACGTATTCTTATTATGAGATTTATTAATGTGATCGCACTATTGTTGAGGACTCTTACTCCAACAATATCCCACTTGTCCGAGACAAGTGTGCGTAGCCAATTATCTTGTCTTATTACTATCTCCCACACAATGCAAGGTGTCTTGCAAGTCGTACTTGCATTTGATGATATCTTGAGTGGTTTCCTCAATCTGGAGAATAACTGTTTGACCGGAATTATCTACCGTAGATACCTTTTGAGTGTGGCCACGCATTTTCAGTTCACTGCTCCTCGAGTGGCCCTAACATTTAGATAACCTTGACAAAGGGATGGACAATTCCTATTGCACTATTTCCTTTGTATGGCCACAGTTCATCATGACCCAAAAAATACCCTTTTGACTTCAGTTACGAGTGTCGTAGAGCATAAATCAAAGCTAATCAGAAACTGTGCCAACTTGGGCGAACAGTCTCTACTAAAAGAATCGACTCATAAGAATACTATAGTAGCTCTTGCCATGACCAGGTTGTATATGTGTAATATTCCGTTTGATGTTATGAGTATCTTGATATTGGATTATCTAGTGGATGATATGTTACGGAGCTAGCAGCGTTTGTGTTGGTAGTGTATGGAGATCGTGTTGAGAGAGATATAATGTAGTTGATACGATATCGTGAGACATGTTGTGGAGGTAGGCGTGGTTGGTGGAGTTGGTGTTAAGAGTTCATGTTTCATAGGATTAGGTTTTGTTTTGAGTTCTTACTTGCGTTGTCGTGTCTTGGTCGAGTTGGTAGGTTTGTTTTGATGTATGGGTTGGACTTCGGGGACGAAGTTCTTTTTAAGGAGGGAAGACTGTAATACTACGGTCTTATGAGTCTCTGGGTACTCTATCGAGTGGGCCTTACTCTGTCGAGTAACGATGTGTTGCGATTTAAAATAGTTTTTGACCTGTTGGGTACTCGATCGAGTAGCCTTGGTACTCGATCGAGTAAGCGGCACTCGATCGAGTACGTCAGTTACTCGATCGAGTAGCCGGTTTACGGGGGGATGATTTGTCGGGTTTTGTTAATAATGCGATTTATTACATAAAACCTTCTGTCACTTTCTTAATCCACTTTTACAAACCTAATTACTTTCAAAAGAGAAAACAATCTACGTTCTTCGCATCAATCGCATTATTGGCAAATCCCGGAGCTTGGAAGGTCGGAATTCATACTTCTTTACATCTTTTTGATTCTTGCGTCGAGGGTAAGATCTACATACCGAATTTATTATATTTTATTAAGTTTCGTTAAACCCTAATTTTGGGAATTGGGGAGTTGTGTTAGTTTTATGTGGTTAGTGATTTATGTGATGTTATGTTAGGAGGAGGATTCGTAGAGGAGGCTTTTTGATAACAGCTGTTGAGATCGTCTGACTGTGTTGCTTTCCAGGTAGGGTTTCCTTACTCAGTATTAGTCCCATAATGTGTTGTTCGTGTTTTGTGATTGTTGAATATTATCATACTCGTATTATGACGGGATATGTGTCGGAATCGTTATGTACTTATTGAGTGCTTTGTGTATCTATGTAGTAGTATATTTTATGAATTGATGGATGCATGCATGTGGAGGATGGGAGATCTGAATTGAAAGATGACGATGACGTGAATTGTATGTTGGTTAATTGTAAAGTATGAAAGTATAATGATTTATACATGTAATTCGGCATGTTATAATTATGTAAGGAAAAGTCTTTTGTTTATATATATATAAAGCGATGCGTAAGTATATATGTTGTTGTTGTCATTTTGAATAAGAGTACAGAAAGTTGGGTGAATATGGTGGATAAATATGTGGCATGATGGATGAATTAGTGGAAAAAGATGAATAATCATTGTATGATAATATGATTTATGATTAAGCATGTTATATAATGGAAGTTATTTTATAATGTTGTTATGCTAGTAATATGTGAATAGGGGACTTGATGTCATGTATTTGTGATTTTGTTTACGAAAAGTGATAGAATAAAAGCATGTGGGTAAGTCATGATTGACAAGTTAAATAAATTATGTGCGTGATGAATGTTGTTGCTTTGCTTTCGAAAATAGTAACATGTGATTGGGACTGCTGGTTTTATGAGTATTGTGTTGTTTTTGCTTACCTTGTTGCCGTTTAAGTTGTTTGGAAGTAAAATCAAGTAGTCTTTAAACTGTTATAACTTGAGATGTATAAATGATTTTGATGTGATTCCAATTGGAGGTGATAACTTGTTCTTTTACGATTCTAACGATAGGTCACACACCCAAAACGACCAAGAAATGAGTGAGTTATGACCGTTTTACGAAAACTGGATAGTGTTGAGAAATGCATAGGGTACTCGATCGAGTGGCACATACTCGATCGAGTGCATCTTGGTACTCGATCGAGTAACCCTTACTCGATCGAGTAGCCCTGGTGATTTTTATATACGTGTCCCTGACTTTCACCTACTCGATCGAGTAAGTCACGTACTCGATCGAGTGGCTTGTACTCGATCTAGTGACCCCTGTTTTGGGTCATATGCTTATCTTTTGACTTCGTTGCATGTTATGTTTAATTCAAAGGTGTTATTTTTGCTTCTTTCTGCATTTTTTTATATGTATGTTGATCCTGATGTGTAAGTTACCCAATCTTATGATGAAGGGAGTGGCACCTGTGGTGAGTATGAGTTCGGTGGGAGGACATGAGTTATATGTGGTTGTGATAGATATTGGGAAAAGAAAAGGAATATCGTTATGGCTTAATTGAGACATAGAGCATGTTTTCTGAGATGAGATGAATGATATGATTGTGTGTTGAGTAACGTAAAAGCAAGTGAATATGGGCAAGGGATAATGTGAGTCTAAGGAACGTGAGAATAAAAAGATTGAAAGTAAGGATGTGGATAGTGGCAGCTTGAGATGTGTAAAGAATTATGGAGGGAGATGGTTAGGAGTCGTGTGGGTTAAGGATATATGTAGTGAACGTTCGTTTTAAAGAGGTTGAGAAGAGTGGTATACAGTGAACTTTATGAAGACATGTCGCGGGGTAGATTTGTACACAGTGAGTGAGTTTGGGAGATTTGGTTAATTTAGAGATGAAACTACTGTGTGACTTCCTTGGGCAATTAACGGTATGAAATTAATTCTGATTTCTAGAGAGGTACAAAGGAGATGCAATTGTTTGAACAGTGAACGTTGATTTTATGGATAGATTAGTGGCAAGTGTGAGTGATAGTATAATAAGAGAAGATCCATGGTAAGAAAGAGTGAGATGATATCGATATAAAATAATGGGATTTGAGTTTTGGAGCGATGTGAAGGTAATTGGAGCACTAAAGAGTTAGGTAGAAGTAATAAGGAGTTGAGCTATTAAATGGTATTGTTGAGTATAAAGAGAAAAGAAGGATAAAAGTAAGCTGAGAAAAATGTTCACCGGAGTTATGTGACATAAAAGTAAGGGATCGTCGAGATGTATGATACTATCAAGAGTAAGTAAGTTAACGGTTATACGGAAGTTTCAGGACAACATGATTAATCATGAGTTTCGAGGAATTAAGGGAGTAAGAGGTTGATAGAGTATCTGCACGATATGAGATATTGGTGGAGAGTTAGGTGACAGTACAGTTAAGGATAGTGTTGGGAAGAATGTTGAGGTAAATTTTGTTGGTGGATTTGATGTACGTTATATGGGATGTTAACCAAAGATAGGAAAGAAATCGTGATGTTTAGAGATGAGTGTAAGAGGTTTGATGTCCAGATAGTGGTAGTGTTATGGTTTGTGACTAGTGGTTAAGAGTGATGGTATATTAGAAAGGTAGCAATTCTAAAGAGGTTGATTTGGTATGGACCTGATTGTTGTGTATGATTGTGAGAGGTATAAGATGTGGTTAGATGAGGCGGATGCTAATAGTTGAATAATAATGGTATGGTTATACTTGGCAGGAGGTGATTGTTGGGCGAATGGGGGAATATGTTATGAGGGGCATATGAGTTAAGCTCGGGCGACAGGTAACCTTTTTTGAGTGGTAACTTACGTGATCAGGATTGACTAGTTGGATGTGATTATGGGTCAAAGATGTATATAAATGTTTGTGTGAGGTTGTGACCTCACGAGAAGCGGTGTGGTGTGATAGTCATAATGTTGTTATCAGAATGTTCTGTAATATATGTTGGATACGGTAACTTAATGGAATGATGATCAAAAGTGATAGTTTGGGTGGTCTGACATGACTGGTTATACTTGCATGTGTATTCATGATATATGTTTATTCCGTGAAAAGGTATGGATGGTATGCATGAGATTCTTGTCTGTTTATTCCGCGTGATATATGGTGTTGTGATCTAGTAAAGCAATCTTGAGTAAGTTTTCTTGTCCGAGAAGTTATTTCTGAGTCAGTGTTTATGGGATTGTATATGTTGTGATGTCTATCGGTGTGGTTGTTGTGCCTCGGGTGGTGATGCGGGTATTTTCGTGCTGCGGTGTGGCTGTTGGTGGCGGTGTTGCGATGTCGTCACCAGTTGTGGTGGAGTAGGCGGGATGATTATGATTCGTGTTTCGAAAATACATACCAGTTATACATAGATTGTTGTTTTGTTTGATGTTGCTCCCTGCGAGTTTTAGTTTGTGCAGATAGACAGTTGTCTTGTTTATTGATGTTTTCTTTACCAGGTTAAGTTTGGGAATGAGGGTAGAGTATGATATGAAATAGAGTTGTATATGTTTTCGTTGCTGTCATGGTATAGTGATATTTTGTTGATGGGACACGGTTGTGAGAGGTTGTTACAGTAATTTTGATCTTGTTCTAGATAAGGCTTTAGTGTCATGTTAAGTTATGTATGAGTTTTACGGTAATGAAGGAAAGATCTTGAGGATCTAGTCTGAGTGTACGTAACGAGTGTGGATCGTGAGTTATGCTTTTGGGAGATAGGTGCTTTACATAGAGAGGTATGTTGTTTTGCAGTAATAATGGAGAGTTAGTATGGTGGTTTTCCTACGAGTTTTATGGTATACGTTAGGTGGTGTGCCGAATGAGTTGAGGTATGAGAAATGTTTAAGTAAGAGAGCCTTGGATATATGCATGGCGAGTGTTTAGATTATAGGTGGTTATCTTTGACATGCGGTGGTGATGAGGATAATGAGACGATATAGCTAGGATTTAGTAGTAGTGAGTTACGAGGACGTAACATTTATCTTAAGAGGAGTAGGATGCGATAAAAGAGATTTTGATGGTTGTACATATGGTAGTATATTTGGAAGTAGAGTGTTGGTGTAGCATAAAGAACGGATATTTGTTTTGATTGATTTTTATTAAAGGTCATGATAGTTGGATGATGATGTTATGAGTATGAGTAAACTTCGAGGACGAAGTTCCTTTTAAGGGTGTAGAATGTAATATTCCGTTTGATGTTATGAGTATCTTGATATTGGATTATCTAGTGGATGATATGTTACGGAGCTAGCAGCGTTTGTGTTGGTAGTGTATGGAGTTAGTGTTGAGAGAGATATAATGTAGTTGATACGATATCGTGAGACATATTGTGGAGGTAGGCGTGGTTGGTGGAGTTGGTGTTAAGAGTTCATGTTTCATAGGATATGATGAGGTTTTGTTTTGAGTTCTTAGTTGTGTTGTCGTGTCTTGGTGGAGTTGGTAGGTTTGTTTTTATGTATGGGTTGAACTTCGGGGACGAAGTTCTTTTTAAAGAGAGAAGACTGTAATACTACGGTCTTATGAGTCTCTGGGTACTCTATCGAGTGGGCCTTACTCTGTCGAGTAAGGGTGTGTTGCGATTTAAAATAGTTTCTAACATGTTGGGTACTCGATCGAGTAGCCTTGGTACTTGCGATTTAATACATAAAACCTTCCGTCACTTTCTTAATCCACTTTTACAAACCTAATTACGTTCAAAAGAGAAAACAATCTACGTTCTTCGCATCAATCGCATTATTGGCAAATCCCGGAGCTTGGAAGGTCGAAATTCATCTTTCTTTACATCTTTGTGATTCTTACATCGAGGGTAAGATCTACATACCGAATTTATTATATTTTATTAAGTTTCGTTAAACCCTAATTTTGGGAATTGGGGAGTTGTGTTAGTTTAATGTGTTTAGTGATTTATGTGATGTTATGTTAGGAGGAGGATACGTAGAGGAGGCTTTTTGATAACAGTTGTTGAGATCGTCTGACTGTGTTGCTTTCCAGGTAGGGTTTCCCTACTCAGTATTAGTCCCATAATGTGTTGTTGGTGTTTTGTGATTGTTGAATATTATCATACTCGTATTGTGACGATTGTTGGATTTTGTTGATGATAGTAGTTGCGATTGATTGTATCTGTCTGTGTTCTTCGGGGCGCGTCCCTGGCTGAGTGGAGTCACTTGCGGGAGTGGCTACACGCCCATTATTCGCCTTCTGTGGAACCCGTCACAAAAGGGATGTGCACATTAAGGAATTTGGGTTTATCGCTCGACGGAGATGAGCGGGGATTAGCTGGGAACGGCTGCGGTTCCCCACTGGCGGAGTGGAATGACCTGTTGCGATGGGCACTCTGGCAGGGCTACACACTTTGGTGTGTAGTCAGTATTGTGGAGTTGGTGATGGAGTTCGAAGTATATCTGTGACGATTGAGCTGTGTTGATTTCTGTGTGATTGTGATTATATAATTGTGTCATTAGTACTGACCCTGTTTAAATGTTTTAAAAACTGTGGTGATCCATTCGGGGGTGGTGAGCAGTTGTTTGACAGGTATGTCTTGGATACGCGAGGGATCTAGCTGGGGATGGAGTCAACACATGTCAGAGTCCTTAGTCTTCCGCTGTGCTTGTTAAGACGGTTTTATTTAGTTGGTTTATAGTTTGAGAACAGTTGTAATTTTACTTTACAGTTGATTTTGTTATGTAATCACTTAAACTTATTTAATAAAGTACGTTTCGTTAATGTCTTATGATTATCATTGACTCGGGTAACTGAGATGGTAGCACTTTCATGCCTTAAGTGGTCCTGGTAAGGCACTTGGAGTATGGGGGTGTTACAATATGAATTACCAGAACTCTATAAGCGGTCACTGTCCGACAGAGTGTCCCATACAGTCTGCCTATGTGATCGACTAGTCATCTCTTATGACTCTATGGCACTTGAACTTGCCATCAATCGCATCACACTCTAGTCACTTCGAGACGTTACCTCATATAAGTGACTAGGGGCTAATACTATGTTAATCCAGTTCACTTAAATAGGGTTCACTATTGTCTCGACAACCTATTTTGAAAACAAAGTATTATAAGAAAAAAGTTGAATAAAACTCAAACTATTAATGTATTATCACATATGTGAAATTGATACCATATCAATTACTAAATAATCTCTAATTCATTTTTAATCTTGTATATAGTTGATCATCTCAATTCAAATTGAAATGACATGACTTATCATGCTTAGCCTACGAACAAGGCCTTCGTTAGTAAGTCTTAGCAACATTTTGCACTTTCCTAACCTTAGTATATACTATTTCCCATTCTTGTGTATAATCTTGTATTATAAGAACTTCTTAGAGTACATGTCTAGATCCAATATGGACATAGGCTCTCTTGCCTTTGAATAACTCCCACTGTCTTCATAGTTTGTAGGGATAAAACCTTCGGTTATTGGAACGAACTACCACAGTTCCTCCAATTCATAAAACGGAATCCTAATATGACCCCTTCCTTCTTGCATATGTCATTATTGCAAGTGTACTCAATTTTCGTTGTGTATATCTCATGATAGGTTCATAGACTCTTCTAATAGTGAACTAATTAACATTTTAATATGAGTTCATTAGATCTAGTGCATGCATAACTAAATAAGAGATAAAATAATAAGAAAAATAAAGTTCCTTACATTGTTATATGGCTCGAAAGAAGGGCACAAATAAGGTCACCTTCCTTATTTGTTCTTGAGCTTAAATGCAATGAATGATCCTCCTTAATCCCAAGTATTGAGATCCTCCTCTTGATTGCACCCAAAACAAATCCCTTAAACTAATATATTAACTAACTAGATTAATATACTAGTATCCTTATAATAATTCTAATAATATTCTTTATTACTACACTAATAATCTTATATTGAAATTAGAATCTTGAATGAACAATTTTTGAGGTTTCTATAACCATTTAGAGAGATATATTTTGAGAGGATGAATAATAATGATATGTAAAATTGTGTCATATGAAAATAGAGAACAAACTCTCTATTTGTTTAAGAGGAGCCGGTTGTGGGGAAAAGGAAGACAAATGCATGGTCCTTCCCTTTTTCCTTTTGTTCTTCACAAGGATTGTGGGTGTAAGACTAGGTTATAGGGTACTCATCATATTTACCATACAATATAAACAAATATATACAAACCCATTTCCCACTACCAAAAACCGGTGCCCTTCCTTAAAATGGACTTCCATTTTATTTTGTCAATTTGTCAATTGTCACACAATATGTCACATGTAGTATGTAACATGTCATTAATTAATTTAATACATATTTATCAAATAAATATCATTATATACATTAATTAAATTACATGTAACAAATTGTCTAGTGATTCTTGATCACATAAATAAAATGGGTCATATAATTATAATTCACAACATATTGTAATTATAATTAACCATTCATTCTTATCTCAATTGTTTCATAAACAATAATCAATTTTAGTAATAAAATATTTTAATTACTAAAATAAATCTTATTTAATCAAATTACAATAAGATATAAATATTCTCTCTCACAAATGAATTGTTCAATTTAAAGGAATTGATTAACTTATATCGTCATACAATTAATCAACTTGTCTATTAAGGGAATTGTCCTATAGGTGTGACCAAAAGGGATCAACTGATCACCACCGTCAAATGACAGTAATGTCAAACTCTAGTTAGCCAATCATTACTGATTAACGTTGATCAGTTGACAATATAAATGAATCATCCCTTACGTATTCTTAATTTGAGATTTAGACATGTGATCGCAATATTGTTGAGGACACATATACTCCCACAATCTCCCACTTGTCCGAGACAAGTGTGTGTTACCAATTCTCTAATCCTATTACAATCTCCCACTCAATGCAAGGTGTCTTGCAGGTCGTACTTGCATATGATCGTATCTTGAGTGGTTTCCTCGATCTGGAGAGTAAGTGTCTGATCGGAATTATCTACCGTAGATACCTTCCGAGCGTGGCCACGCATTTAATTCATTTCACTACTCCTCGAGTGGCCCTGAGATTTTAAACAACCCTGTCAAGGGGGTGGATAATTCCTATCGCACTATTCCCTTTGTATAGCCACAGTTCATTATGACCCAAAATACACTCAATTGACCTGAGTTACGACAGTTGTAGAGAATAAATCAAAGCCATTCAGAAATTTGTGCCAACTTGGCCGAACAGTCTCTAGTCAAAAGAATCGACTCATAAGAATACTATAGTAGCTCTTGCCACGTCCATACTTTATGAATTTCCAGAACTCTATAGGCGGTCACTGCCCGACAGAGTGTCCCATACAGTCTGTCTATGTGATCGACTAGTCATCCCGTATGACCCTATGGCACTTGAACTTGCCATCAATCACATCACACTCTAGTCACTTCGAGACGTCAGCTCCTATAAGTAACCAGGGGCACATACTATGTCAATCCAGTTCACTTCAATGAGGTTCAATATTGTCTCAACAACCCATTTGGATATAACAAAGTAATGGATGAGTTTAAAGAAACTCAAACGATAAATGCGATTATCATATATGAATAGTAAATACACTATTACTACTTCATATCTTATAATCTATAGTAATTGAATTGCAATAAAAGCTTGGTAAATGGATATACCATGTATCCATACATTCCAACTTTATTAATTGTTATTTCCTTCTATTCATTGTTATTTCTAACAACATAAATTTATCTAATTATATGTCTAGTCTTCTTACTAGACTTGGGCTCTTCTACTTGGAAGATGCTCCCATTGTTATCATATAACTTGTGATAAAGTCTTTGGTAGAGGGATTTACTCTCATTACCTACGTTGACCATCTTATCACAATGTACATAGATTCTGTTTGTAGAACTTGCAATGGTTGAAACTAAAACGTTTCTCTTGTCTCTTACTCCTAAGTCAATAAAATCAGCCTAGGATTTCGATAAATCCTTATAGGTTTGGAAACTAAAGTTTGTGTAACCCTTCAGCACACAACTTAGTATGCCATCTAAACATAAGAACGAATCCTCAATTCTCCTCAAGAATCTTAAGGGATTTCTTTAAGGCTTTCAAAAGACCATTATTCGAATTAACTTGTTATTGACTTATTATGCTCCAAGCATATGATTCATCACGTCATGTGCATATAATGGCATGCAAGATCGTTCTAATGGTGGAAACATTAGAAATCGATTTCATGTGATCAGCAACTTATTTAGGTTCAGTGAATGACTATGACTCTATCATAGTAATTCCACTTTCATCAATATGAACAACCTACTCAACCTTGTTGATGTTAAAGATATGAAAGAACTTATCATCATAAAGCTCTCGAATCTATGCCAATATTCTCTCAAATTTAACACATAGATTCGGAAATCTAGAATACATTACATCTTTTCCTAGTCTCCCAATCACTCTTTCATAGAATAGAGCATTGGTACATTATTCTCAAAAAGTAATATGTTATCAACATATAAGACATGGAAAATTAATTATGGCTCCCACTTAACATCATGCATAAACATGATGCTTCAACAATGTGAATGAAATCATTCTCAATTATCACATGAACGAAAAGTATGACTATTACAATCCTTTGATGCTTGCTTAAGACCATTCTAGGATTGCTTAAGTAAGCTTTGCATAATATGATAGGATTCTTAGATCTTTATCTAAGGTTTTGTGTTCCGTACACATCCTTCTCTAAATTCTCATTTTAGAAAAGCGAATTTTTAATATCATTTGCCATTCATGAAAATATGGCAATTCCTAACATGATTCATGATTTATCTTGATTAACATCTTCATGTCAATCTATGCTCTTAGATACTCTAAAGCTCTATTTACTTTAAAGAGACCATTGCCTTAAAGTAAATCTACTCTTGAGTAAAACTTTTTAATTGTAATGCTATAGCTTGTTTGCAACTAAGTCTATTTGGGACTAGGTCATAATTCCATTACTTTCAAAAAGTAACTCATTAACAATAAGACATGTCTACTTTACTCCCACTCTATCTCAATAGATAGCTTGTTTGCAACTAAGTCGATTTGGGACTAGGTCATAATTCTATTACTTTCGGAAAGTAACTCATTAACAATAAGACATGTTTACTTTACTCCCACTCTATCTAAATAGATTATAGTTCCATTACTTTCAAAAACTAACATATGAACTATAAGACATGTTTGTGACGATCTACTCCCACTCTATGTCTTAGAAATACATCTATCTTCTTAAGAGATAGCTTTGTGAGTTACAAATATATATGGTGAAGTAATAGAAGTTTGTCTAGATTGACGTGTTAGCTCATAAAAAGACCAGCTATATTACGACAATTTGATTCATGTAATATACGAATCTGATCTATGTCATTTGTTAAATAGACTTTCTATTTTAGGTATCTCCAGGTTGACCTTTCGTTTAAAATAACGTGTCCATTTTGGATCGCAAATCCCCAAAAGTGAGTTCGACAACTCAATCCGACTTATATCTATGTTATATGCAATCTTGAGGTCTTAAACCCTCCCATAACTCGTATGGAGTCTTATAAGTGGTGTAGCCAATTGGTTTATAAAATTTCCACTTTTAGAGTTCAAGTAACTCTTTTTAACTTTATAATGATTCTTTCTTATATCAAATAAGATGTGACACTAGGTCACAAAAGCATGAGTGAGAGTTAAATTCATGGGTTATGAACTAATTAAAATGATCCCATCGTTGTAATTATTTTATGATTAGATTAAGTTTTAGAACGAAAAGTGTATAATGACAAGTTTTAGAACGAAAATTTCCATAAACCGAGTGACTTGGGTTGCAAACCAAGCCACTAAAATTCAAATACAAGTTCTTGTTCTTGAAAACAAAAGGAAATAAACTAATTTCCATGTCCAACTAGGAAATTAAAAGAGTTCTAAAACAACAAGTTCAAAATACAACAATGAAATGAAGACTATCATTATAAAGGCCAAGCTTCCATAGGTCTTCTACTATGGGCCGCTACTCTAGATTCCCTTGAAGAACCTCCTTAGGCTTACTTGTCTTTGCCTTTGTCTTTGCCCGGGTGCCCTTAAAAACAAATTAAAAAGGGTAAGATACCAATTGATAGGTTCATATACCTAATATTAGACTCTTCTAATAGTGAACTAATTAACATATTTGAAAGATCATTGATTCATATTAGTCTCTCTAATAAAATTGATTTATCTCATAAATTGTTATTTAGGTGATCTATGTAACATGCATGCTAATATGAAAGAATAAAAAGATAGTATAAGGAAAAACAATTTCCTTACATTGAATTTGTGGTAAAAAGGGCAGAAACTAGTTCACCCTACTAGTTTGTTCTTGATCTATATGAATATGGAAGATCCTCCAAAAACCAACCTCCAAAGTAGAAGGTCTCCTTCCTTAATCCACCCAAGAACTTACCCAACAACCTTACTAATATTATCTAGATATAAGTAAGACTACCCTTGATAATATGTAGATATTACTAACATCTTAGTAATTAATTATTTTACTAACATATCTTAGTAAAAGGATTTTATTGTTTTTAGAGAGAAAAGACCAACAAAACATTCACATGCAAATGCACAAAATGAGGTAGTGTGTACAAATGAGCAAATGTTGGTTCATAAAGAGGAGGAAAAGTGGCGGGTTGGTGAGGAGGAGTGTAGGAGTGAATTTCTTATTTTTTTTATCAATCTTACATCACATGCAAAATTATTATAAGATAACTTATGGAAGAATATAAAGTAAGGTGAAATGATTATGTGAGTAATCATCCACTACTCTTATTTTACACGGTCCACTTGCCCATTTACGGGTCCATGTTGGTTCTTATATTTGTGGCACAAATACGTGTAATTTTATTTTAAACATCGTTTCATGTTTAAATACTTCCATAATTAATTCGTCCAATTTACTACGTAAATATTCGTGTACCACTACACATATTATTTATGTACTAATATTAATCAATTAGTACAATTTTAGTAAATTAACAGTTATTTAACTAAAACTCGTTTCTCAAAACTTATTATTTAATTATCGCATAATTAAATAATAACTGCCCCTCCTCGAGTTCGCAACTCGAAATCTCTCTAAAAATAATCGACTAACTTATTAAACTACAAATCAAGGGACTAAATAAATTGTATCTCATACAATTAATTAGTTGTCTATTGGGGTTCGTTCCTTTAGGTGTGACCGAAAGGGGTCAGTTGATCACCGCCGTTTCACGACAATAACGTCAAACTCTACTCAGCCAACCGTTATCAATTTACATTAATCAACTGACGAGGATCAAATAAATAAATATCTGATGATATTACATTAATGAGATTTAATATGTTAACGCACTATTGTGGAGGACACTAACTCCAACAATCTCTCACTTGTCCGACACAAGGTGTGAGCTACCAATTTTCTTGTCCATTTTAATCTCCAACTCAATGCAAGATGTCTTTTAGGTCGCACTTGCACATGAACACATCGCGAGTGGTTTTCTCGACTGGGAGTGTGACTACCTGACCGGAAAAATCTCTCACAGATTACTTCCGAGCGTGGCCACGCATTTGTAGTCATTAATTCCTCGAGTGGCCTTGAGATATAGTTACCCAACGTGGGTGGAGAATTCTTGTATGCCCTATGTATCCTATTGCACAATACTGCTCACCATGACCTAGTAAATGCCCTTTTGGCTTTCTTTCACGGCACGACCTAGGACAAAAACCAAAGTCACTCGGAAACTGCACTTGCTCAGATAATAGTCTCAAGTCAAAAGAATCGACTCATTAGAACATCTTAGAGATCCCCGCCACGACCAGGCGTCTATAATAGAACTTAGGGACTCTCTAAATGGTCACTGTCCGGCAAAGTGTCACACACTCTGCCTATGTAATCGGCCAGTCATCACATATGACCTTATGGTGTTGAACAACCGTCAATCGACTTACAATCTAGTCACTCCGAGACGTCACCTCATTAAGTGACTAGGGACAAAATACAATGTTCATCTTATTCACTTGAATAGTGGTCAACATTGTCTCCACAACTTATTCAGATAAACAAGGTATTCAATGTTTTCAGTCAAACTGAATAATTGAGTTCTTATAGAAACTCTAACAATGAATGCGATCATTACTTATGTAAATATCAATACTCTATCATATATTTACATAACGATCTTTAGCAATTAAGGTATACTCCTCAATTCACATTGAGATGACATAACCATCATGTCTACATTATGCCTAAGGCTTTGGTTAGCGGATAAGCAACAGTTGCATCACTCTAATTTCCATTGCTATTTTTCTTTGTTCTATGCAATGTTTTCATCACATAGAGCATGTTTAAGTACACGTCTAAACAAGTTTTTAGACTCTGGTTCTAAAGCCAGTCAAACACTCCCACTGTTTTCACTGTCACTTCGGGAACGATATTCGGCTAACAGTACTACTCTAGTTCCATTAAAATCTGGATATCAATTATCTTTTTTACAACATCGGATGCTGTAATGTACTTAGCTTTTCGTTCATGATTTGTACGCATAACACTTATACATACACATTCTTCATATGACATCTTTTATGTATGACTCCTCATACATGTTTGCTATATACATATATAACTTCTTATACACATATTATTCTTTATGCACATAGCACTCATACATGCTAACCATTCCTTAACGAGGTCCATAACATCTTATAAGCATAGGAATGTTTCCGTGTAATCCTTTTACACAAAATTCATATATTCCTCCAGTCAAGAGTAAATCCTCAGTGCTTCTCAAGTACTCAAGGATGCTCTTGATAATCATCTAGTGACACTCACTAGAAAATGATTGGTAATGACTTCTCATATTCTCAACATGATAAGTCCCGACGAGAGAAGCTTTTAGCATATTTAATAGATCTTGTAGCGGAAGCACAAGAGATCATTTTTATTGTTCAACAACTTGAACGAGTCAAGAATCTTATCACATAAGTCTCTTGACTATAATGCTAATATCCATGGAGATCTATCTCATTAGATCCGGAAATTCATGATGCGCCATGCTACTCTCAAATATTCACCTGAGAATATTTCAAGTCACTAATATGTCAAACACATATTTAGACTAAGAAACATAATCTTAGCTAAATTTCTAGTCACTAATATGTCAAGCACATATTTAGACTAAGAAACTCACCTTAGCTGCCACTAAACTCCATGTATCATCATGTTACCTCGACACTCGAGTAATACAATTTTGATAGACTATATGATTGAACCCAAAGTTCCAACTCTTTAACGTATATAGATCACAAAAGGGATCTTTCAAGCATGCCAGGCTTCTTAGCATTGACAAGATCAACAAAACTTCTCCGAAGGAGAAAGTTTCGTTATCCTTTTGCCTAAACTCATCCTCATGAGAGGCTATATTGCTAAGACCATACGAATTGATAAAGGCATTTGGGTTGTCACAAACTCTCTATAACAAGCCCAAATTTTAAACATCTTATGTAACCTTTACGACAAGATCAAGGTAACCAACTAAAGTATTCACCTTAAATCAAGTCTCGGAAACATCTCGTGTTTCCTTCCTTATCGCATCGTGTGCAAGGAGATCAGTTCGAATTGCATGGTGACACGCCATCACATAGACTTCATACTATAGAAAAGCCTTTGATGAGGGTTTAAGATTCATCACTTTTGAAAAGTAACGCAATATTATCGCAAAAATTATCTCCTTATAACCAGTGAGCCACAATAAGAACGTCTTCTTGCATTATACTCACCACTGAGCCTCAATAAAGAACATCTTCTTGCATTGTACTCAATTTGTGGGTCTTGGACTTCCGCAAGTTCAATATTTCTCCCACTCTGTCTTCCAAAAAATGAAAATCTTTCTGAAAAGACAGCATTACGAGCCACAACCTCTTTGTTCTCGTTTTGGAGGAGTAAAAAAAACAAGTGGTTCAATTTTGGATAACCCTAACAAATACATAAATTGGTTCTGAACATAAACATTTATGGTCCCAAATGTATAATAATGACAAATTAGGGACTCTCCCTATCCATATCTCATATGGAGCCATTAGGCTATTATAGTCGGGTTTTAAACTGTTAGTGAGAAAATAGCTTACAAAAATTGCGAAAAACTTCAAACTATATCTCATAAAGTTCGGTTTATATACTTGACTACACCATACTCTATGGTGTCCCAAGGAGAAGGTATTATGTGAACTGGTTCACAATCTTCTTAGTGATTATCAAGGTCATTACTTGATATTACCCATTTGATCTTCAAAGTCATTACTTTGAAACTTCTAATCAACATCTTTATCTTGACTTGCTTTTGGTTTACTACTTCATTTTGAAAATATTCCACGTTTCAAATATTACTTTTATGTCTTATTAAATAGATATGAGGTTTTCATATCTACTTAACATTACGGTAAAAGTAACGAAGTATATATATAACCAACTATTTTCCTTACACATCCCTATGTATATGGTCAATCACCTCACTATTGTGTTTCTTTTCTGCAAAAGAAAACATAATACATGCACATATACCATAAGACTCACAATCAAATGGTTGTTCAATGTGCTTATCGTTTATGCGTGTAAACAAATTTACTTGAGGTTTGATCAATTTGGGTTCACCGAATTAGAGACATTAAAATCTACAACATAGTATAATATTTAGTTTTCGTGAAGAATGTAAAATTCCTCTAACTTGAGTGGTCTAAACCAACCACCAAGTCATCATAGGAGTAGGTACAACCTTTTGTTTTAAATCACATGAGTGATGCCTTATATGTTTAAACATAGATGATTACATTCTTTTAAAACCAAATTTAGGTACATTTGTCCCTATCGAAATCATTGCTACTCTAGCACCATTTCGATACAAAAATGTCGTATGCTAGACGTCTTACGTTTTATCAATTCATGTAAACTTCTTTACAAAGAAATGACCCGTACTTGGTATCTCATACCAAGATAGTGGAACTAGCCTATCCATTGGGTAGATGTCTCTTTCAACTTTGTTCTATCGCATACATCTAGGGTTGATACTTCTTAACTCCCACTCACTTTCACATTCCTCTTTGCTTCAATCAAGCAAAAATGAATCTCATGAAGACCTCTCTTCATGTCATTCGTGATATTTTATACACTTAGTAAGAGTGAATTACTATAAAGTGAGTGCAACATGTGGTAAAATCTCAACTTCTTGCGAAATTGGACTACTTAACCGTTCAATTATTATCATATGCCTATACTCTTTAGCGCATAAACAATCGATTTGGCCTTTCATGAAGTGAGCCATTTGACGGTATCATATTGGAGTATTATAAGTGTTTTTGAAAACTCTCTTCGTAAACCTTTGAATTACACTTGAGTAATTAAAACTAAGATGTCATTATCATGATGGAGGTGTCACTTTCGAAATCAAGACTCTCTTGATAAAATGTGACTTCCTTTTAAACTCGTAATATGAGTTTGCAACATGAAAACCCCTTTTAAATATGTATGGATGTTAAGTTGTATAATAATCACAATAATTGTTGTAAGCTTATGTAGGTGAATTAGTAAATCATGTTACTAATCATTGCTACCGAATTATTTCAAAGAAACCGCTTCCTTTGAAAGAACGAAACAAGTATAATAATAAATAGAGGATGAAAGGAGGATGAAGTGCGCGATGTCATAGTAAATACATTAATGAAAAAGAACGAAAAATAGGAAAAATTAACATTCAATGTTTTTTTTAAAAATATACATGTGAAAACATGTTCAATAAGTTTTAAAATTTATATAATGATCTCCCACTAAATTATATAAATGATTCCAAGACCCAAATATTAAACAAAAATGAGCATCGCTTGGGCGAAACATCCCATAATTGCGTAAATTCGGTAAGTCACGTTGACTAATTCTACCTATAGAACTCTTGGTCGACGAATTGCCTCAAATTCATCTACTAGCCCCGGAACACAAGACCATCTTATATCCCGTCGAGTCCAACCAATTTTAGCGTGTGATAACCGTTTACCACCCTACTTACCCAAGGTAAAAAGAGAACACCCCGCATGGGCGAGCGTGACTCTTATGAACAAGAGATTAATAGGTGTTACTAATTGGTAAGGCTAATCTCAATTTTAGTTATGTGAGAGATCTTGTCAATTTAGTCATTAATTCATTATAAGTGAATTAATTCGGTGAATGTAAATGACGTGAATTGACAATCGTGAAAATAAAATGCATGGAATGGCGATTTTGGCATGCGCGAAAATAAAACAAGCAAACATGTAAGCATATGAATAAATCCTAGTATGGCCACCTAGTTAATAAAAACTAGTCTATTACATTTCGGAAACCAACTCCTTGGTCCCTTGCCTCTTCATTCCATAAGTGTCTCTTCCTTGTGGGATTTGGAACACCTTCCAAAAATAGACTCCGTCTCGTTGTAATCCGTCTTTTGGAAGCACCGGTTAAAATAACTATTACAAATGAATTACAAAGCTATTCCTATTATAAATTAATTAATAAAATAAATAAAATAATTAATTAATTACAAACCGACGATACGAGATCGTATTTAATTACAAACAAATCGATATTCCCATTCATTTCGGGTAATAACGATTAAAATTAACTAGGCCATACTAGGTACAACAAGATAAATACTTTACATAAATGACAATCATTCATTAAACTTAAATAAATATGCTTAAAATGCTATAAAATGATGCCAAAATCGCCCTATCTATCATTCGTTGGTATCCATCTCGGTTTTTGTGGATTTAATCGATTTTTAACATGTAAAAATCAATAATTAACTCTTAAATCTCATTTAAGTCCAAACTAATTGTCTAAACTGTTTTGAACCTCAAAATTAGTCTTCACTAATTTTATGATAAGTTATTAGCTTGATTTGGTGATATTTTGTTAATTTAATCGATAAAATCATAATATTTAAGTAAAAATCCAAAATAATTAAACAATTACCCAAAAAATTGAAAGAAAATTTTTTTAGTATTCTAGAACACTCCCAAGAACACCAAAAATTCAGAAAAATTGCCCAAAAATTCTGGTTAAATTTTGTGAAGAAAAGGATCGATATTTATCGGTTTTTAACCACTAAAACCAATAAACATCAAAACAAAGTGAAAACACACATGCAAAATCACTTTTGACATTTAAATAATATTCTTAAATGTACATAAATTTATCATGGGCAAAATCAAAAGTTTCAAAATTATGATTAATTAATTTGACTTTTATCGACTTTTAACTCAAAAAATCAATAAACATGTAAAAACTTCGAACCAACCTTCAACTTTTTGCATACAATAAGTAGAAAACATGAACTACCATAAACAATCCATGCACCTAATCACCATTTAACTAACTTTAGTCAATTTTTAACTAAAATACGGCATTTTGACTCGGTTTTCTACCAAAAAATATTAAAAATAGCAAAATAACTTCAAAAATCACCAAAAAATTCCACAAACCTTTTAAGATCAGTAGGTATGCATGTCCCAAAAATTTCGTGCTAAAACTTCTTCTAACACAATTTTTGGGTTTTTATATATTATCACATAATTCATTAAAATGCTTAAAATTAACATGCAAATTACAAGCCTAAACTCTTATACCACTTGAAAGATCATAGATCCATATTAGACTCTCTAATAAAATTAATTTATCTCATAAATTGTTATTTAGGTGATCTATGTAACATGAATGCTAATATGAAAGCATAAAAAGAAAGTATAAGGAAAAACAATTTCCTTACATTGAATTTGTGGTAAAAAGGGCACAAACTAGTTCACCTTACTAATTTGTTCTTGAGCTAAATGAATATGGAAGATCCTCCAAAAACCAACCTCCAAAGTAGAAGGTCTCCTTCCTTAATCCACCGAAGAACTTACCCAACAACCTTACTAATATTAACTAGATATAAGTAAGACTACCCTTGATAATATGTAGATATTACTAACATCTTAGTAATTAATTATTTTACTAACATATCTTAGTAAAATGATTTTATTGTTTTTAGAGAGAAAAGACCAACAAAACATTCACATGCAAATACACAAAATGAGGTAGTATGTACAAATGAGCAAATGTTGGTTTATAAATAGGAGGAAAAGTGGCGGGTTAGTGAGGAGGAGTGTAGGAGTGAATTTCTTATTTTTTTTTTTATCAATCTTACATCACATGCAAAACTATTATAAGATAACTTATGGAAGAATATAAAGTAAGGTGAAATGATTATGTGAGTAATCATCCACTGCTCTTATTTTACACGGTCCACTTGCCCATTTACGGGTCCATGTTGGTTCTTATATTTGTCGCACAAATACGTGTAATTTTATTTTAAACATCGTTTCATGTTTAAATACTTCCATAATTAATTCGTCCAATTCACTCCGTAAATATTCGTGTACCACTACACATATTATTTACGTACTAATATTAATCACATTAATCAATTAGTAAAATTTTAGTAAATTAACAGTTAATTAACTAAAACTCGTTTCCCAAAACATATTATTTAATTATCGCATAATTAAATAATAACTGCCGCTCCTCGAGTTCGCAACTCGAAATCTCTCTAAAATTAATCGACTAACTTTTTAGTCTACAAATCAAGGGACTAAATAAATTGTATCTCATACAATTAATTAGTTGTCTATTGGGGTTCGTTCCTTTAGGTGTGACCGAAAGGGGTCAGTTGATCACCGCCGTCTCACGACAATAACATCAAACTCTAGTCAGCCAACCGTTATCGATTTACGTTAATCAACTGACGAGTATCAAATAAATAAATATCTGATGATATTCCATTAATGAGATTTAATATGTTAACGCACTATTGTGGTGGACACTAACTCCAACAATATTAATTTGAGTTCATTAGATCTAGTGAATACATAACTAAATAAGAGATAAAATGAGAAAAACAATGTTCCTTACATTGTTATATGGATCGAAATAAGGGCACAAATAAGGTCACCTTCCTTATTTGTTCTTGAGCTTAAATTTAATGGATGATCCTCCTTCATCCAAAGTATTGAGATCCTCCTCTTAATTGCACCCAAAACAAATCCCTTAAACTAATACATTAACTAACTAGATTAATATACTAGTATTCTTAAAATCATTCAAATAACACTCTTTATTACTACACTAGTAATCTTATATTGAAATTAGAATCTTGAACGAACAATTTTTTAGGTTTCTAAAACCATTTAGAGAGATTTATTTTGAGAGGATGAATAATAATGATATGTAAATTTGTATCATATGAAAATAGAGAACAAACTCTCTATTTGTTTAAGGGGAGCCGGTTGTGGGGAAGAGGAAGACCAATGCAGGTCCTTCCCTTTTTCCTTTTGTTCTTCACAAGGATTGTAGGTGTAAGACTAGGTTATATGGTACTCATCATATTTCCCACACAATATAAACAAATACAAACAAACCCATTTCTCACTACCAAAAACCAGTACCCTTCCTTATAATGGACTTCCATTTTATTTTGTCAATTTATCAATTGTCACACAATATGTCACATGTAGTATGTAACATGTTATTAATTAATTTAATGCATATTTATCAAATAAATATCATTATATACATTAATTAAATTACATATAACAAATTGTCTAATGATTCTTGATCATATAAATAAAATGGGTCATATAATTATAATTCATAACATATTGTAATTATAATTAACCATTCATTCTTATCTCAATTATTTCATAAACAATAATCAATTTTAGTAATAAAATATTTTAAATACTAAAATAAATCTTATTTAATCAAATTACAATAAGATATAACTATTCTCTCTCACAAATGAATTCTTCAATTTTAAGGAATTGATTAACTTGTATCGTCATACAATTAATCAACTTGTCTATTAAGGGAATTGTCCTATAGGTGTGACCTTAAGGGATCAAGTGTTCACCACCATCAAACGACAGTAATGTCAAACTCTAGTTAGCCAATCATTAATGATTAATGTTGATTAGTTCACTTTATAAATTAATCATCCCTTACGTATTCTTAATTTGTGATTTAAACATGTGATCGCACTATTGTTGAGGACACATATACTCCAACATCTCATTATTCAACTGCCTAGGATATGCTAGCTGATATCCTCCTTAAATAATATAGCCAAGATGGTTCTCTAACCATCATTATGTGTTTAGAATATTGTTTTTGTGTAACTCCCTGCACATAAATCCATCTTATTGCTAATCACTTTAGCTTCATCTCTTTATTGCTTCATGAGTACTAACCAATGAACTATATGGCTATATAGAGACTTCTCTCAAAGATTCAATTTGTAACTTTTTGTCATATTCCAAGTATACGAAATTTAAGAATGGTGATACATCTTAGCATAATGAATTAATCCCTCAGCGGAAGCATGTGGATACAATTTCTACATATTCAATACTTTTGAACTTGTCAAGATTCTTATTAACATAAGAACATTCATTCAACGCTAATATCCTCTTAGAACTATCTTTATAGGTCTGGATACCTTAGAGATGTATTATTCTTATCCTAAGTCTTCCCTCATTCACAATTATCAATATGTCCCTTACACATAAGACTAGTAACACCATATTACTCCCACTAAACTCCATGTATAAACAGAACTACTCGATAATTCGAGAAAATTTTATCACATGATCAAAATGTATAATTCAACTCCTTAACTTCTACTTAAAACTTTTTCTTAAGTTTTCATCCTACGTTAGGATAGTTGAGATTTTCAAAAATTCATGGAAGATGATTTTTAAATCCAACTATGAAATTCGAATTTTAATGAAGCGTTGTTGTTGCGTGTAAAACCCTTTCCCACCAATCAACGAAGCTAAGTAAATATCTTTATGTTTATATTCATTTCGGACTCTTGTGGAGTTGAGACTAGATAAAGCATATAAATAAGTTACAGGTTTGTTACTTCCAAAAATAACATGACTCCTATCCACTTAGTTTTTGAATCAATAATTACTGATCTTGACCAAGAAGGAACATCTTCCTACGTCTTATTCTCAGTTTGTGGCTCTTGAATATTTTTTCCCACTCTGTCTTTAAGAAATACTCTTCATTTCTTTAATAGACAGCATCACGAGCCACAAACCCTTTGTTCTCGTGATCATGTAGGAAGACATATCACATGTTTACTATCGAAACAAGCTACAATTTAGGTACCATGCCTAAACATATCTCATATGAAAAGTAGATGATTGCTTTAACCATGTTTTATATTAGTGGAAAATTTAAATGCCAGACAAATTTTATAACAGGAACTACCTTCAACATTATAGTAAAGATTCAATCATATCGTATAGGATTCTTTGTAACTTTCTAATACACCTTGTCGTTATAGGGTGTGATTATGAAAGTTATCTTGTGATACCATATCACACTCTATATGTTGCAGATAAAAGTCACACATTATTGTTCCCAACCTTAACAAAGTACTAATACTTTGGTTTTATAATCTGTAGGTTTTGATACCTTTTAAACATTCATTGACCTTATTCAAAGAATTTATCTTCTTACCTCATTAAGTGGATACCTAGTATGTACCTAGTTCGTTGGTAACAGAGATGAAAAAGTAATAACCTTTTGTGATTGAAATTGTATTCGACCATACACTTCAAAGTGTAAATTGGGCGAATATTTTGCTCTATTCATAATCCTTTTCCAGAAAAATTCAGGAATTAACTTCCTTTGAATACAAGATTCGCACATATCAAAAGATTCCGAATTAAGCGGTTTGGGAGACTAGTCAAAACTACTTTCTAAATGCGATTTTCAATCGAGAATTGAGAAATGATTGGGGTCACCAACTTGAGTCTTGTAAATATGACATTTATTTCTAGCTTGAATATAATTACCTGATTTGTATGGTTGATACGTGCCTAATGTATAGTCTTTTTAGCCTATTTCAGCACGTATTTCTATGCATTTTTATATTATTTTTATGGTATTTTGCCCCGAATTGGCTACTTTGGTTCGTTTTGTCTATTTTGTAGAAATGAACGCGGAAGTAGTGGAATCGTACACTTTTTCGTCCTTTTTGCATGCATTTAGAGGAGACGGGATTTTTCAGAGTGAGATACGGTTTTTGGAAGCGTCATGGCACGGATTACGAGGCATTAAAAGGCGCAGACTCGAGCTGAAATGAAGTCAAAGTACTCGATCGAGCTGTTTTACCACTCGATCGAGTGGTTTCTACGTCCCAGAGTGGTCGATCGAGCACTTTGTACTCGATCCTTAACTTGCAGAAAGACCATCTACTCGATCGAGGACTTTTCTGGTCGATCGAGTAGTTTTGGCTGAGGATTTGGTCGATCGAGTGGTTTTAATCCACTCGATCGAGTGGTTTTGATGGTTATGGGCTTTAATCAGCCCGTGTGAATGTTTATTCCGCTAAACTTATTTACTTTGCTATTTAAGCACGCTTTACTAGGTTATTAGGACTATCTAGCTTTTATCTTAGTCAGTTTACATAAAACTTTTACTGGGTACTTCATTCTTCTTGACTGTAACCTTGTTTTGGGATTATTATTGCTCGGATTCGATTGTTCTCTACGCCGGATTCGCATTGATTGTAATTCCTTCTCTTCCTTTAATAATAATTGACCTTTTGTTTGTCTCATTATTTCTTCTGCCCTAATTTCTCTTTTATGCGATTTATTGTTTATTTCATAATGTTTATTGCTGGGAATTTAATTGTTGTTAGTTTAATTAGCGACATGAGTAGCTAAACCCCTTTCATGTTGGGATTAGGGGATCTGCGGTAGAAATGTGACGATGTAGTAAATGAATTAGATGAATTAGTTGTGAGACCCTGACACCATAGCAATTTAATTGTATTTATTCTACTTAGTTGAGTGCACGCTTCTATGTCATCCTTTAATCTGGCTAAAATTACTCCTAGATCGAAAGATTGGACTAAATAGGCTTGCTACGAACAGTAGACTACCCTAATGAGGATGAAAGTTAAGTTAGTGGTAATTTAGGATAGAAAGTGGACCGAAAGGACCTTTCAACATTCGTCTTACATTAATTCTTCTGAGTCATTTACAGCTGAGTCACTGGACTACCGTAGTGAACCGAATTCCCGACATGTCCCTCTTTATCTGATAGTTTAATCTTATTTCCTTGCTTTTACTGCTCTTTACTTTATTTCTCTTCTTTTAAATCTCGTAGTTTAGCAACCAATTCAAACAACCCCCATTTGTTACCTTAAGATTAGAATTAGGCAACTGATAATTGCACCGCCTCCCTGTGGATTCGATACTCGACTGCCTATACTACATTTTAGTTGAGACCGTTAGGTTTTATCTTTGACAGGGTACACGATAGCCGTGTCAATGGTCTCACCGTAAACTTAATCGTGGTATGTAAGGGCACAACGCTTGTTTTAATTGTATAATTACCTTTGTGTTTTATACAAAAAACTTGAATTATATTCTTATTTAGATTTAGTGTACACCATAAAAATTATTTGAGGTACATGTCTAAATACAAAACTTAAAATGAGTACACTATAATACTTATATGTTCATGGATGAAATGGCAACTACCCTAGTTCCATTCATGCAAATTCCAGAAGTTATTCTTGCTAATCGTCACACGATAATGCCAAATATTATGATGAAATCCACAAATTTGTATCAAATACTCATGATGTGGTAACTGGCAAGAATGCAATGTCAATGTCACAGATATTCAAGAAGGAATATGTTGGGGTCACACAACCAACTTCTTTGATCTTTACTTATTGACGTTTGTATCTATTTTAATGTCTAACACCTTCTCTTTCGAGCCTAGTTCTATCCTTAACAATTAAGACAGGAACTTTACTTCATATAGCTCTCACTCGCTTCAAGAATTTCTACTTGATGAAGACTTATCTTCATATAAATTCCTAGTTAATCCTTCACAAGGATGAACTCTATTATGGTACTTAGTCAATCAAAATTTCTAACAAATTAATTTACCAATTTAACATTGTCATATTCTTAACAACTTAAGTGCTTGATTGCTAAACGAAAAAGAATCTCTTTCTGAAATGAACCATATCATATCGTCTTGAAGGAACTCCGGAATTACAATTAATAATAAAATACATAGCTATTCCTATTATACATTTGTAATATGAAAAACTAGTAAAAATAAAAGTGATACGAGATCACATTAAAATTACAACTGAATCGGTATTCCCTTACATTGCGAGTAATACCTATTAAAACTAAGGCCATACTAAGATAAAATTACATAACTCAAAATTACATAAATAAATTATGACATTCATCAATAAAAATGCAGCATTATTATATGTGATTAACATGCCAAATTAATGTGCCAAATTGCCCTACTTAAACCTTATAATGTATATAATTCGGTTCTATGAAAATGCTTGATCGTAACTTATTAAAATCACAAATCAATACTTAAATCAAATTTAAGCTCAAGTTAATTACCTTAACTCAATTAGGACTCAAAAATTAGTCTTCACTTAAATTTTGACTATAATTCAACTTGGTTTTGTATTATTGCTTATTAAATTTCTTTTAATTATAACAATTATGAAATAATTCCCAATAAGTCCTAAAAATTTGAAAAAATTCGAAATCATATTTTTCAATATACTGGAATATTACCAAGATTCAAGAAACTCAATAAAATTTACCCACAATATATTTATAATTTACTTCATTAAATCATATAAATCATAACTTTTACCATTTAATTCCAAATTAAACATAAAAATCATGAAAAAAAAATCAAAATCAAAATTTTGAACATTCCTAAATAATTTGCAGAACCTGGAAATGGCAAAATTTCAGCCAAAAATTTTGAAATAATTTTATGACTAATAAATTTGCCCTTTTATCGATTTTACCACATAAAAATCAATAAACATACCAAATCAATCAAAATTAATCATGCAACTTTAGATCTGATGTTCATATCATATATACAACATTAGCGAAAAATTTCATGCCATAAAATTCATTTTAGCTATTTTTGCTAAAAATAGTCACTATTTATATCATTTTAACCATTAAAATTATAAATCATGCATAATAAATCACATTTATCTCAAATTTTACATAAAATCTGTAAAAATATGCATGTGATGTCATATTAAAATTTCATGGCCTGTTTCAAAGTATAACTATTTTTAGTCATTTAACCTCCATTAATACCATTTTTATCACATAAAAATCATAAATCATGCAATATTAATCACATTAATATGAAATTTTACATACAATACATAAAATATGCATGTGAGGTCATTCCAAAAAATCACGGCCAGTAGTGAAATTTAACTAGTTTTAGTAAATAAAAGTTCATTTTACTCATAAAAAAGTAATTATTTAACTAAAAATCATTAAAATAAGCAATAATCATCCATAAATCATCAATATGACCTAAAAATATTTTATATCCAGAATGTATAACATGCAAAAATTTTTGTGGCTTTATCCTTATAAATCACAAAATATCTAGTTTTAATTAAGTTACAACTAACTCGGAAAAACCAAACCGATTATGCATGCAACACCAAAGCTGTTGATGCCAATTGTTAGGTTCATATACCCCTATTAGACTCATCTAATTCACTTTATAAATTACCCATAATTTATATTTATGTGGATCTAGTGCATGCATAACAAAATAATGAAATATAAGGAGAAAATCATTTTTCTTACATACAATATGGTTCGAATAAAATTTGGGCACAAATGAGGACACCTTCCGTATTTGTTCTTTAGCTTAAATATAATGGATGATCCTCCAAGATCTTCAAGTCTCAAATATATAGACACTCCTCTTAGTTGCACCTAAGACTAACCCAAAAACTAATAAAATTACTAACTAGATAATATGTATTAGTTACCTTAAATATTAATTCTAATATTATTATTATTACTACTTTACTAATATTAATGCATTGTTAGAATTATTGAACAAGTTTTATGCACAAAACAATTTTATGTAGAGAGAAAAAGAGAGAGATAAGCATGAGATTGGAATAAGAATGATGTAAAATAAGAATCAATTCTCCTGTTAGCATAGGGCAACCGGTTTTTTACATGGGTAAGGGTGAGTGGTCTTTTTCTTTTTGCCTTCTCAAAAACCATAGGTAGGGATCTAGCCTCCTTAGGTAATTATAGTGTTTCTTTTTGCATTAAAAAACAACAACTATCAACACTCTAAAATAACCCACTAAAACCGGTGCACATGACTTAAAATGGAGTCCATATTCTCTTTTGTAATTTGTCATTTGTAATATGTTGTGACATTTGATATGTAACATGTCATTTGGCATAATAATGCATATTTAACAAATTAAATATCATTATATATTAAATAAATTACATTTAACAAATTAACAAGTAATTCACAATTATATATATATATATATAAAATGGGTGACATTAAGTCTAGTTAATATAATCTACAACATGTTGTAATTATAACTAACCAATTACTCATATCTAAAATGTTTCATAAACTTTAATTAATTTTAGTAATATAACAAATTTAATTACTAAATTGAATCTTATTTAATCAAATTACAATAAGATATATAACTCTCTCTTATTCAATAAAATTTGTTCAATTTAAGGAATTAATTAATCTATATCGATATACAATTAATTAACTTTACAGTTTGGGAATCGTCCTTTAGGTGTGACCTTAAGGGATCAACTGATCACCACTGTCAAACGACAGTAATGTCAAACTTTAGTTAGCCAATTATTACCGATTAATGTTGATCAGTTGACTATATAATTGAATCATTTCTTACGTATTCTTATTATGATATATATTAATGTGATCTCACTATTGTTGAGGACACTTACTCCAACAGTTTTGTTGTGTTGTCTATTTGTTTTATGTCTGCCGTGATCCACTATGGTGAGCAGTCAGTCTTAGCACGTTGATGTACAGATCTTAGCTGGGTGCTTGGAGGGAAGAGTCTATCACGCGTCATGGCAGAGATAATTTTACATAGCTGATAGTAGTCTTGAGTTGTATCTTTTGTATCGTTTGTTGGTTTTAAATCGCTGTTATTAATGTAACTGTTCTTTTATCGACACTTGATTATTACTGACCTCGGGCAACCGAGATGGTAACGCCTTTATCTACTAGGGAAGGTCTTGTTAAGGCTCCTTCGTAGATGGGGGTGTTACAAAGTGGTATCAGAGCGGCGATTTTGGAACTTGTAACTAATGAGCCCAATGAATGTAGTGAGTCTAATAAAATGAACCTGGTGTATGTATGTTTGGAGCCCCAGCTGATGCTTGATTTTGGGTGAGTAGGAGCCCTCATTTCAAAATCACGGGCCCATTATGCTTAAGCCAGTCACCGAGTCTGGGGATATTGAGTTGGGAATTATGTGCATAGTGTGTATGATAGATAAGTAGAAACAACTGTGATGCAATCTCTGGTATTGATTAGTGTATATGTAATTCGTAATGATGAACTGTGAAGGTTTGTGGTTGAGTGGAAATGTTTGTGGATGTAGTAGAGAGGGTGAAAGTACTGATAGTTGCCTAATAGTATTGGATAATGTGACGATAATAATGAGATCTAAGAGAGGGTGAGTGAGCTCACGGAAAGAGTGTCTGCCACCTTGACACTCCAGAAACCTCCATGAGATGGCTTATGTTCAGGGCATTGGGACCGAGGTAGTTAAGCCGGTGTGGTGGAGAGGTGTTGGAGATGATAGCGGGGTCTTTCACTCCTTTGGCGTGGATCAGACTACTTGGGGAGAGCCTGCGAGTTACCCCTACGGTTGCTTGGCACCATGGCGAGTTGGAGCAGATTTTAGCACTAGTAATGTCGCGGGTGAGGGCACATCTGGAGCGGGCACGTCCGGAGGCGGTGGTGGCGATGAGGAGATGAAGGAGCAGGCCATGGAGTGATGCTGGTTTCTTTGGTTTTGTTATATATGTACTCGTTTCCGTGGATTTATCGTAGCTAGTACTTAGTTTGATGATTTGTTGGTTTGTTGGTACTTGGTTTGTTAGTACTTTTGTTACATTTTCGATTTGTATGTGGCCATAAGGCCGTACTTTGGACGTTTCTCGTACTTTTACGAAGGTAGTTGGTATCGGAAAGGAAATTCCGACTCATGTATATATATATATATATATATATATATATATATATATATATACATATATATATATATATATATATATATATATGTTCCTGTGGCTTTGTTAGGTGATTAATTGGGATATCGACCTGGGCTACTCGATCGAGTCCCCCTCACTCGATCGAGTACCTGCAGGGGGTGATATGGAGTTGCATTCTGATCTCGACGTACCCGATCGAGTAGCTGCTGAACTCGATCGAGTAACGTTAACTCGATCGAGTACCTTACGAGCTCGATCGAGTACCCCTGTATGATGTGTATTTCGTTTCAAAAGTTGTTTAGATCTTCAAGCTTGTGGTTCTTCTATTTGCTGTTCCTTGTTTTGGGTAAGTGGCACCATTTTCGGGAGTCGAGTATGGTTTATGAAGTTATATATAGATGTGGTTTGTACAATATGGGTTTGATTCATACACTTTTGCATGCTAGGTCAATTTGCCTCAAGGGAGATTTTGAATAATGGTTATAATTCTTGTTGCGTAATTGTTACGGTCGCATAAGAAATTAGTTGATGACATGGATGATAGTTGATGACAGGATGTCTCTTTGTAAGGTTCGCTATACCGATGGTTTTCATAAAAATGAATCATATTTATGTAATGTCAAGGAAGTATCATTGTTGATATGAGTCCAAATGGATCATATGATTTGTTCGTAACGTCAATGTGGAATAAGAATTTATCGCCTTCTGTAATAATTAAGTTGTTTTGATAGTGAACTTCGGGGACGAAGTTCCTTTTAAGAGGGGAAGAGTATTGTCGCATGGGAAAATGACGTAATAATGACAATTTTATAGTATTTTAAATGGTTGGTTGGGTAATTTAGTAGTGGTTATTGTATAATTGAGTGGTAGTTTGCAATTGTTGAATAACTTATCATATTGTTGTAGTTCGTTTCCAAGTATTTGTCCACAAAGTTGTTATGTAATGGTGTGGTAGTTGTTAAATAATCGAATCGTTGTTGCATGGTTGAGTAACAAAAATAATTTAAAGGAATTAATGTAAAGGCAAAGGAATGGTATGTTGTGTGTAAGTGATCTGCTTTTGGGTAATTGATAATAAACGATTGTTGGCAAGTAATTGATTTGAATGAACAGCTGAGTTTTGGCAAGTAATTGATGGGGGAATAAATAGATAGTCGTGTTGGCTTAATTTGAGTAATAACATGAGATAAGTACAAGTGATAGTGGAGTTGGTCGTTCTTGTATACAAGGTGTGCTTGGTGATTTAATAGGAAGTTTGGTGATTTGGTAGGAAGTAAATGATATGATAGGAAATCGTGTTGTGTAATGTGCGCTAAGGTAGATGGTGATGATGGTTGGTGAACATTCATATCGGGGTGGTATTCATGAATGGTTGTGTTGGCCTGTGTCGGATGGATAGTCGTAGTTTGCCTTGGTTCCTTTGACCTTGTGTCGTGGGGGAGGATGAGTAGAACATCGGAGACGAAGTTCTTTTTAAGGGGGGAGGACTGTAATACCCGTTCTTTTAGGGACCCGTTGACAGACCTTAGACACCTACCTTGCCCTTCGGAAAACCTTAAGAGTGATGACTTGTGATGATGTGAGTATTTGAGTACGTGTTACTCGATCTAGCGGAGGCTACTCGATTGAGTATCTTGGGAACTCGATCGAGTAGGTGCCACCCAATCGAGTAAGTGCGTTACTCGATCGAGTAACGGGTTTGCACCGGGGAATTATAAATCGTATAATAGTGAAACCCAAATCATTTCTCCTTTCTTCCAAAACCTAAATGCCGTCATTCTACTTCTCCTCCACCATAGTTCCTCTCCTTGAGGCCTTTGAGGATGGTTACACCATAGGGATGGGATGCTTGAGTCGGGCAGCGGTCTTGATGCCGGATTGCTTTGTATAGGTATGTTGTCATCATCGACATCATCGCCTCCCTTGATTTCAGTTATGGTTATGGTAGTAGTAATAAATAGTTATGCTGGTTGTTATAGGTGGTTTTGGTGGTTGCTTGTTATCTTATGATCGGATGAGGAATCGTTACGGTTTGCTAAAGGTAGGTGCACCTACTCAGTAATGTTGATTTTCTAGAGGGTCTATTGTTGGTGTATAATTGGATTGGTGTCATTGTTGATGATTGGTTGTGGTAGTTGTTTAACATTGTGTTGAAATAGGATGTGATTGTTTGTCTGTAGTTCTCGAGGTGCGTCCTCGGCTGAGTGGAGTCACTTGCAGGAGTGGTTTCACGCCATTGATTCGCCCTCTGTGGAACCCGCGATAAGAGGGGATGTGCACATTAAGGAACATGGGTTTATCGCTCGGATTAATGAGCGGGGCTTAGGTCGGAACGGCTGCGGTCCCCCACTGGCAGGACTAGACCTTTGGGTACTCAGAGATGTGTGGTTGGTTGGAGGAGGTGGTGCGTATGTGTATTGTTGTAATTGTGTTGAGTCTGCTTTTGTACTTGTTACCTCAGTTGCTGATCTTGTGTGGTTTTGTTGTGCTGTCTCTTTGTTTTATGTCTGCCGTGATAAACTATGGTGAGCAGTCAGTTTTAGCAGGTTGATATACGGATCTTAGCTGGGTGCTTGGAGGGACGAGTCTATCACGAGTCATGGCAGAGATACTTTCACATTGCTGATAGTAGTCTTGAGTTGTATCTTTTGTATCGTCTGTTGGTTTTAAATCGCTGTAATTAATGTAACTGTTCTTTTATCGACACTTGATTATTAGTGACCTCGGGCAACCGAGGTGGTAACGCCTTTATCTACTAGGGAAGGTCTTGCTAAGGCTCCTTGGTAGATGGGGGTGTTACAAAGACATTGTAGATTATTCCCATCTCATTCGCCCATGCCATCTGAAAGGGGTGTTTATCCGAAAGATATTTGTGGATTGTTCCGAATTCATGCCAAGCCTAAAGAATGAAATTCTAATTGGGGATTTTGTTATTGATTATACCCCATATATCTTTCGAAGTGCCAACGAAGTTAATGGTGTTTGGGCTGACGACGAAGACGATGTTTATCTCAGTGAAGGTGCCTCTATTCCACATACTCAAGAGGAAATCTTGAGAATAAGAAAAGATGCACTCGAGTCTAACCATTTGACTCGAGCTGGGCGCCCATATCGTGTAGAGAAGGCTAACCATAGCTCTGTTTCGAAGGACGTTCTGGAAAAGACGTCCCCAAAAAATCCTACAATAGTCGAGGTTCTTGGTGAAGGGTCGACCTCAGAGGCTTCCCTTATCAAGCAATTTCAAAAGACTAAGGCCGACGTATCCATTTGGTAACTTATGGTGCGTTCGTTCGAGCATCGCTAAGCTTTTTTGCGAGCCCTAATAAATATGTCATCGAGCACCACTCCAGAAGATATGGTCACTTATATTGCTCAAAATCAGTCGCAGCTCACTAACGCCGTACCATTTTCCGATGAAGATCTACCACCGTTTGGGCCTAAGCACGACCTGACCCTAAACATTGTTGTAGTATACCTCAACAAGCATATTCCTATGACCCTTCTCGATGACGGATCCGCAGTCAATGTACTTCCACTAAAAATGGCCCATATTATGGGCCTCGAAAATAATGACTTCATTCCCACTACACAAACGGTTCGGGCATTTAATGTAACACCCCGTAATTTCGGACCATTATTATATTGCGGAAGTAATTTATTAATCAAGTAAAATTGGATATTAATGTATTTGAAGTAATAATAATTCAAAGAAATATAATTTTATTATATTTTGAAGTAAAGTATTTATTTTGATAGTTTCGAAATGTTTAAAAATAGTTTAAACCGTGTAAAAACTTTTTATTTCGAAATAAGGGCATATCGGGAAAAATGACAACTCTTTTGAAAATTTGGCAAACGATTTTGGAAATGGGTCATATGAATACTCAATCTTCTTGTAATCTCGTGTTTAAGAACTTTGGTCTTGTCGGAATTTGCAATTGACAAGCGGTTCTAAATATCGTCGAAACGAGCTAAAACCGACTCATGAAATTCCGTCAATCCCGCTCCTTTCCTCTCATTTCCGCGGCACACCTCCCTCTCCCTCCTTTCATTCTGATTTTTCTTTTCCAACTACACCTTCCTTAGCATTCTAAAGCATTCCAAATCAAAAACACCATAAAACCTAAGCTTTTAAGCTAATTTTCACCATAACTCACTCGTTTCTAGTCCGATTTTCGCAAAATTTATATTTTCGGAATCCTCTCTTCGAGATCTACATCCTAGTATGTATTAATTTCAGTTTTCATTAAGTCGATTTAAGACGATTTTGGGCATAATTTCGGTTTTTGTGCTTATTATTGTGTTTTTATTGTTTATTTAGGTGAAGATTTAGAGGACGAGTTTGGAGACTCGTATATAGTTGAAGATTGTGGTTAGTTGGCAGATTAGGGTTGGTGTTCAAGGTGCTAATTGCTCATTTTGTTGCTAAAGGTAACATATTTCGAGTTACTCGACGGTTTAATGTCACAATCTTGTTTTCTTATATGATTTTGTGATTGTTGTGTGAGTAGTTTATTTCACATGATAATATGGGTTAAATTCATGTCTAATTCATGTCTTTTGTTAGTTTAAGTTGTCATATTAGTATGGAAATGAATTGGGTACGATTATTTGATGCTTCAGACGATGTTAAACTGAACAAAAATGGAGAAATGGCGGGTTGGGGGTAGCGGCCAGCAGGCCCGGCAGGCCCTGGGCTGGCCCGGGATGGCCCGTTGCTTGTTTCGCGGTTTTTCATGCATTATTTGTCGTTTCGGGTTTATTAATGTTATATTTAATAAAAGTAACATGTGGGTAGTCTTATGAAATGAATAATGTTAGTAGTAAATAAAATTTTGATGGTGAAGTTATGCTTATTTTGGTAGTTGACACATGTTAGGATAGGTTATAAAATGAAATTGTAATGAATAGGCTCAAAATGAATTTTATAGCGATAATTGTAATGTTTGGATGATTATGCCGAAAACTGAGCCTTAGTCCCTTTGACTGAATCGATGTCAGCCAATTGTGTGATTGGTCAGCCGCAATTTAACCCGTACCTGTCGCAGGGCTGGGGTTGCGGGTAAAAATTTGGTTGGATGAAAATTAATGTGAAAAATGGATAATTGGCCTTATTCTTGTTTTAGGCCATTCATTAAGTTTTAGTTCACATGTGTTGTTGGTTGAATTTAATAGTTTCTTATATTGTAGAAACGGCTCTAGATTCCCTGAAACCTTTAATATTGTTAATATTGCTAGAAATGGAATTGGTATTGAATACTTCTTGCAGGTTGTTGTGTTTGTCATAGATAGGTCTTTATAGTCTTTGACGAGTGTATGTTCACTGCTTAATAGCCTTTGTGTTCCTGACTTGGTGGGTTTATATCCAAGTTGGGGCATGACCTCGTTACTTATTTTGAGAGTAAGTGGTCAGCTTAAGTACTAGCCAACCCTTTGGTGGACTCCTTAGGGTACTCACTTTGTTTTAGAAAAATTGTGGGTCTTGGGTGCGGTGGTGTGTATCCGCATGTCTAGGTCTGCGCAGATTTTAGGCTAGGGTTGTGTTGTGTCTTGGCCATGTTTTGATAGAACCTCTGAGCCAAGATACCGGTTCGATTACCTTCCCTACCTCGTGGTATAGACTCGAGTTACAGAGTGACTATTGACCGTACTAAGAACTTATGCCTGTCTTTGATATATTGCCCTTTCTTATATGGTGATTTTATGAATTGTAATAGGTGAGATGTAAGCCGGTTACAATTGATAAAGTTTGGATTACTGCTTGTTATATGTTTCACATGATAGTTTAATTTGGTCGGTTTAGTGTTCATATGTCAGAATACTTGATATCTAGATTATTTGTGGTGTTGTTTACATGTTACATTAAATATGACATTTCGTGGCTGGGAGGACTCGAAGTTACTCCCCACTGAATTGTGGCTTTCGTGTTTGTATAAAATGCGATTGACAGGTTGAAGATGATTAGATGGGGTACACAGACGAGCTAGTGAGCAAAAGAACCTTGGACTTAGTTTGACTATTTTTGTAGTAAACCTTTAGACTTTTGGTTATGTTTATATTTTGAAGGGACATATGTCTCCCTCTTTTACTTTGGTTTGTATCTCTATATTTTCTTGGCTTTAGCATAGTTATGTAAATTAGTTTTGTTAGTTTTTTTGCAGGTTTTGGCACCCTCCTCTTGGAAATGTTTGTGAATGGTTTAGAAAAGTTTTAAAAATTACAGGTTTTGTCTAGTTGAACCAATTACAAACGTATCCTGTAAGTTTTTCTGTAGAATTTACGTGTTTAATTAACGCTATATATAAGGGTGTCACATTTCATGGCATAGTGTGTCTAGTCCCCGGACTCGTCAATCTAGTGGTTCGAACTAGGCTAATAGAAAAGAAGATAAGCTGCCAGGTGATAGATGTGTGCTCGTCCTTCAACTTATTGCTAGATAGGCCTTGGATTCATGCGGCAAGGGCCATATCTTTGACCCTACATCGGAAAATCAAGATTCCATTCTATGGCAAAGATGTCACCATTGACGCCACCCTAATAATGGTAGCTAGAGGGGATGTTTATTCTAAGATAAACGCCGATGTCATCAATAATTCATGTTTTTCGAGCTTGTCAACGCGATTGAACTCAATCCCGAATTGGAATATATGGATCTATATACTGAAAGCCATGTTTGTGATGTAATTCTCAAGACTTCAAAGTACTTCGGTTTCTCTATCTACCTTCGAAAGGAAGACGCATTAAAACTAAAACCACCTGTGGCGAAGGGAGTAACATTCAGGCTTGGGTTCTGAAGAAGACTTCCTAAAGAAGAAGGGAAGGTCGATCGAAGATCAAGATATTGAAATAAAGTCGTATCATTTGACTCTAAATGGCCACTATTTAAGAGAAGGGGAGGAAATTTCTTGCATGGACCTTTCTGAACCCATATTCAAGTCGAAGATAAACCAAATGGTCCCAGGAATCGAAGTATTCCAAGAAGGTTGCTATATCCCCGAGGATATTCTAACCGTGATACCGGCTAAGACTGAACCGACACCTGATGTTGATGAAAGAGCTATGGCTCTCCTCTTTGGAGAAGAAAAGAAGCTAGTGGTGCCAAATGAAGATTTGGTAAATATGATCCTGAGGAGCGAAAGTTTCGATCCATCTACCCTCATCACTGATGTTGATCCTTAGAGTAATAACTCGGGATGGCGGAAAACCATCAAATGGACCGACAATAGAGGATTACTATTAAATTTGACCACTGGAGAAGGCAAAATATTCAACCCAGATGCTGATTCCAATAAAGAGTCTGAGTCTGAGTCTGATTCCGAGTTGGGTCCTAAGATTGAGTCTAAGGAGTCAAGTGTTGAAAACACCCCCACCCCAATCTTTCCTTCTCATGTACCCCCTCCAAATGCTTGTATTCTGGGGCCTGTCCTAAATACTCCTATCTCGCCGCTGAGTTCTGATCAGTTGGATCAAATGTTAGCGCATTTTGCGCAATTTCAAATTAATAATAATATGAACCAGTTATCTTATGACTTGTCTTATTTATGTAGCAATTCGATTCTTGAAAATGATTGTTTTAGTAATGACATTGAGAAAGGGGTCAAAGGTAAACAGATAGAGGATGATTAGGAGTTTGAACCACCTCTACAATTAGTTAAAGGGCTGGAGGAATATGATCAAAGAAGCTCGGTAATAGAGGATACCGAAACCATTAATGTGGGAATATTAGTAGAACCGCAGAAGCTTAAGATATGAACTACCTTAGATCTCACAGATAAGGGTGCTAACGAGCCGAGTCGAGCCCGAGCTTGGCCTTGCTCGACTTGTGCTCAAGAACCAAAGTTCGATCTCGAGCCGATTCGAGCTTAAGCGAGCTTGTTTAAAATGTGCTCGTTATTAAGCTTGCGAGCTTTAACGCGAAATAGAGTCAAACTCGGGCTCAAATCAAGCTTATATATAATGGTTAATATTTTTTGATTTTTTTTCTTCCGATATTTTTAATAACAAGGCTTGAAGGTTAAATGTAAAATAATTGGCAAATCGGCGAGACATTTGATATATGTGATACAAAGATATAATCATGATAAAATATTATTATAAAATATGAGCAATATCTTATATAATCACACAAGTTCAAGCCGTTCATAATCTTTTCAAGCCGACCCAGCCTCTGCTCGGCTTGACTCGTTAAGCTCTCGAGCCGAGCCCAAGCTCGAGCTGAGCTTTGATGGAGCTGATCTCGAGTTGCTTGTGAGTTGTCTCGTCTCATTAACACCCCTACCCGCAGAGAAACAAGGATTCGTTGACATATTGGGTGAATTTAATGATGTACTTGCATTGTCTTATAATGACATACCGGGAATTGACATGGAAATTGTTGAACATAATATTTCAATCAAACCGGGTTTCAAGACAGTAAAGCAGAAGTTACACAGAAGGCGAACCGAGTGGTCCTTAAAAGTCAAAGAAGAAATTGATAAACAATTCAACGATGGATTTATCAAGGTGTCGGAATACTCAGATTGGGTTGCCAACGTCGTGCCAGTACCGAAGAAGACGGGAAAGCGCGGTTTGGATTGATTTTCGTGATTTGAACAAAGCATGTTCGAAGGACAATTTTCCATTACCTCACATTGATATCGTGGTTCATAATACAAAAAAATCATGCCCTCTTATCTTTCATGGATGAGAATGCCAGGTACAATCAGATAAAAATGGCCGAGTAAGATATGCACAAGACAACTTTAACCTCACAATGGGGAACCTATTGTTACCGCGTGATGCCTTTTGGCTTGATAAATACTGGGGCAACATACCAAAGAACAACAAGAACCTTGCTATATGACATGATGCAAAAAACCATGCAACCGTTGGGGAGAATGTAGACGGGGTGGATGAAAAGAGTATACCCGTAGAAAATTTACGGAGTAAAAATACCCGTTGCGTAAATGGAAACATCCCAAGGCGGGAAAGTATAGGACTTGGGCCCACCCTAACAAGCTTATAACAACTTTAAAGGAAAGCTCCTGCAAAACTTTGCTGAAGAATAGGCGCGGCAAAGAATAGGCCTGGGGAATGGGCGCAAAAAGAGCTGCGTTTTCTCCTGGGTTCATCCGTGCCTGAGTAAAACATAACTCATCGTCAGTTCATATCATTTAAACATAAACCTTTCTTCTTCTTTTTCCTCTCGACAAAAACCCAAAACCTAACCAAATTTTACAAAAATTAGGTCAAAATCCGCCATTAATCATGATAAATACAGGTATGTGTCTCGTCTTTTCTTTAAATTACATTTGTTGCTTGAATAGGATAGAAAAATTAGGGTTTGAATGCCCTAACATGTCGAAAATTTGGGGGTTTCGTCCCAAATGGATTTATCCCTTGAAATTGACTTATAAATACGTAATTGAACATGATAGGAGCACAACCTTATATTCATTTCTATTTTTCATTGAGTTTTGATGAAATCAGATCAAAATAAGACGATCTTGCTAAACCGTTTCAAAGGGCTCGAAAACAGCTTAAAACTTGTCGATTTTCGATGAAACTTGATGTTTTAGAATCCTTGGATGATGGGTAAACTTCCTATCATGTCGAAATTTTGATTTCTCACAGGTCTTCCGGGACACTTTTGTATGGATTTAGGCTTATTGTAGGGAATTGATGCCGAATTTTTGGCTCGTGACCATGACTAGGCTTAGTTTAGCTACGTAGGAACGTAGTTTTATCACTTTGTCGACTTGCTTGATGGTAGAGCTTGAGAAATGCTTTGAAAATGACTCAAAACGACCTCTAAATGCTTCAGTTTCACTTTTATTCTTTCCTTTTGCAAAGGATGTACCTTCTACCTTGGGGCAAGACACCATGGAGGTTGACGTTGATCCCTTTTTGACCCAGGTAGTTCACGGGGAGGAAATGGAGGAGGAAGAGGAGGTGGCCCGAAGGGCAAACGTGAGGAGGAGAGGGTGCCAGCTTGTGCTTGCGCCTCAGTGGGCAGACAAATTGATTGGTTGACATCTCATTTAGTCAGCGGAGAGTCACTTGTTGTACCGAGTGGCAAGGAGCATGGTAAACTTCGACCTTGTCTTTATATTAAACCAATTATATTTATCTGTTTTATCTTTGCTAAGAAGCTAATAAAACCTTGAAAATTCAGGGGTCGGGAACATAAGGTCCTTTTTTGGGTACACGACCATGATGGAGGCCTATGAGAAGTAGTCGAAGGAGGAGAAGGCAATCGGATCCTTGGTGAGTAGCTGGCGAGAGATCAAAGGGAAGAAGATTCGGGGCAATATGTGCCTGATTTGAGCATTCCTAAACCGCTTCTGGGACATGACTTCGAATTTCCATATGCCTTTTGGAGAGGTCGGGGTCACTTTGGAGGACTACGGCATGATCTTCGACTTGCCTTGCGGAGATGAGCTGATAGTTTGGCCCGCGACGGCCATGAGGGCAAATTCAGCCGAGGCTAGAGGTTTGATCGGCTAGAACCTGACCAAGGCTGCGGCTAGGGTATCTGGCCTAGTCCCGAGTTCTTACGTCAAGGAATACTTTGACGGTAAGACTCCGGCGAGAGTTCAGATGACTTCAGGTAGTGAGATGGTGCCTCCTCCACCATGTACAACTGAGCAGTGAGCCGGACTCTGGCTCTGGTGGTTTCTGTCCTTGATTTACTTCGAAGACAAAGGGGAGAGGTTGTCGACGAAGCTTCTTTCCTTCCTTGCTAACTTGAGTAGCCTAGGTCGTTGGTACTGGGTTACTCCTAGCTTTGCGGTCCTTATATGGTACATGAGGGCCATGGTTCGTCTCGAACTAATGGAGAAGGGGACTTCTCCTGCTACTGTCGGTCCAGGTCTCATTTTGGAGGTATAAACCTTCCTTTTTCTTTTGTCATTTGATGATAAATCCGCTTATAAATGAAAGATCATTTGAAAGAATGAATCTTGAATTGAGATGAATTTTTATTTGAACTTGAATTTGAAAATATTTTTTTGGAGAGATTTTTTGCTTTCTTTTTTTTTAGCTTGAAATCTTGAAATTGAATTTTTGAACTTGAACTTGACTTTGACATTGAAATTTTGAACTTGAATTTGTTTGAAATTTTTGAACTTGAATTTGATTGAATTTGTTTGAAATTTTTGAACTTCAATTTGATTAAATTTGTTTGAAATTTTTAAATTTGAGTTTGATTTTGAATTAAAATTTTTAAATTTAAGTTTGATTTTCACACTACTACAATAACCATTAAGGAGAACGGTCAAGCACCGTTCTAAATGCGTCTTTCAACCGGCCTGTGGCCAAGCGTTCTTTTTGACATATGAGAACGGTTGGTAAATGGTCAACCCGTGCTCGTTGTTATTTCAAATAGCACGGTTGCTAATGGGAACTGCTCTCATTGATATTTCAAACAGCACGGGTGTAAAAGGGGACCGGGCTCTTTGTTAAGGCGTTCTCTTTGACAGGGGTGTTTGGCGCCATTGTTGATCCTTTTCAAAGAGAACGGGGGATGATACAACCGTTCCCTTTGATTCTTACATTTTTTTTTAATAATTCTATTTTTATCGTAACTCCTACACGATTCAACCGTATAGCTCATAGAAATTAAACCTGTTACAATTCAGAAACTTCAGCAAGTTTTACGCAACAAATAACTTTCAAATTTAATTTGAATCCATAAGGAAAAATCATTGAGCAAATATACAAAGTCTTATCATATTTTTAAGAGGTAACAAATATCAAAGATACGCTACCTTCTGCAAAACATAAATTAAAATTCTTATATCCTCATCACTTAGCCGCATCCATGTGCATCTTCCAAAAATTATAATCATCATCTTCATCCATCATTGCTTTCAGGCTTAAATTGGAGTGCGAACTCAGCCCAAATATTCCACAGCTCGTCAATTTGCTAACGATGTATTTCTTTTGGGCGTTAAGCATGAACTATTATACACACGACACCTAAAAAATGTAGTTAATATAGTATTTATGATGTGAAAAGTAAAATAATTACCTAAGATGGAACTGCAAAAAAAAAAAGATGCAAATGATTCAAATAAAGAAAAAAAACATACATTTGGGAGAATATTAATATATCTTCCTTTGATAATCTCCAACATATATCGGCAAACATAATATCCGCATAATACGCTCCCAACACGGGCTGCCGAGGACACTAAAATAGAAACCTATGATGAGATATACATATTATATCTATTCCCTATGACAAAAACAATTATTAAGGGTGTTAAATTCAGCTTATGGGCAACTTATGAGATCTTTAGACCTAATTTTCTATGAGTGAAATGGGTTAATAAGGCTATTTGAAGGAAGGAGGTAATATCAACAGTTTCACAACTACATTGGCTATCCAATTCAAGTGACCCACCGTTGATTAAATATGTCAAAAGGGGCCCTATTTGATTAAAAGGAAGTGTGTTGTGCAAATCTGATTTGGAATCCCATACTCATATTTATTTTCAAGTGTTGATTTTCAGCTAGAATCTATCGTCGTTAAGTATTCAAGGGAGGACATATAATCTTTGGAGGGAGGTTCATTGGTCATCTCATAGGAAATGCAAAAAAGAAACACTTGAAATATAACTGGTGTAACTACTATCTTGTTGCTACGGTTTTACACTATTTGTCATGCCAAGACAGAAACAATTGAGTATTTCGTGGAAACGTGCAGGAAAAGAGAATTCAATACTTGGTTAGTGTCCTTCATAGAACGAATGCTAGGATACGAACAGAGATCATAGCTAGTCTGAACAATTAAGAATATATAATACCTCAATTAATTTCCAAGTAAGTGGTTTCTCCTCAAACCTGGCAAGTGGATCGATAGCGTTTCTTTTCTCGAGCGCCCTATATTTTATTTAACTAAAATAAGTAATCACTTCACACAAAATTCAAAACACTTCAATATAAAAAAGCGAACAATGAGAATATTTTCACATAATTAGCCAGGAATAAATAAATAGAAAGCCCTCAACTATACGAGATCATTCACTAGCTCTTAGCAGTACAAAATTCCATTGTTAAATGCATGGTTCACTCACCACTGGTTGTTACAAAATTGTAATGAAGAATTGAGACCCATTGATGTCGGGATCTGCTTTTGCCATAGAGAGAAGGCCTACACATTGAAAGAAAACAAGGATAAATATCCGTTGCCCTAAAAAATATAATCTTCAACGAACATTTTTCAATTCAACAAGTTGTTATAACCCTTCTAGTTAGGTATTATTTCACCAACAGAACTCTCATGTCTCGATTCTAAACACATAACAACCTTTCATATAATAATCCCACTAACAAGACAACAAAAGTAGTTAAGTACCAGGTCCAATATGTTTCAACTTGAAGTTTTCATCGGGAAACTTCTCTCCGTAGATTGATTCTCGACCTCTTCCATCCCCGAGAGTGATATAACCTCCCTGAAGCATGAAGCTTGGAATAATCCTGTTGAATTTGCTTCCCTTGTAGTGCAAATGTTTCCTAGATTTGCCAATACCTTTCTCTCCAAAAATAAGCAACAAACCAATGTTCAAAACTCATTTTTTCACAAATAGTTTGATAACTCATTGGCCATGACAGAGAGCAGAACCCCCCACCCTTTTAATAAACAAAGGAGTCGGTGAAACAAAGATACACGAAAGACCAACAAAATGCTTACGCAATCCTCATTTATTTAAATAGCGCAAATTTCAAAGAATAGAAACTCGACAAAGACCTAAAAAACAACAACATATTTTCTCTAGCCATCTAGTGTATATATCAAACTCATAGCTTACGACCATTCTACCCACCGCTATTTAAAAGTTTGGAAATGAAAACAACAAGATAAATCGAGGACGAGATTGCAAACTTGCCAAAGGCACAATCTTTGAGAAATTTTATGCAATAATTAAACATAAAGGCCAAAGTCAGTAGCAAATTCACACTACAAAGCAAATACTCTAAAATAAGAAGAAGCAACTTGGAATTGGTCACATACATTCTAAAGTTCACGCCAACTTCGATATCAAATAAATCACGTATTCGAATCCTCGGCTCTAGTCCTAGTTTTAAATTCAATAATATAGAGTAAGAGCAACGAACCTTTTCGATGGAGGTGTTCTATCGAAGGCGGCGTTTCCAGATCCAATATGTCACCTCTGGTATAGAAATTCACACCTTCCTTTGACACGGTAATGGTAACTCACACAATAACATTAGCTAAGATTGCTAAGGCGATTTTGGTTATAAGAGTGTTAATCTGCGTTGCAAAGAGCATCGTGATTAAATACGGGTTTTCTCTTGCTCTTTAATTGTTTTCTAAGGAGTAATACTCATCTTATTTACTTCCCAGATTTGCACTAATAAAATAAATTGCATCCCAAGTAGTATTGGCTTAAGATAACAATTAATCGTTGCTATGTGCAAGGCAAAAAACTCAAATAAGTTACAAACAACATGCAATTAAAAAGTTAAGAGATAAGCCAAATAAATTGGAGGTCCTGATCATCTCGCATCTCACCACTACATGTGACAAATTCAAGAAGTTCAACATCCAGAGCTCAATCACTACAAAAATACATTAGACAGTGTTTGGGAACCAAGATTTGATTTAGAATGCCTCATTTTAATTCTGATTGTGAAATAATAAATTTCAAATCCAAAATCGTTGTTTGAATATAGAAATTTTAAATGTAAAATTTAAAAGCTTAAGTACATTTTTGGAAAATGATACAAGCTTCATTTGATTATGATAGTAAATTAAGCATAAACACCAGAAAAAATAAGTAACAAACCTTAATTAACACCAAATAATTATAAACTATTAATAAACAACATTCGAGTGATCCTCAAATTTGAAGTTCATCCTTTATCTTATATACGATCTCAAGAAGAGATCATCATTGAATAATCATCATCAATATGCAAAAGAAAAGGCGAAATAGCTCAAAAATTGACTAACCTTTGATGATTAATGTGAGTTTAAGAAATAATTTTTAGATTTTGACTAGAAGAGAGTGAGCATGTGATGATAGTAATGCAATTGGTGACCTGTGGTCCAGTGGAGGTGTTGCCAAGTTTTCAAATGACGGGGGGTAAGGGTGTCATTTGAAATGAGCCAGATTTGTTAAGAGATAGAATTTGGGTGAATTTGGATCAAATCCAAATCCAAATTCTATGTATATGCCAAACACTAAATTTGACCCAAATACATAATTCAGAATGAAATATTAGTTTCCAAACAGGGCATTTAACAAAGAAATGCCACAGAATCAATATATACTACTATCAACTAAAAAAAACCAAAGCTACATAAGACTTCTTTTAACACAAGTAAACCACCAAGTCAAATTTCATGCTTCTCAATGCAGGATTTCGAAACCAAATCAACAACATAAGAATTGATTAAGCTCCTATATCAAGGCCAAACAGAGATTTTACCACCATTATCCAGGATTCAAATTTCAAAATAAAAACGTAAATTATATATATATTAATATTTGAGCATATAAATATAAAGTAAAATTGAAGAGAAAACATGAAAGAGGGGTGGAAATTGCAGTGTGGAAACCCTAGTGGCATGATGTTTGGCGGGAGAGATGTGGAACTGAAACCGCCAATATTGAGGACACACCCAAAGGTACCGTCACAATATGAGCTCCACTGTTTAATTATCATATTGAAGAGTTAAAGAAATATGGGCTTACCAACAGAACCATCGGCAAGAACGATCCGCCACTACTAAGGTGTGCACAACCGAAGCAACGTGAGATGGTGGCCGAGTACGAGCGACCAAAGACAACCACATCGTGCTAAGGCGGAAAAGATAATGGAGGTTGCGGTGGACAATTGGCGACTAAGAAGAAGGCTCAGCGATGGTGGATTATTAGAGCGCGATGGTGAGCAAAGCGTTGGTGATTAGGGCGTAGTGATGAAAGTTATGATTGTTGTGTTTGAAAGAAATACTCCGTAGAATGGTAGACGGTAAGTCATATGAATAGTCTTTCAGGGATTTAGAAGAGAACAGTGGTGATACACACCGTCCTCATTGTTTTTTTAAAGAGAACGGTTTTCTATATTAACCGTTCTATTTGATCTTTTAGGACGGTTGGTCAAACCTAACCGTTCTCTTTGTTAATGTACGAGAACGGTTTGAACAAATAACCGTTCTCTATTGGAACCTTATATGCCCGCCCGAACTAAAAATAAAAAAGAGACCGGTTCCGCTATCAACCATTCTTAAAGGAGCGTTCTCGTAGCCTTAAATTGTAGTAGTGTCAAGTTGAAAATTTTGAATTTGAGTTTGATTTTGAATTGAAAATTTTGAATTTGAGTTTGATTTGAATTTTTGAAATTTGATTTGAGTTATTATTTTGAATCAAGTTCGAAAGATTTTTCTTAGAATTGAGTTTGAATTGAATTTGGAAATTTGACTTGATCCTAAATTAAATTACTGATTTCTTTGATTTGGATTGGAAATTCAACTCGGAATTTTGAATTGAACTTGATAGATAATTTTTATAGAAATTGAAGTCTCGGACTAGATTATTGTATCGATTTTTTTTTTCAGGCATGGGTATACTTATACTTCCCTGGCTTCGCTCCCATGAGGGCAGTGGACATGGCGAGAGAGTATCCCGTCGTTAGACACTGGATCGTATGTCGGCAGAAGAGCCAGCGGTCATTTTACGACACCTGTAGGAGGGGTGTCAACGCCGTGTAGCTTGATAGTGTAAGCATTTTTCTAGCTCTTGATTTTTACTTGTCTTTGAAACCATAGTGATCATAGGAATGACCCCTGGCATCCTTTTCAGTGGGTGCCGAGACCTTGGGAGGACTACACTGGCGTTCCAGCTTTCGTAGCTGACGTTCTTCGTCCTAGGAGTTCGAGTAGTTTGTTTCTGGCGATATCCGCAGGACATGTGTGGTACCTGGGCGAGCGGTTGGCTCGACAGTGCCTCCGTGGCACTTTTGTGGTTCCCATCGATCTTCCACGGACGATGTTTAGGGAGCCTTCAAAGGCTGAGAGGATGGCTGACCTCGCAGTTTGTACGGGGACGCCTAGCAGGAGCGAGTGGTGATGCCCTCTTTTTTCCCGGCCTTTAGTACTCGGAGTTTGTACGGGGACGCCTAGCATAATGGCCGATCGTGGTAGGTATAACTCCTTTTGAGTATTTGAAATTTGAAATCACATGTTCGAGTATAGCTTGGAAATGATAATCGTATCTTGGCAAGAGATCGAGGTGGCGGGTGTCGAGCCCCCAGCTTTTCCCGAGACACTCGAGTACCCTGGGCCAGCTGGTACAACGGTGCTGATGGAGATTTCGTCTTTCACTGAGGCGGTGACGTAGGCATTTCCGAAGTATTTTCCTTCTCTTGCTTTGTCATTTATAAATTTGCTTCCTTCTAGAGGGAGCGTGAGTTGGAGCGCGAGATCGAGGAGTCGCGTGAAGAGATGGCTCATTTGTCGACAGAGCTAGAGGTTCGAGATGCTGACGTTGCCAACCTTGAGGCGATGGTAGCTGAGTTGAGGGGCCGTCTAGCTGATCGTCATGGCTAGTCTTGTATTTTTGTACATTTTATGCTTTTGGGCATCAGCCCAAATTTTGTTGTACATATAAATGTTTTGTTTTATATATGTCGTGGCCTGCGACCCATTTTTTGATGCTGGGTGTGAAATATGCTGGTACCTGCAGGTTAGCTTGGAAACGGGTTTGGCATTTTGACGGTTTACGCCATCATGCTGCCGAAATTCATAAAGAAAAAGCAAGCATAGCACATATAACACGAAATTTTGCTTCAAATAGCACAAAACGCAACTTGATCAAGTCGAATAAAAAAAGAAAAAAAAGGTACCCTGTTGTAGTGAGCAAAACGAAATGACTCGATGCGCGACGGATAATGGGAGTACTTCCCCCCAAAAAAAAAGAAAAACGCAAATAGTTTTAAAAAATCACATGTCGAGAAAATGATGAAAATGATTCCGGGAGAAAAAAAGAACCAAAAAATGGGTAAATGTGCATTTTGACGAAATATGAAATGACGATATCATCTTGAAAAGTGAACCCGCATTGAAATATGATTCCATAACAAATTTGGAATAATCAAGTGAGGAAATAAGAATTTCCGTAAAAATAAACACATATCTTTATAAGAATGGGAAAGTTTAAGCCAAATCCAGATTTAGGAAAGATCCTTTGCAGAAATTGCAGAAAATTGAGTTGGGGAAGAGGCGCAGCATGAGCTGCGATTCTTCCAAATGGCGCAGCAGTTGCTGCGTTTTCTCCCCAGGTGTTCTCTTCCTGAGCGATTTTTGGAAAGGCCGAATAGTATAAATAGAGATCTCGGATTAGGTTCTATTCTCACAATTCTCCCTTCTATCACTCCATAATACAATATTTCTCTCAAAAGGATCTTTCAAGAAAAATGGATGCTTTCGAATCCCGACTCAAGGAATGGACCAACGAGTTTTCAAGCAGGGAGAAATATGACATGGGTATTTTTGGATCCATTATGAGTTTAAATAGGTGAAAGTGATAAGACCCTTTCTTGATGCTTGTCTTGAGTATTGAAACCCGGAATATCATGCTTTCGCCTTTCTTGGAGGTGAAATTTGTCCTTTTCCCGAAGAATTTGCAACGATTGGAGGATGGGAAACAGAAAGTCTCCCAGCGTTGCCATCTAGGTCTCAAGGGTATAAGAATAAATTTAGGGATCTTCTTGGATTGACCGAAGCTGAAGTTGATCGTCATGTAACTTCCAAAGGTGTCCGGATCATCGATTTTATTGACCGCTTCATAGATAGGGAGGACCCTTCTATTTCTTATGCTACAAGGCGCAGAGCTTTCGGATTTTTCTTGCTTCATTGTTTTGTCTTGAAAGGCCATGTTGACGCGGAGATGAGAGGCGACCCGCGGTATTTGAATATCATCGAGCAAATGAAGCTACGCAAGAGTCCAGCTTGCTTGGTATTATGAGAGACTATCTTAGGGTTGGATAGTCGGAAGGCTAATTGCAAGCTCCCGGATCTTGGAAGTCCTATCATTTTACAGGTAAAATGCTCTCGTTTATTTTCTGCTTTTTTTTTTTTTTTTGATCGTTTTTTTTTTGTTTCCGATGATGGGTACATTAACACTCGTCACCTTTTTGCAGATTTTGTCGATGGAAAGGCTGCGATTAATCGAGCCCCCAGTTGACGTGCCCGGGTATCGATCACGATCGACCGTGATGAGGACAAGGTTCTATATGGTTGATTTCACTCGAGTTTCCAACTACTGGGAGAACAAACTAAATAATGAAGGAGAGCCATTGATTAGATGGGTTGTCCCTTGGTGGCATCTCAGGGCATTGACAGGAGTATCGTCCCTGGATCCTACTCGATCCATTCGTATCCCAGGCATGGAGTTCATGGTCCATATCTTCCCGGACAGGCTAATGAGACAGGTCAGCATGAGGCAAAAGATTCCGAAGCTTGACACTATTCCACAGGTGGCTTTGGCGCATACTTCTAAGACTTGTTGTTAGTGGGCTTTGCGTTGGACTCAAAGGAACATGTGGTTTATTCATGTCCCGGTTGGTTCACTGTGGGTGTCAGACTCTTATTTGCAGTGGGTCAAGGCTAGCACCTTGGAAGAGCGCGAAAAGTGGAGGAAGCATGAGCCGATTGACTACAAGATCCGCGAGGTGGCGAAGGAGAATCAGATGTACTTGACTGAAGAAGAAGAAGAAGAAGAAGAAGAAGAAGAAGAAGAAGAAGAAGAAGAAGAAGAAGAAGAAGAAGAAGAAGAAGAAGAAGAAGAAGAAGAAGAAGAAGAAGAAGAAGAAGAAGAAGAAGCTGGATTCCGAGTCGTCCGCCCGAAGAAGAAACCGAAGAATGCTCCTGTTGAGAAAATGATTGTGGATCAAAATGGAAAGACGAGGCCTGAGAAAGACCGTTGGTGATTAGGTCAGAGATAACGCAAGAGCGTCCCCCTCGAGGTCGAGACAAGAAGTATGATCGAAATGACAAAGGCAAGGGGAAGATGGAAGAATACGAATAGCCTGAGTCTTTATATTTATTATTATTATTACTATTGTTTGTAATAAATGGCGGGATTTTTAGAATCCTAGCCTAGCATTTCATTTCAGCATTTATATATTATTTGGCGTTTTATTAATAGATGAATAAAATTGTTTTTAATTAGGAACTTAAAGCCGGCTCCCTTTATTTACTCTTTCGAATTCCAAGTGCAAAAGCAAATGTCCTTCTATTTACATTTTGAAAGTCATTGGGTTGTGTCCCGTGAAGGATTGCCTACGTATTCATTGAAAATGAAATCAAACAAAGAACGTAGTTCGAAAAATGGAAAATGTAAATGAATAAATGTTCGAAACAAGAGCTTGTAATGAACAAAGGGAATACGCATGGTGCTTTACTTACTCATAGAAAATTCAATTTAGATTGATGATACTGAGGATAAAAATAATGCCAAAATGCAAGAGCGAGGTGGCACGAATCTTGAAGTTTGGCCAGTGCCGTGTATTTGGTGTCGCAAGAGCGGCACATAGGTCTCGCGTGGCTCGTTTCTAGTCCTATTCTAAGGATAAAATTGTTTGATCTGGTCTAGATTAGTCGGATTTGAAAACTCATTTCCGTCTAAATTTGTAATTCTTACGGCACCCCCGAGAGTATGGTTTTAACAAAGTATGGACCGGCCCAATTAGGTTTGAATTTTCCCCTTGGTTCGACTGGTAGTAGAGCTCGAACAGATTTGAGCACTAGATCTCCCTCCTTGAAGTTTCGAGGTTTAACTGTCTTGTTGAAAGTGCTTCGAGTTCGCGCTTGATATGTTTGAACATTATGCAAGGCACGCAGTCTTAGTTCGTTCAAGAGAATGAGTTCTTCATATCTGTCTCTATTCCATTCTGCTTCCAGGATCTGGCTTTCAAGTAGAATACGTAGAGATGGGATCTCTAGCTCTACTGGTTCTACAACTTCTATGCCATAAGTCAGATAGAAAGGAGTAGCCCGAGTGGGAGTCCTTACTGAAGTTCGGTATCCCCATAAGCCGAAGGGTATCTTGTTAGGACAGACTCGATAATTATCGATCATTTTTTTGAGGATCATGACTACATTTTTGTTAGCTGCCTCTACTGCACCATTAGTCTGAGGTCGGTAGGGCGAGGAATGGTGATGCTTGATTTTGTATATGGCCAACAATTATTGAGTTTCGGCTTGTAAATGGGACCCATTGTCACTAATTATCTCTAGTGGATACCCATATCGACAGACGATATTGGTTTGTATGAACTTGGCCATATGCTTAGAGGTTAGGGCGGTATAGGATGCTGCTTTAACTCATTTTTGTGAAGTAGTCGATGGCTACCAAAATGAAACAATGACCACCCATCCTAGCTGGAGTGATCTTCCCGATGATGTCAATTCCCCATGTAGAAAATGGCCAAGGATATGTCATCGTATACAGTAGAGATGTTGGAACATGTTGTACATTTCCGAAGATCTAGCAGTTGTGGCAATGCCTTACGTATTTGATGCAATATGTCTCCATCGTTGTCCAATAGTATCCTAGATGCATGATTTTCTTGGCCATCATTGGTCCACTCAAATGAGGACCGCATTCTCTATCATGGACCTCTTCCATCAGTTTTCTTTACTTTTGAATGATCAAGGCAAACCAAAATGACTCCTTATGGCATTCTCTTGTATAACTCCCCTTGATTTAGGATGTATTGGGATGTTAATAGACGAATCGCTCGTTGTCCCCTCTTATCCATGTCGGGTGGGTATATGTCGTTGAGCTTGTAGTTTAGAATGGCTTGATACCAAGGCTCCTCTTGATTTTTGTTCTCATCGGTGAGAAAATGCACATAGGCTGGCTCGGATCGTCGTTTGATACATAACGACACCTCTATCATGTTGTCAGTCATGTTGATAAAAGATGCAAGTTTCACAAGAGCGTCTGCAAACTGATTTTACTCTCGAGGTAGATGTAAGTAAATGACTTGGTCAAAGAATTGAGCCACTTAATCTCTCCTGGCTTGATATGGCGCAAGGCTTTCACTTCGGATTTTCCAAGGCCCAGTGATTTGATTTATGATTAAAGATGAGTTTTCGTGGACTCGAAGCCTTTTGATGTCTAAACTGACTGCTGCTTGTAGACCAATGAGGAAGGCCTCATAGTCTACCGCGTTATTAGTGACCTCGAAGTCGTGTTTGACAGAAATTTGTGTATGCTCGCTTTCAGGAGAAATGAGCAATACTCTTATACCGTATTCTCTTAGATTGGAAGCCCCATCGAAGTAGAGATCCCATGATTCTGCGTCGGTGTGTAAAATGTCTTCATCTAGAAATGACCATGTATCTATCACTTGGGTGTCATGAATAGGATTGCCTGCGAAGAACTTGACTACTCCTCATCCCTTGATGACCTTCAGAGGTACGTATTTGATATCGAACTCTGAGAGCATCAAAGTCCACCTTGCCAAGCGTCCATTTAAGATAGGCTTCTCGAAAATGTATTTGACATGATCTATCTTTGAATATACCTTGACGGAGTAGCTAAACATATAGTGGCGTATCTTCTTGGTTTCCCACACAAGAGTGAGGCATGTCTTCTCAAGTGGTGTATATTTAGTCTCATACTCCAAGAACTTCTTACTAAGGTAGGTTTAGCCAATATCTCCTTAATTCTATCGAATGCCTTTTGACAATCATTTAGGCACCACAGGGAGGTTTCTATTGCAGGCACTTTGATGTTTCAGCTTACTTCCAAATTGAAAATGCTTAAATATAAGCTAAAAATGTTGAATAAGGACTTTTTCAATGATATTGAGAATAATACAACTATAGTGCTCAAGGCTCTTCATACAATGCAAAAGGATCTGAGAGCTCAACCTATGAATCCTACTTTGATTGAGACTGAACGAGCTTTGTCTAAGGAGTATGCTCTTATGATGAAGGCTAAGGCTGAGTGGGTTGTTGATGGTGATGATAATACAACATACTTCCATGCTAGTATCAGAGCCCACATGAATAGGAGTAAAGTTGTTCATATTACTGATATGAATGGTAATTGTCACTCATCTGCTCAAGGTATTAAAAAAGCATTTAAAAATTACTTCAAATATATTTTGGGTACTCGTAAGACTGTTACCTCTGTTCATGTCCCCACTGTACAAAAAGGAAAGGTTTTAACTGATGATTTAAGGCAAAAACTCCTTAAACCTGTAACTGGGGAGGAAATCAGAAGGGCTATATTTTCCATTCCAGGGACCAAGGCCCCTGGCCCTGATGGTTACAACAGCCAGTTCTTTAAGGACACATGGGGTATCACTGGACCTAGTGTTATTGATGCTGTTATGGATTTTTTTTGCTAATGGCGGGCTGCTAAAACAGATTAATAATACTATTCTGACTTTGATTCCTAAAGTAGACTTGCCTCATTCTGTGACTCAATTCCGCCCCATTGCTTGTTCCAATACTATCTACAAGTGTATTGCCAAGCTGATGTGTAAAAGATTGAGTGGGGTGCTGCTTTAATCATTAGCCCTAAACAAAATGCATTTGTCAAAGGCAGAGATATTGTTGAAAACATTTTGGTGTGCCAGGACTCGGTTAAACTTTATGGTAGAAAATCTTGTTCTCCTAGGGTGATGTTTAAAGTGGATTTGCAGAAAGCGTATGATAGCATTGAGTGGAGTTTTTTTGGAAGAGATGCTTGGTGCTTTAGGCTTCCCTGAACAGTTTACTAAGCTTATAATGGAATGTGTGACAACCTCTTCCTTCACTATTGCCTTAAATGGTGAAAATTTTGGGGTTTTCAGAGCTCAAAGAGGTATTAGGCAAGGTGATCCCATGTGTCCTTTATTATTTACCATTTGTATGGAATATTTGAGTAGAATTCTTAGTGAAGTTCAGAAGTATGATGGCTTCAAATTCCACCCTTTGTGTAAGCCTTTAAAACTCACTCACCTTTGCTTTGCGGATGACCTTCTAATGTTTAGTAGAGGTGATGTGAAGTCTGTTGGGATTTTATTGACAGCCTTTGAGACCTTCTCTAGTGCTTCTGGTTTATGTATGAACAAAGGGAAGTCTTGCCTCTATAGTAATGGATTGGACAGAGGAGTGGTTGCTGGGATTTGTGAGCTTGCTGGAATGTCTGAAGGGAAACTCCCTTTTAGATATTTGGGAGTCCCCATTCCTGCAAAACGTCTTACAACTTTGGAATGTTCTGAACTAGTTGATAGAGTTATTGAGAGAATAAGAGCTCTGGGCACTAGAAAATTGTCTTATGCTGGTTGTCTGGTGCATGTTAAATCTGTGCTTGGATCCTTGCATTGTTAAAGGGCAAGGATTTTTATTCTTCCTGCCAGCATTCTCAAGAAGGTTGAAGCCTTATGCAGGAGCTTCTGGTGGCAGGGGAAGGACGTAGCTCACTCCCCTCCCTAATAGCCTAGGACACTTGTTGTTAGTCTAAAAAGATGGGTGGTTTTGGCATTGTTGATTTAAGAAGGTGGAATGTGGCTGCTCTAGGTAAGTATGTGTGGTGGATTTCACACAAAGAGGATCACCATTGGGTGAAATGGATCCATGCTATTTATATGAAAACTGATGACTTGTTCTCCTATGCTCCTAAAAGTACTGCTAGCTGGTCTTGGAGGAAGATTTGTGGAGTGAAGGATAAACTGAAACAAGGTTATATGGGCTTTTGGTGGTTGAAGCAGGACAATCATTACACTATTCAGCAAAGCTACTGTTGGTTAGGGGGTCTTACTGGGCAATAGGTTCCATGGTTTCACTTTGTTTGGAATAAGTATAGCTTACCTAAACATTGCTTTATGGGATAGGTTGCAGTTCAGGGGCGTTTATTGACGAAGGATAGACTGATGAAAATGCATATCTGCCATGATTCTGTATGTGTGCTATGTGGTAATGATGGAGAAGACCACTCTCACCTCTTTTTTTGCTGTACATTCAGCAGATTGTGTCTGCACTGTGGGAAATATCGGTATATTTCATCAAGAAAATTCGGATTATAACGAAATTATGAAATATGAAATTACGAGTCATAAACGAAATTGAATAAACAAAAGAATAGAGATTAGAATTAACCTCCGGTCCTAACACTTTGGCCTAAGAACAAATATCGAGATCGATATTCTCCTAATCGTTGCACCCAAGATGCTCCGAGAAATGCCCTTTTCTTGCTAGAAAGAGAACCCTAATTTCTAATATTTGTAGGGTTTTGAGTGATGAGAGTATTAGGTCAAAAATCAAGTAAGAAAAAATATCCTCCCCTTTCTCCTTTTAACCATCCAAAAAGAGAGGAAAAAGGAGAAGATTTTTTCTTCTTATTTTTTTTCCTTTAAACCGTGTAACAACCAACAAATAAGGAGAAAATCTTCTTATTTTAGGTTGTTATCAAATTGTATAAAATGTGTATCATTATCAATTGTCATTTATGTCGTCACGTATTTAATAAGTCCACACAGAACAGTTTGTAGTCGATTTATTAATACCGGTTTGTCATCATTTATTATGACAATTTCGTATAATATATACATTAACTATAAATATCGCATATTTATAATTTGCTAATTAAATATAACCGTTTATGTTTAATTATGAATTAACATCTTAATTCGTTTAAGCTAACATTATATACATTAATTAAATATAACAGTTTATATTCAATTTACGAATTAACAATTAATTCGTCTCAGATGATATTATTTAATTTTATTAAATAATCGACTCATCATCACATTGACTAACCTTTTAGTTAATTACATGGACTAGCCTTGTAGTCATATAAGGCATCAATGT